>NC_083108.1:18500705-18831015 GCF_949774975.1 Lagenorhynchus albirostris
ATTATATTAAGGATAAGGAAAAGATAAAGATAAATATACAGAGAGAATCCACCTGGAAGGTGTGTGTGGGTGTGGAAATCCAGAGCCGGAGCACCCAAGAGATTAACGGTATTGTGGTCCCTGGAGGGGCAACCCAGGACACCCCAGTGGTCAGAGCTAAAGTGCTCTGGTAGCAGCCTCCATGAGATCAAGAAAGGAATTGAGGAATTCAGGATGATAAAAGAAAACTGAGAATTAGGGAGGTGCATCGCAGGGAGAAAGCACAATCAAGAAAAGAAGGATGAATAATTTCACTGAGTAGGTACTTACATGTTAAACCTTCTCATTTGCACTGGCAGGAGTTAGTCACGAGCATAGTATTTTTTTTTTTTTTTTTTTTTTTGCGGTATGCGGGCCTCTCCCCGTTGTGGCCTCTCCCGTTACGGAGCACAGGCTCTGAACGCGCAGGCTCAGCGGCCATGGCTCATGGGCCCAGCCGCTCCGCGGCACGTGGGATCCGTGGGATCTTCCCGGACCGGGGCACGAACCCGTGTCCCCTGCATCAGCAGGCAGACTCTCAACCACTGCGCCACCAGGGAAGCCCGAGCATAGTATTTTTAAATAAAGGCTTTAATAGATCCAAAAGGGAATATTTAATGTGGCTTTAGATAGTTAGCATGTAATAATTTCTTCCTGCATTAATCCCTTGGGTAATGAATGTTAACAAAAACAACCCCAAAAGATATATAATCTGCAAACATCTGTAATTGATGTTTGTGATCTGTGAACACAGTGTTAGTTTAGGGTAGACTGAAAAGAACAATCATTAAATGAAGGCTTCCAATGCTTGCACTTCTTTAATAGAAATGTTCTAAGTAAGAAAGACAATCTCTTTGTATTTCTTTGGTAAGGAAAACTGAAATGCAAAGTGTCAATAAAAGCATGGGTATTGGTTAAGCAGAAAAGCTGAATGTCTTGAGTAAAGATGTGTTTCTTGCATGAATAATTTCCAAACAATCTGCTAAAGGAGTGATTTTGTATCAAGCTGAAACCCCAAACCAGCATCATTTTAATTTGCCAAGCACCTGTGAAGGAATACAGCTGCAAGGCCATGGGAAAACAATAGGAACTGTGACAGTTCATTAATATAAACCAGCAACTAGATTTATTTAGAAAAGTCATTGATATAGAATTACCCTGGAGGATGCAATGACATTCCTGAAGCAGACCAGCAAGCAGCTAACTAAGATTATAGATGTGTGCACATCATTTGAAACTGAACAGTAATTTGGTAACTATTACGATTTATTGTATATGTCAAACAGAATAACAAATGTATAGAGAGCCAGTGATTGCTTAGGTGTGCGTTGTGTTCAGTTGTTTGGCTTTTTTGCATGCAAGGTTATTTTGTCCTGGAAAATCAAGATAATGGTGTTGCCTCTGAAGTGATTACTTTTGTGTATAGGTGCATAGAAGGAAAATATCAAAGTACACATTCTTGTCTAACTACTCTGAGCCTTAATATAACGCTGATATGAAGCTAAAGAAGTTGTTTATTGCAATCAAGTCATCACAGTCTTATGTTGATGGTGACTGCAAATATTTCAGGTATGGTAATGAATGGTATGGTATGGTATGGTATGGTATGCTTATGGTAACTCATAAGCAATCTGGCTTGCAGAAAATGAAAGATATCAACAGATCCGGAGGCAGAGAAATAGAGCTGCTAACCACTCACTTTTACTGCAAACAGTAAAATGTAACCCTAGAAAATGGGAGCAAAGCAGGATTCTTCTTTCATATACTTAAAGTATCTGGGAAAATCTCAGCATCTGGGACAAAAGCAATAAGCCTGTCCACTGAACTTGTTCCCAGCCATGAGACAGGCAACATTAGCCAACAATGTGGGAGCAAATGAGAAGAATGTCCCCACAGCTCCAACGTTTCCTCTTTAAATGCAAAGGAAATCAAATCCTCCAGCTAATTTCCTTAGATGGTTTTCTTAATCCTTTCACCACCAGTAGTAGTCAGCATCCCTGGTACTGTTGTAATCATTGGAAACTGATTGACTTGAACTGCTGGTCGTAAAGAGTTAAAGTTTAGAGCGACCACCGAGGACTTAATGAGGGCGTAGTGATGAGTAAGGACACCTTAACGATATTGCCAACCACTGGGTCCCAGGGCCCTTTTTATGAGCGCCCTGTAGAGGTGATCACGGTATGCTGGAGTTGGAAAGAGACATGGGAAACGTACAAGGTACATGTGTATAAACTGCCACTGAGAGGTAGGGGGTTTACAGACCAAAAGCATCTTGCTGGCCCTTTAAAGCGCTGTCTTCATTCTTAAGATAATAAAGCTCTTTTTTTTTTTTCATCCTGAACAAATCAAAATGATCTCAAATCCAGGAAAGATCTGATTTGAAACAGAAAAACCTGGGGTTTGGGAGGGGAAATCCATTCAGAGACTATTTAAATGTATGATTCTAAAGAGGGGCTCATTTAAAATCTCAGGCATTGAAAACATTAAATTATTTGTGCTACACGGTTCTTCATTTTAGCATTACTCTCACCCCTTTTTCAAATCCTCGGATTCTAAAAGACTTTTTGAGTGTTTGGAGCTGCAAAGTACATGATGTGATGGGAGAACATCCAAGGGCTGGTTCTCATTTTGTGAAATTCTCTAATGGCTCTGCTCAAAAATACAACCTTCCAAACAAACGCCAGCATTTTTTGTTGTTGTTTGTTTGGTTTTCACATCATGAATGAAAAGCATTCTGAAAACAGGAAGCAATTATAAAATTCTCCAGAATTTTATTCTCCAACTATAAAATTCTCCAGAATTATAAAATTCTCCCCTGTAACAATAGTGCTGAAACATTCAAAACAAAGGCAAATAACATAATAAGTAAGTGAAAGATGCTGAATTTCCTGTAAGGCCCACATGGGCTTTGGGCCTTCAAAGCAAGTTGACAGGGCACCCATGTGAATTGAGGCAACTGCCCTCGTTTTTGCTAGGTCAGTCCCACACTGTTTGCGTGAGGCAAACGTTGTGTCTGGCTCATGTGTGAGAATGCAAGTCCTGGACGACAGGTCCGCCCTTCACAGTTGTTGTTGACAAGTGTTTTGAGGAAAGAAAACAGAGGGTGAAATCTAGAAACTTAGAAAAAAAATTTGGTAGATGGCTATATTCTATTTAGCTATTACTTGTAAATTAGTTGGCAACATTGAAAAGTTGGGACTTCTGCATTAAAACCTGGATTTCCAGCTTTTCTTGAAAAATTAGAAGATATGATACTTGAGCCCACAACTCTTTACCACAAGTTTATCACATCAGGGGAGGGGCAGTCCTGCTCAGATGGGGCAGAGGCTCTCTGCTTATCTTTCCAGATGATTCACCGGGCCTGCTGATTCCAGCTATTCACACGTGCTACTGGGTCAGGGATAATCAGTGAGGTTTATTCCAACCCTCAGGTCTCCAAAGATGACCCAGTGCCCTAAGCAAGCCCAGCTATGTAATTGTAGGGCCCACTGCAAAATGCAAACACTTTTTGCTCAAATATTATTAAGAACTTTAAGATGATGACAACAGAGCATTAAACCAAATATAGGTACCTTATAATCAGGGGCCCTATGTGACTGTGTGAAGCCAGCCAGCCCAGGACTTAAGAAAAGCTTTGGATCTCAGGGCCACCTTTGTTTCACTCTGACAACTTAAGAACTGTATTGAGTGGTTTTCCTGAAAGATAAAAATTTCTGAAAAAAGTGAATTCTGAAAGGACCAAAAGCCCACAAGGGATTGTAAAGCAAGTAAATTTTCACAGCATTCAAGTGAGAAAGCAGTGATATCTTAAGGACTTTTTTGCTTGTAGAAAGTTTTAAAAATCAATGCTATTAAAAAATTACTATTTTAGGGTTTCCCTGGTGGCACAGTGGTTACGAATCCACCTGCCAATGCAGGGGACATGGGTTCGAGCCCTGGTCCAGGAAGATCCCACATGCCGTGGAGCAACTAAGCCTGTGCACCACAACTACTGAGCCTGCGCTCTAGAGCCTGTGAGCCACAACTACTGAGCCCTCTTGCCACAACTACTGAAGCCCGCACGCCTAGAGCCCATGCTCCGCAACAAGAGAAGCCACCTCAATGAGAAGCCCACGCACCGCAACGAAGAGTAGCCCCCGCTCATCGCAACTAGAGAAAGCCCGCACGCAGCAACTAAGACCCAGCACAGCCAAAAATCAATAAATAAAATTTAAAAAGATAACTATTTTAAAATTCTAAAAGTAGTACATCTAGGTGGGAAACATTCTGTCATATAAAAACATGTAAAATGAAAAGCTAAAATCTTTCTTCAGGGACTTCCTGGTGGCGCAGTGGTTGGGAATCCACCTGCCAATGCAGGGAACATGGGTTCGAGCCCTGGTCCAGGAGGATCCCACATGCTGTACAGCAACTAAGCCCGTGCACCACAACTACTGAGCCCGCAAGCCACAACTACTGAAGCCCGAGTGCCTAGAGCCCTGCTCTGCAAGAAGAGAAGCCACTGCAAAGAGAAGCCCACGCACCACAACAAAGAGTAGCCCCCACGCGCTGCAACTGGAGAAAGCCTGTGTGCAGCAATGAAGACCCAACACAGCCAAAAATAAATAAAATTTTTTAAAAAAATCTTCCTTCATTCTCTCTCAGAGCTTCACATTCAAGTTGCTCCCTACAGATCCTTGTTACAGATCAGTTTTTACATATCCTTCTAGAAATTTCCTACATGCATTTATTTATCATAGTGGGATTCTACTATATAGATTTAACACCCAAACTCTAAAAAGTTTTTAATGTACCTTAGAGAACATTCTATTATCCGTACATGAGAATTATCTTAAGCTCTTAAACCACTGTGCACTATTCCATTTCCTAATCAAATCTGAAAAGAGGAACATCACATTGTTTCCATTATTTTTGTTTGTTGGTTTCCTTTGCTGTTATACATGCTCACTGTTAAACTAAATATGTTCTTTGCCCAAGATGCTATCTCCCTAGATTTTCTCACGGTCCTATTTTCCATAATTTGGATTCAACTGTCAACTTCTCAGAGTGAACCTCCCTCTGTTACTCTTTTTCTTAATTTATTTCACAGCACTTCTCATCATCCGAAATTATATTTCTTTATTTGTTCATATAAGTTGCATGAGGGCAAGGTTTTGTCTGCCTTTTTTGTATCCCCAGTAGAGACACCCATACTTGGTCACATATAGGGACTCAGGAAATATTTGTTTAATAAACGAGTAAAACCCTCACATACATGTTTTCTCTGCAGGATAGAGTTATAAATGTCGTAACACAAAAGCAAAGGCTACATGCATTAATTTTTATTTAGATAGTGGGAAGTTGCTTTACCAGGATTGTACCAATTTATATTCCTGCTTACATTCCTGTTTCCTCTCACTCTTGCCAGCATCATTTTTAGAATACTTTTCAATCTTCAGCAAGTTGTTTTATTTGCATTTCTTTAAGTATGATCTGTATTAGTATGCAGGGCTAGTTTTCTGCTGTATGAAGTTTGGAAGGAAGGGGGCAAAAGAGACCAGAAAAATCTGGTAAAATTACAAGTTTCCTTGCTATGGAATTCTCCATGAACTACTGAATGGATCTGGGTATTTAATGCTGCCACACTTGTGCAGTGGCTGTCCCTTGAGCCTGGAGAATTCATCATTCCTCCTCTCCTATCAACGTCCCATGACTTCTTCACTCAAGGACCAGCTCAGAGGCCATTTTCCTCAAGAAGACTTTTTCTATTCCCCTTCTCCCATCTCACCCAGTCAGAATTAACCACCCCTTCTCAGTGTTCCCACAGCACGTCACGGGTCACCTTATCTGGTCTGATTTATAGCCTGCATTGAGGTCCAGCCAGTTGAGGGCATGCCTGACCACCCCCTGTGACTATCTGGTTCTTGTATGTTGGAAGAAGGTCATATCTGTAATTCCTCCATATATGAATGTCTTCAAATGATGACATGATTTGACATTTTGAGACCAAGGAACACTTCCTCTCTGCAGGCAGTCAGCTGACTGACAAGCCCCCAAGCTCCCGGTCCACTCTTCTTAGAGCACCACCCACCTAACCTGGCCCTGGATGGCTCTGCCCAGGCTCTGAGATAAGCAGAACAAATACAGTAGCAGGTCAGCCCCGATGTCACCACCCCCCCTCCCAACCCTCCCAGTCATGAGGAGTCATTTTCAACCCACCTGGGGCTTTTGCCAGCACTTTATCTGGGTCACCCATATCTCGTCAAGTATGGGCAAACAAAACCACAGTGCTTTATCAGGAGTTGTAATTCCTTACATCTCTCTTATCACCTAAGATTACCCAGCCCTACCAGAGCCTTAGGGATCTGGTGGAGGATAACAGGACCTTCTGGTAGCAAGTGGTCTTATCACCCTCATAGCACTTGAAGGCTTGGGGGAGGTTTCATTTCCACCCTGGTAATTTTCCTGCTATACTCTCAACTTTTCTAAAAGGCCTGGCTTTATAACATGGTTTAACTGTCGTTAGGAAACTTCTTGCATCAAAATTCTAGGGCATTTATGTCTGAAGCATATACTACTACTACCAATCGCTGTGATTTTGCAAGGGTTTCCTATGTTTCAAACTCCAACAACATCTCATTCCATCTTCACAACTACCCTGTGAGAAAGATAGCACTGCCGTTTTATAATGAGGAATCTGTGGCTCAGGGCGGGGAAATGATTCCTCCAAAATCACACAGCTTTTAAGTGTTGAAGCACGAATTTGAAGCCGGTCTTTAAAGCCAAACTTCCACATTGTGCTTGGAAGGAGGCAGTACTGTGTGGTGGTTGGATACTAGATTCTAGAACCTGGCTGCCTGAGTTTGAATCTTGACTCTGCTACTTACTAGCTGTGTGACTTTGGACAAGTTACTTACTTCTCTGTGCCTCGTTCCTTATCTGTAAAATGGGATTAATTATAGCCTCTATTTCACAGAGTTGGGAAATAAAATGTTTATGTGTGTATATGTATGTGTGTGTACACTTGGGTCAATTTCTACTTTATAAATGATACCTATTAATAATTCTATTTCCATTATAACTGCTGCCTCTCTGAAATTTGGCAAAGGAGAATTGAACAATTATTCCAATGACTCAAAAATTAAATATAAGGAAGATAGGAGAAAGATATAAGACAAGAAAACACTGTTTACTTGTTTCACTGTCTTTGTTCTTTCTTCTGTTTTTCCTTTTTCTGGAAGTGTATCTATCTCCCTTTTTGCCTTGATAATAGAAGTCTGTCCTTCTTTTGACTTTCCACCCTAGAATGCTCTTTACATTGAAAAAATGTTACAACACACTGAAATGCAACTATTTACTCATTCCTGTACTTTTCTCCTTTCTCTCTGTCCTTCACATTCACATGTATAAAGACCCATAAAGGCACACATGTACACACACACACTCTTACCTTTTGTTGGCATCTGAACTCAGGCTACTCCACTCCCACAGAGGTGCGCGTGTGCGTGTGTGTGTGTGTGTGTGTGTGTGTGTGTGTGTGTGTGTGTGACAGACAGAGAGAGACAGGAATCAATTCCTCACTCTCAATTCCTTGTTTATCACTGGTGTGGTAGCTTGCCTTTCATGAAGTTAAATATTTGTCTTACTCACAAACTCCTACACTCTCAGGGTTGGGAGGGATTATAAAAGTCACCTAATCCAACCACCTTTCTGATGTTTGACTCACCTCTACTGGCTACGTGGCAAAAGAGCCTATATTTGAATATTCCCAATGACGAGAAGTTCACTAGCTCCTAAGGTAGCCAATGCCATTCTTCCCATCTTGTTAAAATCCATAGTCAAAGATGGCACTAATGCTAACTCTCATGCTAATAAGGAGCATCTTTTGAATTAAGATTTAAAGCCATTTTGGAAAGGAAAAGCTATTTTCAACATGTCTGAGAAAGGATTAATGTCCCGACTCTTCAAGAAGAACTTAGAAATCATATGAAAGTGACAAACACTTCAACAGGAAAAATGGGCAAGGTATACATAAGTAATTAACAAAGGAAGGAATACCAATGGCTAAAAAGTATGTGCAAGATATTCAACCTCAGTAGTAATCAAATAGATGCTACAAACACAACAATAACGAATCTTCTGTTAGATTTGAGAAGCTATGGTAAAGATAAACTCTGGGGATACTCAGTATCGAGGATGAAGGTGTGAATGGGGGAAAGGGTGGTGTCCATCATAACTGGGGGTAGACTGTAAACTGATAAAAGATGACTTATCTAAAGAATCTGAAAAATAATAGATATATGTATATGTATAACTGAAAAACAGTAACTCTTCTAAAAGGCTATTTAGCAATATGGATCAATATTAAAAATTCCCACAGAAATCTCACTTGTGGGAATTTATCCAAGAGATTTTTCTCAGCAAATAATCTTCTATTTAAGAACAGAAGTGATGGGTACATAAGTGGAAGAAGTCAATATCACTTGGGTCCTTAAGACACAACAAGACACGTTTTCATTTGCACTCGAGTGTCTTGTCCCTTCTCCTGGCTACAGTTAATCCCTTCACTGGTACCTTGGATCTCATCCTTTGTTAGGCCACAAGATCATTTTTCTTTCAATACCAGGTCACCCCACCTTGCCCTGATCTCACTCCAGATGTTCTATTTCTGTACACGGTTCTTCAAAGGTGTTGCTAGCCCTCTCCAGCCCTGACCCAGCCCACTCACTTGTAACCCTGAAGAGCATGGATGAAAGTCAGGGGCAAGATGCATCAGGAGAGGGAATGTAATACACTCGTCAAGAGCTCAAGCCATGGACCCAGTCTTACAGAGTTAGTATCCTGGTTTCATCATTTACTATCTTTGCCTTAGTCTCTCCATCTATAAAAAGCTCCACATGCAGGGACTCGCAGCTTGATCAGTGGAAACAAGGGGTATTTGTTGAAACCAATAAGTGGGAATTGTTTAATAGCACACCTGCCTAAGGCAGCATTAACAATTGAGGCAAACAAAAAGTTCACCAAGAAAAATTTTAATGAAGATGTGGAAGATAATACGCCCATAGGATGCTTTGCAAAGCTCTAACATATTCTTGAGAATCTCTGGGCTATATGCATGCCCAAGGCTGTGAACATGTCCAGGGCTGTGTGATACCCAGGGAGGACCTGAGAAAGCCTAAACTCTCACCTCTTGCTAACCTTGAGGCTCTGTGCAAGGAGGAAGTAAAAGCTAAGGCAGAGTTGTAAACTGCCTGCCTGAACATTAAAAGGCATGCCCCAACACATGGAGCCTCTCAATAAAGCCTGGCAAACTTATTGGTTCCAGGCATTTAAGCAATTTCCATACAAACATCAGCTGACCACTAATCTAATCAAGCAGAAACTGCAGTGGCCATAGTGAAAAACAATACAGACTTACAGAATTAATTCAGGAAACCCAATGAAAAAACAAAAGGCAACAAAAACAAACAGCAAGACCAGCAAACCCTGGAGTGGGTGTAAATATGATTTTCAGAGTTGCCACATGATTTCAAATGTCAAATTTTCAACAAAAAAATTATGAGACATGTAAAGAAACAGGAAAGTATAGCCATACGCAGGAAGTTACATTCACATGAAAAAATAAACAGCACTGGTAAAGGTAACTACATAGGTAAATATGAAAAGCAATATTGAGATACTTTTTGTTTGTAACCATTTTTCTCCTATCTGATTTAAAAGACAACTGGGTAAGGCAATAATTATAAATCTATGTTGATAGCATGTAATACATAAAAATGCAATTTGTATGACAATATTAAGTGCCATGCTAAACCAGTCTTGTATGACAATATTAGCACAAAGAAGGATGGAGGGAAGAGGCTCTATAGCTGCAAAGTTTTTCTACACTGTTAAAATTAAATATTTATTAATCTAATCTAGATTGTTATGTTAATTTTAATCTCCAAGGCAACCAAAACAAATTTTTTAATTATAATAAAAGAAACAAGGGAATTAAAATGGTATACTAGAAAATATGTATTTAACATAAAAGAAGTCAGTAATAAAGGAATAAATTAAAATACATAATAAACATAGCAAAATGGTAGACAGGAATCCTACTTTATCAATAATTACATTAAATGTAAATGGATTAAACACTCCAGTCTAAAAGCAAAGACTGGCAAAATTGATTTCTTTTTTTAAATTATCCAGCTATATGCTGTTATAAGAGACACAATTTAGATTTAAGGACACAAATAGACTGAAATATATGAAGCAAAAACTGACATAATTGAATGAAGATTTCTTTTTTTAAATTATCCAGCTATATGCTGTTATAAGAGACACAATTTAGATTTAAGGACACAAATAGACTGAAATATATGAAGCAAAAACTGACATAATTGAATGAAGAAACAGATAATTCAGCAATAATGATTTGAGACTTCAATAGCCCACTTTTAATAATGAATAGGAAAATTATACAGAAGATAATCGAGGAAACAGAAGACTTGGAAAATACTATAAGTTTACCACTAAAATGCCTATACAAAAAAGAATACACTCACTACCAGAAATAAATATGAAGTGAGTTAAAAAAAAAAAAGATCTCAAGTCAATAACCTACGCTTCCCTCTTAAGAGACTAGAAAAAGAAGAGCAAAACCAATTGGAAACACCCAGACCAATTCACATAGTCATTCTTTGTGAAATGGGACCCTGTAGCTAATGAAGATGACTATGCCTGATTTCCCAGATAGAAGGGTTATCTTTGACCTAGAAAATATCTGTATCTGTCTCCTGGATGAGGATTCACAGGAACCCCCTAACTGAGCAGACTGAAACCCTGGCTGTGGGCCACCCCAGGAATGTAGACATTCTCACCTTGCCCATTGTATCGGAGGCCCTGGAGTGGGAAGGCTTAGATTATCCAAGAGATCCAGATGTTACTGGAGTTCCCAGGGCTCATCAGGAATGATCATCTCCCACTTCTCAGCCGCAGTTGACCCAATAACCAGTCTTCTTGGGAAAGGGAAGAAATTTATATGATTCTTGGCCAGGTTGCATCTTTTCAGCAGCTGAAATTGTCCTCTCTCATTCCCTAATCAACTTAACCAAACAATTCAATCAACCGCTCAACCCACACCTACTACTGAAACGAATTTCCGAGTGGGTAACTGCTGAAGTGAGGAGAAGTAACATGTCATAGGCTAAAATCCCTGGAGAACTGGCTTGCTTTATACACTGATAAAGTCACTGCTTTATACAGAACTGCAACTGCCCTTTCAAAAATCCAATGAATATTCCTTAGTACTCACATTTCAGGGTTTACTGTGGTTGGAATATACGCCTTTGAAATCTGTAGTGAAAGCTTTGTGATTGTTGGAGATGATACTCTCACTTCATTGTTCCCCTCCCAATGCTGAATCATTCATGAAAAGAGGAGAGGGTAAATGACATGGGCCTTTCTGGAGAGCACTGCACAGCTCCTCAGGAACTCTGCTCTTGGGATCCTCCCAGAAAACCTTGAAGGAAAAATCACAATGGGAGTGAGGTCATACGCTCATGGTATTACCTGTGCTATTATTATATATTATTGCTTGCAACTGTGCTGCTGTTTCAACTAAAAGAAACAGCTTGTTCTCTGAGACACTGTGTCGTCTTTGAGATGACGTGAGTCATCAAACTCCCACAGTCCTAGGGGAGTGGAGATAAGAGTTTGTGTTTGTTGGCTGCTGTTTATCTGAGGTGGAGGGGAGAACACAGAGGGCAGGTAATACCTTTTTAAAACTGGGGGCTGGGGACTTCCCTGGTGGCGCAGTGGTTAAGAATCCACCTGCCAATGTAGGGGACACAGGTTCAAGCCCTGGTCCGGCAAGATCCCACATGCTGTGGAGCAACTAAGCCCGAGCGCCACAGCTACTGAGCCTGTGCGCCACAGCTGCTGAAGCCCGCACACCAAAGCCCGTGCTGCACAACAAAGAGAAGCCACTGCAATGAGAAGCCCTCGCACCGCAACGAAGAGTAGCCCCCGCTCGCCGCAACTAGAGAAAGCCTGCGCGCAGCAACGAAGACCCAACGCAGCCAAAAATAAATAAATAAAAATTTAAACATAAATAAATAAATAAGAAAATTGGGGGCTGGATAAACAATACCAACTCCTCCAGCTCTGTGTGCAACACCTCTCCCTTTTATTCTGGAAGATTTTCAGCAACAAACAAATCCTTAGCAATTCTGACTAAATTTCCAATCATTAAAATAACATGTGAATGAAACAAAAGGAGCACACATTCTCACGACATATACTTTTTTGTCCAAGAGCAACAAAATGCATCTGTGTGTTTTCCACAGAAAAGAAAACACCTGGAAATGGTAGGAAAATTCTGGTGATCTCTTAAAATTCCCCAGACAAGGTTTTTCATATACAGATATGACTGGATGTGTATAATCTCTGTCATCTGGCTGCAAGTGTACCTATTCAGATTTTATACTTAAAAATCTGTCAAAATTGCCTTGGATTCAAAACTGAGGTCTTGATTTGTATGATACAACATGCACTATCTGTACCTAGGATAGTACTTATCCTGATCAGGTCATAAATGGAAACTCACCTGGTCATTGGTGGCTTGCCTACCATTGATGGGTGTGTTCGACATCACTCACTCTTACCATATGGGAATCTTCCATGACAACTCCCTTACTCCACGGGAAAATAATCTGGGAGGGGCAGGGGGAAAAAAAAACTGTGGATAAGGTTGCTTTCTTAAAGAAAGGCCAGACCAAGAGCCAGCACAGCACTTCATATAACATATTGCTTGATTCAAATGAAGCACAGAAATGCAAAGGAAATTTTAGAATTTTCTAACACAAATTTCAGATAGAATGCTGTGAATTTTTATGGTAGAAAGGATTACAGCACGCATGTTTACCAAAATCCTTTTTTCCTCAAAGGGAAAAATTCCATATGTTTATATTTTATACTTATTACAAAGATAACATTTGAAATTACACATAGATCTTATTTTAAGGACAACAGTTCATGACAAAGAAGTTTCTGTGCAAGATAAATTTGATGGATAAAAATTCACTTAAAATGGATTTCTGTATTTCAAATTTACCATGGGATTTCTCCTACTGAGAAAGTACAAATAAACGGTTTGATTAACAAAAATGGGATTTGTGAAACATCATATCGCATGGCGGTGGAGAAGAAATGATGGTGCCTGACTGCCTGGATTCGAGTCCCATCCTTGGCTGTTCTTCAATTTCGTCATCTTAAAATAGAGTTAATGGGGGCTTCCCTGGTGGCGCAGTGGTTGAGAGTCCGCCTGCCGATGCAGGGGACACGGGTTCGTGCCCCGGTCTGGGAGGATCCCACATGCCGCGGAGCAGCTGGTCCCATGAGCCATGGCCGCTGAGCCTGTGCGTCCGGAGCCTGTGCTCCGCAATGGGAGATGCCACAACAGTGAGCGACCCGCGTAATGCAAAAAAAAAATAGAGTTAATGGTAACAATGCCTAACTCTTAGAACTGTTGGAAGGAGTAAATAAACAAATAGTTGTAAAGCCCTTAAAACAATACCTGATACACAGAAAGTGCCAAACAAGTGTTTGCTAAGTAAATAAGAAAGTTTTCAATGACACATCTATTCCAGAAAATAGGGAAAACTTGTATATGACATCTGATTGTGTGTTAAGATGCCAATATGGGGGTATATTATATATATTTTTATTATTTACTTATTTATCTTTGGCTGCATCGGGTCTTAGTTAAGGCACACGGGATCTTCATTGAGGCATGCGGGATCTTTCGTTGTGGTACGAGGGCTTCTCTCTAGTTGTGGTGTGCGTGTTCTTCTCTCTCTAGTTGGGGCGCGCAGGCTCCAGGGCTCGTGAGCTCTGTAGTTGTGGCGAGTGGGTTCCAAAGCACGTGGGCGCTGTAGTTGGCAGCACGCAGGCTTAGGTGGGATCTTAGTTCCCCGAGCGGGGATTGAACCCTTGTCCCCTGCACTGTAAGGCAGATTCTTTACCACTTGACCACCAGGAATTTTTAAATTCCTAAATCTGCTTGAGTATTTCAAAAGATATCTCATGGACAGTAATAAGTCTTGGGCAAATTTTCCTACTGCACCTCTGAGGTGATTTTTACTATAATCATAAGTAATGATAGGTAATGCTCTTACAAATATTTATATTTAAGGATTGCAGCATGTTTTCCTATGGCCCAAAACACAATGTTGCATGCTTTAATGATAACAGAGTTGGATTCATTTATTTTGTTTGCAAGCCCTGCCTCCTTGCCTCGCCAACCACTCCCCCTACCTTTCCCATCATTACCTGAAAAATAAAGAGTGGAGGGAGGGGCAGAGAAAGAAAAGAAGTACAAAGCACAGAAGGAAACCAAACAGTTTTCAATAAATTGGTCTTAGCATTGGATTAAATATCAACATGACCAGAAAAATAAAATTTAAACATATATATTTCGTTTATCTAGACAGCATATCTCTGGAACTCATATATTTAAAACAAAATCCTCCAGTGGTCCAAGGAGACACCAAAGGAATCCAATTCTCAGTCTCACCCTGGGAACTTGGAAGAATAGGGGACACTTCAGGACTTGGACGGAGTATGAGGGAGGAGCGGGAATCATTTGCTTGAGGGGTTCAACTTGTCTTTTCTCCTTGTAAGAAGACTTTGTGGTCTTGTTGTGCAGATTTACTTTTCTTGGGGACACAGAAAAAAAAAATGCCTTTCTATCCTTATGTGTTCACTCTTGAAAGAGTTAAGACTTGTCCTGCAAAAACTGACCTGTTTCTAAAGTGAACAAGTGAGCAAAATTTAGGAACTTATCTTGAAAAACAAATTAGAAATTTTGTTTCTATACTATACTCAGCATGTAGAAATTATGATACAAAAATTCCCTTTCTAAACACAGGGTTGCTGGAATTGGACAAGGAAGGTTTCATTTGTGTACTCATCTAAATAATGGCTTTCATGTCCAACTTCTATTTATCTTCAAGTTATTCACTCATCTAGACTTTTCTCATCCCTTCAGGCTTAACAAACTCATTCTTGTTACCTCTCATATCATCATTTCTCATTTTTGTCCTGTTGTAGTTTGTTGATTGATTGCTTTTTTAAACCATATTTCCAAGCCAACGTTTTATTTTCAACATAAACCAAGGAAGGATAGGAGAAAAATAAATTAGTACAAAGAGGTACGTGGAAAACCAAGGAAGTTTTAGGGAAGTCACACTTCAACAGAAAAAAAGACAGGAAGAATCTGTATGCGTGTAACTTCTGTTTTACAAAATCTATAGCTTTTGCATTACCGTATTAGCTTCCTAGGGCTGTTGTAAAAAAGTACTATAAACCAGTGGCTTAAAATAACAGAAATTTATTCTCTCACAGTTCTGGAGACTAGAGGTCCAAAATCAAGGTGTCAGCAGGGCCATTCACCCTCTAAAATTTGGGGTAGAATCTTTCCCTGCCTCTTCCAGCTTCTGTCAGTGGCCAGCATTGGCAGCCGTTGGCTTGAGCTCCACCACTCCAATCTCTGCCTCTCTTGTCACATGGCCTTCTCCCTGTGTGTCTGTCTCCACATCTTCTTCCTTCTTCTTCTAAGGTCACGAGTCACATTAGAGTAAGGGCCCACCCCACTCTAGTATGACCTCCTCTTAATTAAAATGATCTCTGAGATGATCCTATTTCCAAATAAGTCATATTCAGAGGTACCGGAAGGTAGGACTTCAACATATCTTTGGGGAAGGAGGGGACACAATTTAACCCATAACAACTACTAATAGTGATAATAACCAAGACAGCATATGCTCTACATGTTGATCTCAATTTAATAATAACTATTTTCCTCCCTCATTTTATAGACTGAGAATCTTCCACTACAAGAGAGCAAGTCCTTGCCCCAGGTTACAGAGCTGATAAAGGGGAGAGTCAACATTTGAATAAAGACTCTAGAGCCTGACTCCTCACTGTAGCCTCTTATCAAAGGATGTGGTTTTACCATCCAGAACCCTTCAGCATGGGCTGGGTTTAAGTGCTTTATTAAGCCTTAAAGGTCTCTAACACTGTTAACATAACAAGTTGAACTATAAGAATAATAAATTAGGTGGGGACGTAGGGTGCCTCTCAATGTCAATACCCTTTAATCACAGGCTCTGGAGTTTCAGATCTTACGGTTGGAACCGCCCTTGTGCCCACGATATAACCTGAAACAAAAGATTTTGAAGACTTCCAGATTGCTTGAATGGTGCATGTGTACTTTCGAGCTTTAAAATGCCCACCTACACTTTTTCCAAGCCAAGAGAAAGAAATGTTGTTAAAATATTCAAAATACTATATTCCTAAACCCTATTATATAGTACTTTATTGTAATCTGAGATTTCTAAAATATTAATAATCATTTATATACAAACTTCAAAATTTTGTTTTATCAGCCTGGCACCTACCCTGAGAATTTTTCTTTATTCACTTGATTTACTTAAGTACTTTATTTTAGAAAGGAAACTTTTAACACTTTTGTAAATTGAAAACCAGTATTACATGCTATAAGTAGAAGTGTAACTTGTATTTATTTTTGGACATAAAAATGCAATTCAAGTAAACAACATCATGAAGTTTTTAAACTAAGAATAAATAATGAAAGTTTAAAGAAAAGGGAGTCAACTTTGAAAATGTACATCTGTAAATTAAGTTCCTCAATGAGAAGACCTGGAAGGGTGTAGGATCTGTCAGCAGTACAGGGTTTTTTTGACCCTATGTTATGTGGTTCAAGATCAAGATGAGTACTACATCAATGGTAAGATTCATTTCTTAGTTTCGATGATAGTTGGCATTAAGAACCTGACATTGGAGGGGTGGGATAGGGAGGGTGGGAGGGAGGGAGACGCAAGAGGGAAGAGATATGGGAACATATGTATATGTATAACTGATTTACTTTGTTATAGGGCAGAAACTAACACACCATTGTAAAGTAATTATACCCCAATAAAGATGTTAAAAAAAAAAAAAAAGAACCTGACATCATATGAGCATATATTTGAAAACGGGGAAAGATACTTAACCACCTTCTCTGATAAAATGGATAATCAATACTAATTCCTAATCAAAATCATTCAGGTGACTTTGCTTCAACAAACTTGTGTTTCAAGAAACCATATGAATACATCTGCAGAATCTATTTTTCTGATGGTATCAAAAAATGTTACCGATGTCCCCAAAATGATCGAACATGGGTTAATAAGGTACCCTGACAGTGGGTGCTGCTTCAGCCCCAGGATTATCCTGGCACATAAACGCAGCTGGCCAGGCACCCTGAGGGTAACTCAGTGCCTTAGGGAGTGTGAGCCCTGAGGGGTACCTGCAGAGGCCCAGGGTACTTTATCCTGCTTCCTCCATCCCCATCTTTGACTCCTCTCTGACCACAGACCCTGCTCTGGCAGCCTAAGCAACTTCCAGCATATTCTCCAATATCAATTCACATGCCACCATTGTCAGGTGCCTCAAAGCTGCATTCAAATGAATACCTTATTTTGTTAGAGGAAATAAGCTTTCAGTTATTACTTTTCTAGGATTATAGTTATATCATTCATTGCTTCATTCAACTCAAGCACCTATTGTGCACCAGGCATGGATCAAAAAACTGAGTAAACAGCAATGAAGTTATACTATCCTTAAACTTATCTATATATGTTATATATATAAGTTATATTTGACTTCACTCTCCCTTTTTCTCCATCTTAGCTTACAGTCAGGAAGCAAGGACAAGCATTGAACACATAATCAATTATAAAGGTAATGTGCGTTGGGAAGTATAGGATGCTATGGTCACTTATAGCAGGAGACTAACTTATCTTGAAAATGGGGAAGATCTCCTTGCAGGAGTGACCTCCAGGTGATAATTGAAGAATGAGTAGGAATTTGCCTGATAGAAAGGGAAGAATGGCTCCTGAAACAAAGGAGAGTGTAAGAGATTATTAAGGGTTGTGTTAAAGAAGGGTCTGATCCTAAAGGCAAGGGGAAGCAGCTGAGAGCTAACTAAGCCAGGTACTATCCTATACATTCTATTTGTGCTATGAGATTTAATTCTGATGACCACAAGGTAAATATTATTACCACAATTTTCTTAAATGGAAATTAAGTTTTTTAGGTGAAATTAGCATCATAAAACACAAAGCATCATAAGCTAAAATTCTGGCTCCATATTTTCTAAATAACTTAATCACAAAAATCCACTTTTTAGAAAAAATTCTAGCAATTTCCCATTAAAATGTGATAAATGTTTTTCATTTCAAAAAAGAGCTTATAATTTTTTTAAATGAAAAGGACAAGAAAATTGAGATCCATGTACCCAAGGAGAATAGAAATTCTCTTTCTATAATTTCAAAATACTCCAAGTTGACAATGAAAAGAGTAGGGCAAATTGTGCTTGAAATTTTTTTGTAGGTTTTTAATGATCATTGTAATGGACTACAGGAAATTCTTTTTTTGTGTGTTTGATGCATACAACAAGAGCTACAGTTAAATCAGTCAGATGCACAGTCCTCAAACCCTGTATGTGACACTCAGCCCTCCCCACCCCGTAAGGCTGCTTCAAAGCAAAGAGAAATAAATAATGCTAGGACTTGCTCCTTACTCTCAAATAGGATTTAGTTCCAAAACACTTTCACACATCTGTTATCACCACTTAGTCTCACAACCTCCTTTTCAGTCATTTTACCCTGTAAGGATACTGTTAGTGCCATTCTATGGATGAGAAAACAGAGTCACATGACTGCACGGGACTTTCCCAAGATCGAGAAGCTGCGACAGATTTAAAAGAGATGCAGATCTCAGAATCCTAACCTCATGATCTTTCCACTGGGGTTTCTCAGTCTCAACATTACTGAAATCTTGGGCTGGATGAATCTTTGTCCTGGGCATTATAGAAATTTCAGCAGCATCCCTGGCTTCTACCCACTAAATGCCAGCAGCAACCCCCTACCTCCAACCAAAAATATCTCCAGACATTGACAAATGTCCCTTAGAGGATAAAAATCACACCTTAGTTGAGAATCACTAAACTCAATGATTCTGCCTACACTGAATCCCTCTAAGAATGTATATCTTGACTGTTACTGTTAGACAAGTATTTTTTTATGGTCTCCTTATTTGTATTACAGATGCATATTTTTAACAGTCCACGTTTCTTTCCACATAAAAATTAATGATTGCAAAATTAATATATGTCTTTGAAGAAAATTTGGAAAAAGAAATTCATAAACACCCCCTTAGAGAGAGCCACAGTTAACAGCTTGATGCATTTTTTTGGAGTTTATGCATATTAGTTTTATATTTTTTAATAAAATTAATAATACTGAATAAACAACTTTATAAGTAGCATTTTCAAATCTCATTAAATATTTTCAAATAACTTTAAAGACTAGCTACCATTCCATTATATAAATACATTGCACATATAAATATATCACGTCTTATTTTAAAATTCTCAAAGTTCCATTATTATATTTTGTATTGAAATCTTTGAGGATATCTCTGATTATTTCTTTATTCCCAAAGTTGAGTTACCAAGTTAAAGGAAATAGCTGGTTTATTGTCATATTGTCAAATCAAATTACACTCCCAATACAGAGAATAAAAGTACTCCTTTCCCCAAACCTCTGTCAACATTCAGTTGTCTGTTGTCACTTTTACCAATATTAGCATTTGAAATTTTTAATTGTGTTATTATTTAATTTGTCTATTTAGGGTTATGAGATAGAAGATTTTTTTTAATTCCTTTTTTCATAATTTTGTAAATTGCCTGTAGTACATGTTCTTTGTCAGTTTCTTCTATTGACTTACTCATCTTTTTCCTTCAAGAATTGCAAAGACTCTTCAGAATTAAAAAAACTGTAGTTGTTTATCAAAGACAATGTAATTTTTTTATTCAAATTTTATTTCTTTTAATTATTGGCAATGTCACTCGATTTTAATTAGGGGAAAAATTTTTTTAAATTCCATTTTGAATTGTATTACACCTGAAAATTGATGTGAAGGAACTGGTGATGGTATAATACTAAGCTTTCCTATCTATGAATATTGTTCTCTTCTTTTTTTTTAATGTCCTTCAGAAAAGCTGTCTTCTTCATAAAGGACTACATATATCTTAATTCCTAGCTTTATAATATTTTATTACCATCGAATAGGATTTAGTTTTCATTGATCTTGGTAACTGGTTATTTTTGCTATGTTCTCTCTCCTTTATCAGAGTCTTTAATTCTAAAAGAATATTGAGTCCTCTGCACACAGTGGGTATTTTTAAAATGATACTGACTTGCAGTTGTTAATATCTCAAGGCTTTTAAAAAGTTACATTAGCTGTTGGTCTGCGGGTGGTGTTTTAAGAAATTGCTTAAATTCATATTCTTTCCTTTTTGCATTATGCCATAGGGCACTTATATGACATAGTACAAATAACTCTGATAAAAGCATATTTAACAATAGGGCACATTGATACATTAAGAAATCTTCTACAATACAGTTTAATAAAAAAGCAACAAAACAGGAATCCGAAAACAGAGTTTTAGACATGTATACTAGTTTAGAAAGTAAATTTTGTATTACCTCCTTATTATGCTTATTTAAACACTGATGGATAAAACTGAAATACTAATTTATATAATGATATAGATTTTTATGTCAAATTCAGAAGTTGTCAAAATAACAGTATTTACTCCTTTTTAGGGGGCAGAGGATAAAGAAAGGCAAAAGTTTGGGGGAACTTTATTACTTATAATGTTGCCAGGTAGAGACCTTTTGATTAGTAAATCTAAATCTTTTCTAATTAGCATGTTTGACACTCTATGTAAAAGAGTGTGACTAAAGGGATTTTAAGAACTTGAAAGCAGTTAAGCCAGGCTAAGCATTCCTTTTGCAATCTCTAGACTTTGAAAATGCTTACTGTTGGAACACTTTTATTTTTCATACAGAGTGCAAAGATAAGGCAGCTCCCACTCATTACCATGGTACAGTTTTTATGATATTTATTGCCTCCATGAGCAGGTGCTGTAAATCACTGACAACCTGTGCAACCTTGAGTAAATCACCTAATCTCTCTGGACCTGTTTCTTCCTTCATTACAGGAGAAAGTTAGAATCAATGTTGCTAAGATTCCTTTTAACTTTAAAATTCTAAAAGTCTACAACTCAAAGTTGCATGGTAAGGGCTATCTTTTAGCATGCAATTTGTACTCTGCCAAAAAAAAAGAGATAAGAGTTCATAAAATCAAGAAGACTGCTTAAAATACAAAAGAAAAGGTTAAAAATGAGAACTCCGAGTTTTCATTTCAAGCTGTGATTGAGTAGCTGGTACTGGACTAGCTCTCCTACCACCACAAAACTAGACAAACATTCAAGACGTTGGAAAACAGGCAATACAAGGATGTGATCCTTGAGAGCAGAGTAAGTCACTATTGGAGCTCCACAGTCAATTGAGCCCTCTACTTCCAATCTGTGGTACATATTTGATACAAATAGAAATAAGTATGGTAGACCCACTGGAGTGAGGACGCAGAGGTCAGAGTTTGGAGCAGCTGGAGTGACTAGAATGTGCAAGGCAAGAAATAAATGGGCCCAGTGAGAGATCCAGAAGTCTGTGTTTCCCTAAAAGTTCTTGGCCAAGGGCACAGGGTGAAACTACTTGAGGCCTACCAGAGAGCAGCTGCTATAAGGCTAAGAGAGAAACTGACACACCAGAAGTTGAGTATTGCTAGGGAAGTTGAATTTCCTGCCCAGTCAGAGTGGAGAGATAAGTTTAACATCATGTAATATCCTTTGGTATCCAGTTGAAACATCAGCAGAGGAGTAAGGACCATGTCCTGAAGTAAATCCCACTTTAGATCTTCCCACCACAGGATAAAACCAAGTCCCAGCAGGAGAGAGTCCCATCAGTTAAGAAAGGCTTAGGAAACATCTTGGGCTTTCCAAAGACCAATGCTGACAAAGTATAAGAACAAGCTTACACAGTGATATCAGCCAATGATTGAAGTTGCTACTAGAACAAAGATCAACACTTTTCAGAGGAAGACAACAAAATCCAGTACCATGTGCAATGTCCAGAATGGAATCAAAACTGCTATGATATGTAAAGACAGAGGAAAATGTAACCCATGGTCAAGAAAACAAAGTCAACAGAAATCAAACCTAACATGGCTCAGATGTTTGTTTAGCTGATAAATGTATTAAAGTAGCTATTATAAATACATTCAAAGAGCTAAAACAAAATATATTCAAACAAGTAAAGAGAAATATGATCTTATGATCATCCCAATATTTACAGAAAAATCATTTTTAAAAATGCAACATCCCGGGCTTCCCTGGTGACGCAGTGGTTGAGAGTCCACCTGCTGATGCAGGGGACACGGCTTCGTGCCCCGGTCCGGGAAGATCCCACATGCCGCGGAGCGGCTAGGCCCGTGAGCCATGGCCGCTGAGCCTGCGCATCCAGAGCCTGTGCTCCACAACAGGAGAGGCCACAAAAGTGAGAGGCCCGTGTACCGCAAAAAAAAAAAAAAAAAGCAACATCCCTTCGTGATAAAAACTCATCAAACTAGGAATAAAAAATAACTTCTTCAATCTGAAAAATAACTCTCCAAAAAATAAATAAACAAAACAGAAAACAACAATAAAAAATCACTATAGCTAACATGATTAACAATGATAGATAGAATAGTTCTTGCTAACATCAAGAAAAGGCAAAGATACCCACTCTCACCACTTCAATTCAGCTTTGTACTGGCATCCTAGCCAGTGCAATAAGGCAAGAGAAAGAAATAAAAGATATACAGGATGGAAAACCATAAGCAAAACTGCATTTATTTGCAGATGACATGATGTCTGTGCAGAAAAATAGCGAATCTATAAAAAATCTACTAGAACTAGTACATGAACGCAAGGCCAATGTATGAAAATCATTTTTATCTCTATGTGCTAACTACCATCAATTTGAAAGCAAAAGCATCAATATAAAACCACATACAATGGCATCAAAAACATGAAACACTTAGAAACAAGTGTTTCCACAAAAGATGAATAAGACTTCTCCACTGAAAAATAGAAAATATTAGTGAGATAAATTTAAAACTACCTATATAAATGGAGAGATATGCCCGATTCATGGATAGAAAGACTCAGTATTAAGATATCAATTCTCCTCACAGTGATCTAACAGTCAAAGCAATCTAAATGATAGTGTCATCAATCTTTTTTGTAGAAACTGACAAGCTGATTCTAAAATTCATACAGAAATGCTAAGGTCCTAGAAATATAAAACATTCTTTAATATATAGTTGGAAGACTTATACCACTCAACTTTATGACTTATAAATTAACAGTGATCAAAAGAGTGTAGTACAGGCATAAAAATAGATAAATAGATGAATCAAGTAGAATATAGAGCCCCAAATGGACCCACAATTATACAGTCGAATGACTTTTGACAAAGGTGTCAAAGCAGCTCAATAAGGAAATGGAAGATTTATCAACAAATAATGTGACAATAAATGTGTACGTGTATGGGAAAAAATAAAAAGTAATGAAACTCTAACCCTCCCTCAAATTGTACACAAAAATAATTTAGAGATAGATCATAGACCTAAATATTTATAAAATAAATAAATATAAACTTCCAGAAGAAAACACAGGAGAATATTTTTGTGACTTGGGATCTGGCAAGGGTTTAGATTGAACACAATTAGCAATATATATAAAAAAAAATTGATAAATCAGACAACAAAAAATTTTAAACCAGCTTATCAAACAATACCATTAAAGGGCTTCCCTGGTGGCACAGTGGTTGAAAGTCCGCCTGCCGATGCAGGGGTCACAGGTTCGTGCCCCGGTCCGGGAAGATCCCACATGCCGTGGAGCGGCTGGGCCCGTGAGCCATGGCCGCTGAGCTTGCGCGTCTGGAGCCTGTGCTCCGCAACGGGAGAGGCCACAACAGTGAGAGGCCCACATACCGCAAAAAAAAAAAAAACAACAAAAAAAAAAAACAATACCATTAAGGAAATAATAGGAAAGCCAAAAACTAGGAGAAAATATTTGTAAAATATATCTTAGACAATGTACTGGTACCCAGGGAATATAAAGAATTAATACAATCAATAACAAAATGACAACCAAATTTTTTTCAAATAGCAAAAACTTGAATAGACACTTCACAAAGAAGAAGAGCATATGAAAAGGAGATCAACAGCTTTAGTCATCAGGGAAATGTAAGTTAAAACCTCAATGAGATACCACAACATAGCCACTGAAAGGGCTAAAATTAGAGATTGACAACACCAAATGTTGGCAAGGATGTAGTGCAATCTCAAATTCCACACATGTTGGTGGGAGTGTAGAATGTTAAAATCGTTTCGGGAAATGGGCCTGGCTGTTTCTCATATAACCAAAAATACACCTATTCCAGCAATTCTACTCTTAGGTATTTACTTAAGAAATATGAAAGCATATTCCACAAAAAGACTTGTACAGAAATGTGTATGGTTTTACTCATAGTATTAAGAATTGCAAACAGCATGGTATCCATCAATAGGAGAATGGATAAACAAACTGGTATGTTCATACAATGAAATACCGCCAGCAACTGAGAAATATATATGCATGTAACAACATGGATGAAACTCAAAAACACCATGCTGATTAAAAGAAATCTTCCCCCTAAAGAGTACATACTGCATGGTTGTATTTGTATAAAGTTCTAAAATAAGCTAAACTAATCTATCACTTAAAAAAATCAGAACAGCAGTTGCCTCTAGGGTTATGGGAGCAGAGATTGACTTGGAAGGAACAGAAGACAACACAGGTGTTATGCATTTGTCAAAAGGTATCAAACAGTACACTTAAGATTTGTACATTTCACTGAAAGTAAATTTTACTTAAAACAAAGAAAATACAAACAGTAACTGAACTCCAGTTAATGATATACATGCTGAAGTGTTTAGGGTGAAGTATATACAACATCTGCAACTTACTTAGAAATACATCAAAAAATATGATAAATAAGATAGAAGAATAAATGTATATAAATGTGATAAAGGAAATACAGCTAAAAGTTAACTCTAGTATCTATGTGGTGAGTACATGGGAGTAATGTAGTTTTATTTCAATTTTTCCTTATTTTAAATTTTTTTCATACTAAAATATGAATTTAGCAAAGTTGCAGGACACCAGGTTAATATAAAAATCAATTGTATCTCTGTATATAAGCAAAAAAACAATTGGAAAATATTCTTATAATGGTATCAAAAACCATAAGATACTTAGGAATATATTTAATGAAAGGTATGTAAATCTATACACTGCAGGGTATAAAAATATTGATGAGAGAATTTCTTAAAGGTTTGAATAAATGGAGAAATATACCACAATTGTGAATTAGAAGACTTAATATTGTTATCACTTCTCCCCATATTGATTTATAGGTGCAATAAATTCCCAATCAAAAGTCCAGCAGGCATTTTTTTTAATTAACAAGATGATCCTAAGACTTGAACTGCATAGAACCTAAAATAGCCAAAACAAAACTGGAAGAATTAAACCACCTGATTTCAAGATTTATTGTAAATATTCTAATCAAGGCAGAGTGGTAACGGCATAAGTATAGACTAATAGATTAATGGAACAGGACAGAGAGTTCAGTTGATTTTTGACAAAGGTACCAACATAATTCAATGGGTAAATGATGACCTTGTCAACAAACAGTGATGAAACAACTGGATATTCATATTTAAAAAAATAAACCCTAACCATTACATCATCACATACACAAAATTTAATTTGAAATGGTTAATAGACTTAAACATAAAAGCTAACCTATAAAACTTCTAAAAGAAAACTTCTAGGAAAAAAAACTTCATGACTCTGCAGTAGGCAAAGACATATGTTCTTAGAACACAAGAAGGTGCCGATTATTTTTTTTTTAATTTATAAGTTGGACTTCATCAAAATGTAGGCCTTCTGCTCTTCAAAAGACATCAGTGAGAAAATAGATAAAAAATAGGGCACATACTGGGAGAAAATATTTGCAATACATACATTTGAAAAAGAGTTTCTACCCAATATATATTAAGCATTGCTACAACTCAACATCAGAAGAAAATCAATCCAATTTTAAAAAGGCGAAAGTGTTTAACAAAGACCTCAAAAAATGATATATGAATGGCCAATAAAAACATGCATCATTCCATGAAATACAAATTAAAACCACAATGAGATATCATAGCACACTCATTAGAATGGCTAAAAGTTAAAAAGCTGACCATACCAAATGTTGGTCAGAACTCTCATACACCACTGAGAATACAAAATGGTAGGATCACTTGGAAAACAGTCTGGCGGTTCCTTACAAAGTTAGACATTGACTTAACTATATGACCCAGAAAAAATATGCCCATAAAAACTTTTACACTAATGTACAGCACTCTTTCCATAATAACCAAATACTAGAAACAACCCCTACTGTCCTTCAAAGGTGAATGGATAAGTAAACTCTGGCATATTCATACGAGAGAATACGAGTCAGCAATTTAAAGGAACAAACTAATGATACACTCAGCAACATGGACAATCTCAGTAATGTCATGTTGAGAGAAGTAAACCAGACATAAAATAGTGCTCTCTGATTACATGAAGTCATGCAACCAGCCAAATGAATCTATAGTGATAGATTATACTGGCTGTTTGCTCTGTGGTGGGAGGAGCTGAGGGATTGGCCTCAAAGAAGCAAAAGTGAGTTTTCTGGGATGGTTTGATTGGGTTGATGGTTATACAAATATATATACTCGTCAAAACTTATCGAACTGTGTGCTTACAATGTACGCATATTATTGTATGTAAATAACACCTCAGAAAAGGTTTGAAAAATTATTTTCTTGAAGAAAAGAATGATTATCAGTGAAAAAAATTATTTACCGATGAATAAACAAGAAAAATTTAAAAATAAATAGCAACTAAGACTAATTCAGGGGCCATTTTTCTTGGTAATGTTTGGGGAGACCCTGACAGTTTTGCATCCATTTTTCTACACGTGTTTGGCTGCATTATGTAAAGCTTAATGCTAAAGTCACATCTTAACTTCTTCCACACATTAAAACTGTCAATCAACTTTTATTACGCAAATGAAGTACTTTACGTTAAATCTGTCAAGATAATTGCTAAGATCAAGCTAAATGGAAAGGAAAATAAAAGTAAAATGTGAGAAGTTATTTTTAAATTAAGAGCAGTTTCTATAAGGAATTATAAAGCAGTATGGCGATACGATATACTGGCTTTTCTATATCTTTCCATCTTGGCAAATGTTAGGGAGGGCTTAACTCTCCCAAACATACTCAAAGAACCAAATGCGTCAGTTGCTGTGCCTTCAACAGCAAGGAACAGGAAACCCTGCTTCTACTGACTTAAACAAGAAGGCATTTATTATCTCATATAACAAGAAGTTCTCCATGCATAGTTAATTCCCTGGCTCAACAACATCTTCCTTTCATTGTGCGTTTGTCCTCAGAGCAGCACCCCTCAAAGCTCCAAGATCATGACTCTGAACTATGACCACATCCAGGAAAGAAGATACCATATCTTTCTACTTGTCTCCTTTACATCAAGTATTCTTTCCCACCACACTTCTCACATTTCTCGAGCCAGAATTTCATCACTTGCCCACACCTATATAATTCATTCGCAAGAGAAATGCACATCAACATGATGGACCTAAATCAGCTCTTGTTAGCAGGTGGCCAAGAGGAGAGAGGAGATCCGAAAAATGTGGGTTCTCTTGGGAAGGAGGGAGGACCAGGTGGGAAGGGAAGTTCAGTAGATAATCAAAAGTAAGTGCAACAGGGCTTCCCTGGTGGTGCAGTGGTTGGGAGTCCGCCTGCGGATGCAGGGGACCCGGGTTTGTGCCCCGGTCCGGGAGGATCCCACATGCCGCGGAGCGGCTGGGCCCGTGAGCCATGGCCGCTGAGCCTGCGCGTCCGGAGCCTGTGCTCCGCAACGGGAGAGGCCACAACAGTGAGAGGCCCACGTACTGCAAAAAAAAAAAAAAAAAAGTAAGTGCACCACTGGGCAAAAAAGAAATTCTCTTCCCTAATTCTGTTAAGTTGTTGTGTTACCTTCACGTGAATACCTCTCTCTGGGGGCTTTTTCTACCAGTAAAGGAAAATCGAATTGAAAAACTCCAGCTGCCAAAGCCAGTCTCTGAAATCCTTTGCCCCCTTTAAGGGGCTCAAGAACATTTGCTGACTCTAGCACAGAGGAAATTAAAGCAATTCTCACTTCTTATGTGGCTATTTACTGCTCTCTACATCACTAACCCATATTTATTTCTCGGTTTGCAGCGCAGTGATTGTAGAGTAACTGCCAGGCAGCAAATAACTTCCTCGTCGCTGAAACTGGTCGTAATTTTGCTCTCAGCAGAGCATGTTACATGACTGTTCAATGCTGGTAAATGGCCATGGGCTTTTCCTCCACTTCTAATTGCCATGATGTGTAGGATGGGTGATGGGTGGCTGTTTCCATCTCACAGACAGTCAACACCTTTACGTGGCAGCATAAGAAGATACTAAGTATTTACTAAGATACTAGTGGTTTCTCTACATAATACACACTGCTAGCCAATGTCCAAATAGTCTTTGTCTAGCAGGATGCTTGTGTTGTACTTTAGTGTATTACTTTTCCACGAGTCGACATGCCTTGTGCCATTATGGTGTCACTTCTGCACACACAGAAAGTAAACTTGCAAAATTCCCACACTCAGATGAAGTTGTGTTACATGTTATTAATGTACGTTGGTGTCAGATTGCGGTTTGAATTAATGTGCATATCAGTTCACTCCATCTCATTTTTACCCTTGAAAGAAGCTATATTTCCTACTCCATTATTATCAACATCCCAGCCTAAACATTTCTTAACCAAACTTAGCACAACTCTTAGCTTCAATGTGTTCGGTTACTTCAGATCATTAAAGTATCCCTATCCCCTGTGGTTGAGCAATTACGACTGTAAAATCGTATCAGGTTTCTCATGTATAAAATGTGAATGTAGCTAAGGGAAGGCAATAAGTGGCATGTAATCATTTCCCACTAACTCAAGACATGGAATAAGAAAGCTTTCAAAGAACTTGTTCTCAAACATGGCAGTACCGGAATGATCTGGGTAGCATTAAAGAGTTTGTATGCCATGGTGCCAACCTCTAGTAATTGAGGTCTGGAATGCAGCCTGGGCACGGGGCTGTTTTGTAAGCTTCCCAGGTGATTCTAAATGTGCATCTAGGGTTGGAAACAGCGCATTTAAGTAGTGGTTCTCAAAGTGTGAAGCATCAGCACTACCTGGGAACATGTGTGAAATGCAAGTTCTCAGGCTTTGCTCCAGACCTAGTGAATTAGAAACTCTCGGTTGGATCTCAGTACTCTGTATTTTACCAGGCCTCCAGGTGATTCTGATACACGCCTAAGTTTGAGGACCACTGCTCTACAGGTAAGTCTTTCCACGTCTAAAATCCTATGATTCTACCCTCCTGATAACCTCCACCAACTCAAAACTGTAGTGGACTCCATATATTCTCACTAAGCAGATCTCATGGCCTTAACAGGAGATG
Organism: Lagenorhynchus albirostris; assembly: GCF_949774975.1. Taxonomy (NCBI): domain Eukaryota; kingdom Metazoa; phylum Chordata; class Mammalia; order Artiodactyla; family Delphinidae; genus Lagenorhynchus; species Lagenorhynchus albirostris. Next base: position 18,530,330 of record NC_083108.1, read on the forward strand.
CAAGTCCTTGAAAACCATTAACGGTGTGACCATGGAATTCCTTGGTATCAGTGTCTGTCTGAGTCTTGCTACCTTCTCTGAACAATCTTGGCAGCTTTTATAATTCACTGGGCACCCACAGGACCAGTCACACGTGGCCTATAAGGAGCTGTCTCCTTACCTTGTTGCTGCCGGGGAACCTCCACTGGCTCTGCCTCCCACCTGCTTGATCAGCGCACGAGCCCTGGTGCTCTGTCGTGATGTGAATATCACTGCCTCTCTCTCAGCCCTTGTGATCTTAACACTTTCGGCCATTTCTTAGGTCACCAAGCCTTTGACTGCTGGTGTATGTCTTCAGAGTCCCTGTGCTCTACTCCATGCCTTTTTCAAGGTCGGAAGGACCCACTCTTGCATCTGTTTTCCCAGCAGGTGAGTTTTGGCAACACCTTGATTGACTTACACCTATTCCACATGAAAATCTTGAAAAGAGTTTAGGAACCTTCTTTCTCTGGGTTTGACCATGAAAACTGTACCTATACCTCTTTTGCTGGTCCCCAGTTGTTGTAGTAAAGCTCAGGAGTTCCCAGTTCTGGCTCTGATTGAGAACCTGTGGTAATAATTGACCAGGTACTCCTAATAATTGTACTAATTGTAATTGTACTAATTGTACTAATTGTAATAATTGTAATAATTGTACTAATTGTAATAAGTACTCCTAATAGGTACTCCTAATAATTGACCAGGTACTCCTTTCATCCTCTAGCCCTACTCTGGAGCCCTTAGTCCCTGTTATGGGCTGAGTTGTGTCCTTCACTCTCTTCCAACAAACTCTTATGTTGAAGTTCTGACCTCCAGTACCTCAGAATATACTATATTTGGACATAAGGTCTTTAAAGAGATAATTAACTTAAATGGAGCCTTTAGAATGGGCCCTAATCCAGTATGAATAGTGTCCTTATAAGAAGAGGAGATCAGGACACAGATGCACACAGAGGGAAGGCCATGTGAAGATATAGGGAGAAGACGGCCATCTACAAGCCAAGGAGAGAGGCCTCAGATGAAACCAACCCTGCAGACATCTTGATCTCAGACTTCCAGCCTCCAGAGCCATGAGAAAATAAGTTTCTGTTGTTTCAGCCACCTTGTCTGTGGCCCTTTGTTACCACAGCCTTAGAAAACTAATAGGTATTGGTGCCTAATACTAGTTTCCTGGCCTGTGATCCAGCTCCTGGCCCTGTTCCCAGCACTCCCTTCAAACCCATGACAAATTCCTTAGGGAGGAGAGAGCAGCAGCTTCCATATTTACCGGCGTGAGATGAAAGACTTGAGAGTCAGTGATTCCTACAAAATTCCTGAGAGGAAGGTCTATGATGAGCATACACTGGGAATATTTTCGTGTGTTTTATGCTACTCTCTCCTACCTTTTATATTTTCTTCTAAATACAACATCAACCTCACGGTTCTCCAGTGCTATATGTGCACAAACTGGGACTCGGGCTTTATTGTAGCCAACAAACCCTGTCTGAACATCTACCATATGCGAATCCCTGTGCTAGACCTTGTGGGTTAGGGAGAACTGTTTGCCAATATGCATATGCATGTGTAAATCTATATATAGTCTCCTCTCATGGGGAGATAATGGATATATACCCAAAAATATAACTGTGAGGCTAGGTAGAATAGGAAAACTTCCCAATGAATGAAAGCCACTGACATCAAACAGTATGGTAAGAAAGAAGCTCCAATTTGAAAGCGACATTTGAAACGGGTTGATTTTGGACAAGTGGATAAAAAATGAGATTAAAAAAAATGTTTAGGGGTATTTATTTTCTGTACTATGTTAAACATGTTGAAGAAGAGACTAGGAAGAATGCATTTTGTCCCCCCATTTGTACCATTCATTATAGTCACATGATGGTGTCACTGTGCCCCATAAGGTAAAGAAAATAGAATATTTAAAATATTCTTTACCTTAAGTGTGGGACATGTGAGCAATGAGCAGTTTCCTTTGATTCGCGTTCTTTGCGCTGTCTCCCCTGCCTAGTGAAATCCTTCCTGCTCTTTAAAACCTGGCACCACTATTCTCTCCTCCTCCATAAATCATTTCCTCTTAAATCATTTCCTCTTCCCCTGAGAAAAATTCTTTGCTCCTTTTCAACACTTTCAAAGCCTTTTGCACACAGTATACAACTTTCCACACTATGTTTTGTTTTTTGTTTTTTGTTTTTTTTTTGCGGTACGCGGGCCTCTCACTGTTGTGGCCTCTCCTGTTGCGGAGCACAGGCTCCAGACGCGCAGGCTCAGCGGCCATGGCTCACGGGCCTAGCCGCTCCGCGGCATGTGGGATCTTCCCAGACCGGGGCCCGAACCCGCGTCCCCTGCATCGGCAGGCGGACTCTCAACCACTGCGCCACCAGGGAAGCCCCACACTATGTTTTAATAACTAGTGTGCGTCTATCTCTCTGTTCTAGTTTATTAGGTTCTTGAGGACAAGCACTGTTTTATTGACCTAAATACTCAGTATCTCAGTATCTGACTCAAACCAGGTACCAAAAAAAAGTGATTGTTAGCCAGGACATGGAAGCAACCTAAATGTCCATCCACGCATCAATGAATAAAGAAGATGTGGCATATTTATACAATGGAATATTACTCAGCCATAAAAGAGAAAGAAATAATGCCATTTGCAGCAACATGGAAGGACCTAGAGATTATCATACTAAGGGAAGTAAGCCAGACAGAGAAAGACAAATATCATATGATACCGCTTATATGTAGAATCTTTAAAAAAAATGATACAAATGAACTTATATACAAAACAGAAATAGGCCCGCAGACATGGAAAACAAATTTATGGTTACCAAAAGGGGGGGGGAGTAATAAATTAGGAGTTTGAGATTAACATATACACACTATGATATATAAAATAGATAACCAAGAAGGACCTACTTTATAGCACAGGGAACTATACTCAATATTTTTTTTTTTTTTTTTTTTGCGGTACGCGGGCCTCTCACTGCTGTGGCCTCTCCCATTGCAGAGCACAGGCTCCGGACGCACAGGCTCAGCAAGCCGGCTCCGCGGCACGTGGGATCCTCCCGGGGCACGAACCCATGTCCCCTGCATTGGCAAGCGGACTCCCAACCACTGCGCCACCAGGGAAGCCCTATACTCAATATTTTGTAATAATCTATAAGGAAAAGAATCTAAAATATATATATATGTACTATATATATATATATAAATGAATCATTTTGCTGTATACCTGAAACTAATACAACATTGTAAATCAACTATACGTCAATTAAAAAATTTTTTCATAAAAAATAAATTTTAAAAAGAGTGTTAAACTTGATCAAATTGAAATTGACAGAATAGGTGTGGTTTAGAGCTGGAGATGAGAAAACGAGACTGCAGTGGCTCTGCAAAGCAAAATACTAACTACACTGTGTCAAGGATAATCTCTTCTGAACGTATGGTTTTCAAATAAACCTTTCAAATAAGGTTTTCTTCCTTAGTGTGGATTTAAGTTCTACCATCCTGGAGAATTACCATTTGTCCTTTGACAAAGAGTGTGTGTGTGTGTGTGTGTGTGTGTGTGTGTGTGTGTGTGTGTGTGTTGCATCTAAGAGTTCCCTAGAGGAGACCAAAATGACACAGGAAGAAGGGCAGGCACAGATTTTTGCCGCCTGCTCATGGAAAGATGTTTAAGGAATCACAGAATGTAAATCCCGCCCTGAACTGTTCTATTCAAGTCCTTATTCTAGACCAAGTAACTCAAGTATGTGGACTTTTGCTACTGTGAATTATTGTATATATGGATTAGTTTCATGGTGGGAAGATGTGAGACCATGCCAGTGAGTGGAAGATAAGGTTTTCCAAAAGGGGAATGGAAGGTTGCAACGTGAAGAATGCAAGAAAGAGATCTTGGGCTTCCCTGGTGGCACAGTAGTTCAGAATCCACCTGCCGATGCAGGGGACGTGGGTTCGAGCCCTGGTACGGGAAGATCCCACATGCTTCCGAGCAACTAAGCCCGTGTGCCACAACTACTGAAGCCCAGGCACCTAGAGCCCGTGCTCCACAAGGAGAAGCGACCGCAGTGAGAAGCCCGTGCACCTCAACGAAGAGCAGCCCCCACTCACTGCAACTAGAGAAAGCCCAGGCGCAGCAACAAAGACCCAATATAGCTGATTCACTTTGTTATAAAGCAATTATACTCCAATAAAGATGGTTAAAAAAAAAAGACCCAATGCAGCCAAAAATTTAAAAAAGAGAGAGAGAGAGAGAGAGAGCTCTCTCGCTCTCTCTTTCCCTCCCTCTGGATGAAGAAGAAAAGGGGGAAAATGAGGAGGATGAAATGGTGAGATTTGTAAGACAAGGAGGCAAAGCTTTTCCTTTTTTCTCGGTTTCTGGAGATCGTCATATTTAGAATCCAGTTTTTTCTACATTATAATTCCCTCTAGTTAGTCTTCTCCTCAGTCACCAACCTTTAATAAAGGCTGTTATACAGAAAGCAACTTTGTGTTAGCTGCATGGGGATAATTAGAGCCCAAGGCAATAAAAGGCACCACAGCCCTCTTTGGCTTAGTTGGAACCCTCACGGCCGTGGTGACATTGTATCATGGGTAATTATTTATCTCAGAGCTCCAAGAAGTCGAGTCAGCAGTAAAAGAAGCTGAGACCCAAGGTGAGCTGAGACTAGGTAGCAGGAACAGGCAGCAGTGGTCAAGTGGCTAAGGCATCTATTCACTTAGGAATGATGGTGAGAAAAATTATCTTAACCCCAAGGTAAAGTAACTCCTGAATGTGGAGCTGGAGTTACAGTAAAGACAAGAGCCAATGATGCTTTCTTTAGTGGAAGACTCTTCTATCAGCTACAAAAGTTCTCAATGTTGGATCACACGCGCTGTCATCATACATCTCATGTGTTATTTTTGTGTGGATGGTACGATACGCATTAGTTCCTCCAACTAATTTTACTAAGTGGTAAAAGGTGATAAAAAAATTTTTGAGCATGCATTCCCAGCACCTGTACAATTTTGCAGATATTTTCTACACGTGCTGATGTACTTTCCTGTCTTGTGCATTGTAAAACAGACAGAAATTTCAAAAAGACAACACATATCCAAGGAAAAGTTCTAACACACTGTTCCCACACTCCAGTGTATCATCCAGCACAGCCCCTGAGGTGCTCACACCATTTAGAGCCCCTGATTTAGAAGTGAAGGTGACTGGACTTAGAGTCAGACAAACCTAGATTAGAATCACTCTTCAGCCACTTACAGGCTGTTAAGTCTCTGAATCTGTTTCCTAGACTCAAAGTGGGTAAGAATACCCCTCAAGGGTTTTTTAAAAAGATTTGCATAAGATGATATTTACAAATCATGCAGCATTGTCCCTAAGCTTTTGTGCCTGCCACAGAGTAGGTGCTCAGTGAATGCCAGCCATTGCACATTACTCGTCACCACTGCACATCTAAAGCCCTGCTGGGGTCAGAGGAACCAGGATAATGTTTTTCTCAGTTAAAAACAAGACCACATGTCCACAAGGACATGTTTCTATGCAAGGAAAGAGTTAATGGAAAGTTCTTATTGATAGATAATAAAGAAAAAAACCCACCAGGACAGACATAAGTGATGGTCTAGGGGATGGTAAGTAGTTACTCATTGTATTTATTATCCAGAGAAGAATACAGACTATATATTTCATGAGCCAGATGGGAATAGTTATTTAATCCACCGTAATGATGACTCTAAATGGCTCTATTGAATCTCTACTTGAAAGTATACTTCAGAAGAGTTGCAGGCTATGAAGGGATAATGCAAGAAACAAATGTAATGGTTAAAGGATATTTTTGCTAAAGCTTAATTAAACTTGAGATTTTGTACCATTCTGTGTATAATCTTCAAATGATTTTTTTTCTGAAACAGGCACCAGAAACGGTGCTAAGAAATTAGCCTTAGAGCTATGCAGATTTTGAAGGGCCCTTAAGGGGGAAAAAATGCAAGAAAATACACAGATTTCTATCTGAAGCACAGAATTGAAATTGCTTTCTGCATCCCACACTTCCAGCAACATTGGTACCTACTTGAAATGAACAACTGCTAAAGGAAACAGCTGGGAAAAAGCTGTTACTGCAAAGCAAAGTGCACTATGCATGCTGTAATTAGTCTGCAATCGTTCTTCAGTCCACTGCTCGTGAAAAACCTTGATTTGATCACACCAAAAGTATTCCTATCACTGAGCAAAACTCAGGACAATTCTCCCCCCCCCCACAAACCAAATAAAACTCTCACTTTCACCGTAGTTGATGATAACATGATTTTTTTTAATGTGGTCAAAGTGACAACTGGACCATAGAGAGGCATGTAAAAGCAATATTGTTTTGTTTACAGTGAGAAGTGCCTAAGAATAAGAGCTAAACATTTTTGAGTGTTTACTGTGTGCTAGCTTGGCACTGTCCAAAAGAAATATAACACAAGCCACAAGTGTGAACCACACAAGGAAAGTAAAATTTACTAGCAGCCACGTATTTTTTAAAAAAGTAAACAGTATCTTAACTTAAACTGCCATAACAAAATACCATAGATGGTGTGGTTTAAATAACAGACGTTTATTTCTCACAGTTCTGGAGTCTGAAAGTCCAAGATCAAGGTGCGAGCAGTTTTGGTGTCTGTTGAGAGCCCTCTTCCTGGTTTGCAGATGGCAATGTTCCTGCTGCACCCTTACATGAGGGAGAGAGAGAAGGCTCTGGTCTCTTCCTCTTCTTATAAGGACGCTAATCCCATCATGAGAGCTCTACCCTCATGATCTCATCTAATTACCTCCCAAAGGCCCACTTCCAAGTACCATCACATTGGAGGTTAGGCTTTCAGCATATGAATTTGGGGGGACATAAACGTTTAGTCCCTAGAAACAAGTGAAATTAATTTTAATACCATATTTTATTTAACACAGTCTACCTAAAATATTCTCTTTTCAAGATGAACTCACTAAAAAGCTATTAATGAGATATGTTACATACTTTTTTCCTACTCATCTTCTAAACCTAGTGTGTAACGTACACAGTTTGGACTAGTCACATTTCACATGCTCAATAGCAGGATGTGGCTAGTGGCTTCCGGACTGAACGACACAGTTCCAAATGCTTTATATGGATTATATCCTTCAATCCTCTCAATAGTCTGCTGATGTAGTAACTATTATCCCTTTCTACAGATGAGAAAATGGAAGTACAAGGAGACTCAACAATAAGCTAGAGGGGCAGACTCAGAAAGAATCTAGGCAACCTCATTTCAGAGCCTGTCCTTAGCACTACGGTGTCCTGCCTCGTGCGCTATTGGGTGTAGCTAACAGACTATTCTTCCTGACCAGCAAGAGGATTTGAAAATTATAAAGATACCCACGGAGAGTTAGCAATAAACTATAATAATAGCCTTCTTTTTGAGCCTTTTCCATAACAACCATCTTAGAGGGTAAATACTGTTATGTGTTATGCCTATTTTACAGATCTGGAAACTGAGGCACAAAGACATTAAGTCACTTGCCCAAGGTCACAGAGCCAAGATCTGTGGGAACTGTGATTCAATCCTAGGTCTTCCGACTCCAGAACCTAAGCACTAACCACTAGTTTGGTACTGTTAACAGGTCTATCAAAATAGACAAAGTAACATTCCACAGCAGGTACAATAAAAACAGCCTCTGAAGGCTACAGAGTGAAACAGAGAAAGTGAGCCAAATCAACTACTTTAAGAAACGAAATAGAAATGATAACACGTAAGGGAGTCACTTTTAGTGAAGATTAAAATTTGTCCCTGTATTTGCTGTGCAAGAAATAATGTTTAGGGCTTCCCTGGTGGCGCAGTGGTTGAGGGTCCGCCTGCCGATGCAGGGGACACGGGTTCGTGCCCCGGTCCGGGAAGATCCCACATGCCGGGGAGCGGCTGGGCCCGTGAGCCGTGGCCGCTGAGCCTGCGCGTCCGGAGCTTGTGCTCCACAACGGGAGAGGCCACAACAGTGAGAGGCCCGCGTATGGCAAATAAATAAATAAATAAATAAAATAATAATGTTTAGTAAAGAAAAAGACATGGAGTTTTCCATGAAAGAAGACAAGCTGTTACACAGCAGTCAGTATAAGGAAAAAGGATGGATAACCCAACAGCCTCCAGAATTTTTATTTCATGGCCCACTATGGTGTTATGTTCCCTTGTTACTTATTCCAAAATTTCTACCATTACGATTAGATGCTAAAGACCAGCATATCAAAGCAGGGTTGCTATGTACCATTCAAGATATACATCAGAAAGATACCCCAGGTACTGCAAGTGAATAAAACAAGTTACAGAATAGTACCTATGAAGTATGATTAACCATTTCTGTTGAAACAGTAAAAACAAAAAGTTGGATTCCATATAGAAAACAATTTGGAAATAATGCCTATCAGTGGTTATGGGAGTATAAAGGACATTATATGGAACTTAATTTTTATATTATATATTTCTGTAATGTTTGAATTTTTATAACCAGCATAGATTACATTAGTAAACAAAATTAATAGGTGCTAGGTAGATGAGAGAGAGAGAGATGGTGAATGGAATAAGACAGACACAAGAGTACTGATACATATTGAACGTTTCTATCCATATCAAGTTTTTTTAAAAGGGAAAACTAGGGCTTCCCTGGTGGCGTAGTGGTTGAGAGTCTGCCTGCCGATGCAGGGGACACGGGTTCGTGCCCCAGTCCGGGAAGATCCCACATGCCGCGGAGCGGCTGGGCCCGTGAGCCATGGCCGCTGAGCCTGCGCGTCCGGAGCCTGTGCTCCGCAACGGGAGAGGCCACAACAGTGAGAGGCCTGAGTACCGCAAAAAAAAAAAAAAAAAAAAGGGAAACTAGTATTTGGTATTAGAAATCTGGATGCTGCTTACCTTTGGGTGGTCATGCTTAGAAGGAAGGTGTCCTTTTATGTCTTGATGTGAGTGCTGGTTACATGGGTGTGTTCAGTGTGAGACCATCCATGATGCTATACAGTCTTTATATATATTTCTGTATGCATGTTTTAGATTTTTTAAAGTTTCAAAATATATTTGAGAGAAGATCTCATAAACTGGCAAACTTGTATTTTCAGATAAAGAATGTAAACTATTTTTTATATTCCCTGAATAATAAGAATTTTGCATACTGAGTCCTTCTCCACCTCCTTTGGTCTTAGAAATACAGGTCAGCAGACGCCTTATCCATCTTTCAGGTGCATTCTTTATAAGAGGTCATCTGCTGCCCCTACCGCTTCTTCAAAGTCTGATACGTTGAGCAATATTCACAATGCTCGTGTGGTTAATTTTATCCAAGTTGTTCAAGTAACTGCTAACTACTTCTTCTATGATTGCACAGAAATAAAAACCAGATTTACGTTTTACTTTGCAACTTAAAAGATAGAGAAGCTGAGATGAAAGTCTACAAACTGATTTGCACAAGGACACTGGGAGGCAAGGCAGTGGAGAAAGAGTGAGAGACTGGAGAGGGAAGGTAAGAGGTGGGGGGGGGGTGGAGAGATACCAGAGACTGAGGCAGAGGGAAAATGCAGTGGGGGGGGGCAGGGGGGAGAAGGAGGAAGAGGATTTATGTCAGTCTACAAAATAGGAGGCAGACACATTGGTTTGGAAACGCCCTGCAATTGTGTTACTTGGTAAAGGTGCTGGCTTCTTTCTCTGTGTATCATCTGGCCTTTAGGACTAAGCCATGAGAATAAAATCAGAAGCAGAAGGCTATAACTTAGGGACAAACAAATAAAAGTCAAAGGCCAGGAAGGAGAGGTAAAAGAAATGTCCCACATCCCTCAAAGCTAAGCCTTGAACTAGGGAGATTGCTACAGAAACACGAAGATGGGTAAAAAAGAATCCTGAAAGCATCAGGGTTGGTGGATACCGTGGGCTCCTTGAAATGCTTTTGGCTGGATACTTTGTTCATCATGGTGGTGATGGTGGGAAGAGGCATGGATAAATGTCCCTGAGATGGAACAGATGGGAAAACAGACATTTCCCATGCTGCCATAAAGGATCTCCGAGGTGCAGAGAGTGCCCGAGGACCCGCCTTGATGAGAGTACAGAGGCTGCAGTGTGTGCGGAGACCAGATGTAAATGACGGAGTCCACCATCTCCAGCATCAGGGGCCTACGCAATGCCCAAGGAGCTGGTCCCAACCAGCCAAATGGTCAAAGTCCAGCCTCCCCAAGACAAAGAAATGCAACGGTCAGCCCCTCCATCACCCCCAAGCAGATAGTGAAACCTTCACACCTTCCTGCTGGTGCCATGTTGCAGAAAAGACAGTGAATGGGGAAGAACTCTGAAGGTCTGGCCATCTTCCCAGAGAGATCAAGTACAGAGACTATTTAAACAAAGGGCATTGAACTTTGAACTGAAGGGAAGCTGTTTAAACCGGAAGACATTGAGCTATTTAACTGACAAGTTTAAGTTTCCTGAGACCCCACAGAGGTATGAGTTCTTAAGGGAAAAACAGCTTCCTTTGGAGAAAATTCAGAAGCTATATTTTCTTTGCACATACGAGTGCAGTATGAGCATATCAGGGGCTCTACTAAGCTAGACAAGAACACCTCAAGTAATTCATGCCTTGTTAAATATTCCAAACAGGGAACTCTTTCCAACCAAAATGCATATTAGATCAACCGTTTTTAAAATATTATTGCTTTTATGGAAGATATTTGATGAAACCTCTGGAAAACAATTGTCTTTGATTTCTTTTAACAAAACAGATTAGTGACCTCTACGTATTTTCCTCTATCACCATCATTTTCATCAAAATGGCAGCTATAAAAAGCATCCTGAAAGAAGACACCAAATACAGAGACCTATATCTAGGATGAAATACACTTGTGTGGACCATGGAGAGAAAGGATGATCTCTCTTTTTAACACTGTTACTGTGAAATGTATATCTTTATATATCATATCTATAATATATATTCTGCTAAGAGTAAAGCTGAGTTGTCAGATAAAAGACTTCAGTTTCTTCGAATGTAAAATGAATGGTGTGAAATGGAAAAATCACAAAAGTCCCTTCTTGTTCTAAAATACTCTGGCTTGATGATGTGAGAGCATTCAAGATGGAATGACCATAAAAACAGTGTCAATGTTATTGCACCTGCTTAAATGGCATTAGTTTTACCTTTAGACCCCAGGCAGCCCCCAGCAAAGCATCTTGGACATAATAGTTATTGGGTATTGTTTAGTCTTATAGAAACTCCTACAAATGGTGAATGTGTCTTCTGGTGTGCACCTCATAACCAAATTCCATAACGAAATACCGTGTGCTTCTGGGAAGGAGAGCTCAGCTGAAATACTTGACCTGTATCAGGTTTTACAACTACTGATTTTTTATTAATTTTTATTGGAGTAGTTGCTTTACAACATCGTGTTAGTTTCTGCTGTACAGCAAAGTGAATCAGCTATACGTGTACATATATCCCCTCTTTTTTGGATTTCCTTCCCATTTAGGTCACCCCAAAGCATTGAGTAAAGTTCCCTGTGCTATACAGTAGGTTCTTATTGGCTATCTATGTTATACATAGTAGTGTATATATATCAATTCCAATCTCCCAATTCAACTACTGATTTTTTAAAAAAATCAAATTGATAACACGCCTGTGATATCAATTTGCTAGCTCAATTTCAGAGAATCCCAGAGCTAAGAGGCAAGTTAGTGATTAACTAGTAAAATTCCTGAATTTGAAAGATGAGAAAACTTAAGAGGTAGGTAACCTTTCAAGTCCAACATTTATTCCAACGTTCCATGATGGAACCAGGTTGTGGCTCTTGATCCAGCGCCTGGTCTCTGTTCTCTACTACCTTACACAGTCATCTCATAAGCATGAGTTATTGGCCAGGTATTTCCGCCTGAAACCTATTATTACTAATAACCAGAAACCAGGATACTTGGCTCCTAGGTGCATTACTAACTAGTCATGTGACCTTGGGCAATCACTTCACCTCACAATATTTCAGCATTTTCAGTTTTCCTTTCTATGAAATGACAGGTTTGCTTTAGATAATCAATAGTGCATTGATATGTTTTCAGGGTTAGAGATATAATTTTATCCTTAAAAAGAGCAATCTTTTCCTTGTGTGTACAGAACAAGTCTGCAGCTACAGGGTAAACCAGAATTTCGCTTTGATCAATGAAGATATTTAACACGTCAATTTCAGACAAATGAATCCTTTCTTTGTCTTACAAGCTGATAGGTGGAACCATTGTCCCATTGTTCTCACCTTTCCATTGAAACACTGGAGTCTACGTGGAGCAATTATTCAGCGGATTTGTAGTATGTAAGCCCAATCCATAGTGCTAGGCACAAAATAAGCATTCAACTATTCTAATTGCTTAAAATTCTCAAAATTCTGAATTACTAAGTACATTTGCTGTCATAGGGACAGATCTTGCCTTTTGAATGCTTCACTTATAAGGAAAAATACTTCGTAGGAAGAATTACATACTATTTATATATACTAGTTATAATTGATTTAAGGTTATTTCTTTAAAATCTATTAATATAAACTCTGAATGACGCTTACCCAGTAAAATTCTAAAATCTTCCTAGACACAGTATAATGTAGATTGTTCTTATTCTAGGGTACTCTTGTGAGTTGCAGTAAACAGCCCAATCCTTGAATACTATATACTAGGTTTACTTGGATTACCACACAAATCAAAACAGCCTATTCATTTCTTATCGCATTGTTATTCTCATTAATGTAAGTCACACAGGTGCAGTGTGTGATGGGAGCCATTTATAAATTAATAAATAAACACATTTCAAAAGGACTGTGACTTATAAAAATAATGCCTTACTAAAAAAAAAAAAAAAAAATGGAGACTATTGTCCAAAAGCCATTTGCTGGGCTATTGGTTTATAAGCAAACAAATAGAAAAATGACAGTGAGAAATTTCAAACAGTAACCTCTCTGGAGGGAAACAAAGCAGTTCAACAGAAGTATACAGCTGTACATAAAAGACTGAATTAAGGGTAATTAAAAAAAAAACTCTGAGCACATGATAAGCTCAGTGAATATCCTTTCAAAAGCAAGGAAGAGAAACAGAAACCTGGGATTGAAATAATATCTCGTGGCTTTACAAAGCTTTTTTATCCCAGGGCCCATCCACTTTACAAAAAGTAATTCATTCATTTTCCACACACCCTTTGGATTGTGGGTAAGTGCTATGTTGTAACATCCTTTTGTGGAGACAAGAGATGGAGGCAGAAGGAGCACCCACACACAGGATCAGTAATCAGCGGGGGATTCCTCCCTCAAATTCAACTACTCGTGCAACTCTTCTACTTGCCCATTTTACCTGGATGAACTCAGACTGCTGGGTAACACAGATGAAAGCACTGTTACCATAACACTCAGTATTTAGTACTCTTCTTCTAGCCCATGTGCTAGCTTTGCAGACATTACCTCACTGATCTTCAAAATATCCCTGAGAAAGGAGGAGCGAATGGTCTCTGTCCTCAATTCATGGATGGGGTAGCAACTGCTTCAGGCCGGTACATGATTCAGTGTTGCAGCTTAAAACAGAGCCATATTCCCCAAACCTCAGACAGGGCCACCATCAACCACTTCTGGAGTAAAGTGTAGCTCTTTGCGGGTGGCCAATAGGAAAGGGATCCAATTCCTAACACTGGCAGATGTGGAAGCAGACGGCAGTAAGACACCACTCATTGTTCCCCAAAGCCTCCAAAGACACTACTCATTTGTTATTTACAACAAATTCTTATTGTGGGGCTGCTGGAAGCACTTCCTGTTGGAAGAAGCAAGGAAAGAAAATGGGGGAAGCATGGAAGAAGGACCCATAAATCATATGTGAACATGCCACTCAAAAGTTACATCCATTCATTCATCACTCATTCAAGAAATGGAAGCCTCCCAGGTGCCATTCAAGGTGTGGAGGCGACAAATGCCAGTCGGACCTTGCCTTCAAGATTAGTCTAACGGCCTAATCAGAGTTTTTAAATTGGGAGCACAGAGCCATACATGTTAAATAAAAGTCATGTCCAGATTGTTATGGAAGTGTGAAAGGAGAACACTGATGTCAGCTTACATGAGTCAGGGGAGGCTTCTCAAAGTACTTGTGGCTCGTGCTGAGACCTGCAAGATCACTGAAGTTTAATTAGGGGAGGGATATGCAAGTGGAAGGATGAGTTCCCAGGGGGGTGCTGTGTGAAACTGGAAGTTCTTTGTTTTAACTTTAGCAAGTGGCTCTGCTGGTTGAGGTCAGGTTGTAGGTGGAAGGGTGCCAGGCCCTGAGAAAACAAAAATGGTGAAGTCAGAGCAAGAGGAAGTTCATGCATCAAGTTCAGGAGTTCGAACTTCACTGAGAAGACTTTGGGGTCCTACGAGGATTACAAGGACATTTTGGAGGATGGAAGTAATATATAGCACATGGGCTAGAATGCGACATACTAGCCATCCCTTTTGTTGTATGGGGCCTGGGTATTCAAAGCGTGGTTACCTGGTCCCATCAAGGATGGAGGTGATGGAAGCCCCAGGAAAGAGGGGCAGAAGTTCAGGAGACAGAGGTTAATTCCTCTACTCTCTGTTCTGGCCTCCCTGCCTTCCTTGGCTAGACAGGACTAGAAAATCTGGAGTTAACACAAAGCAACCATCTAGGATAACAGTGGAAGACTAGACCAAGCATTTTCACCATTTTCTATCCAGAAGGGGACATGGGGCGTTCAAAGAACTCAGCTTCCTTCCCAGGACTTTGGGACGTATTGTTGCATAACGAGTACACCCTTGGCGCACACGTTCTCCTTGCTTGTTACCATTTTGTACTGAGACAGGGCAGGGTAGGTACGGTGAGCATCTTCACTGTCTGTGTGTACATCTGCATCACGGGATGTAATCGTCAACTAGTCTGACTAAACACTATTTATATGTGAGGGTTTGTATAATGTTTTATCTACTTTTCAAACATGTTGCCCCACAAATTATCTTATTTCAATCTTTACAACATGCCTGGGAGTATGCAAGACCTGTAATACTATGTCTGCTGATGACTAGGGTAAACGAAGCTTGGAGAGTTCAAAGACCTGCCTGGGTTAAAACAGAAAATGCGATAAAAAGCCAGACTCTACACAAGGCTTCCTGACTCCTTCCCCATCCAGACATTTCCTCAGACCGCGTAATGAGGTTGAGCGAGTCTGAAAGACGGGTGATGGATAAGATCACTGGTTGACCAAAAACAGGTGAGATCTATGTGAGAGGCAGAGTAGGATCCCTTCCCCTCAGTCCCTGATGTGTTCCAGCAAGTTCTCAGGTGTGTCAAGGACTGAAAAGAGTTAGGAAATCCTCAGAGGAAGCATACAGATAGGATCAGAACGACCCCTGTATACTTTCAAACTCTTCCCCCACTCCGCCCCGTCTTGGTGGAAACAGGAAGCCAGCTCTGCCTAAAGACCTCCAACCTAGCATTTCTAGTGCCTATGATTCAGGCCCACTTGTGTGTCCAGGAGGAAATACAGACATATCTCATTTTATTACACTTCACAGTTATTGTGTTTTACGAATTAAAGGTTTGTGGCGACCCTGCATCAAGCAAGTCTATCAGTGCCATTTTTCCAACAGCATTGGCTCACTTTGTGTCTCTATGTCACATTTTGGTAATTCTCTAAATGTTTCCAACACTTTCATGATTATTATATTTGTTATGGTGATCTTTGATGTTATTATTGTAATTGTTTTGGGGTAGCATGAATCACTTGTAAGGATCACTTCTAAGCATAGCCCTTATAAGACGGCAAACTTAATGTTGTGTGTTCTGACTGCTCCACCGTCCAGCTGTTCCCCCATCTCTCTCCCTCTTTTTGGGCCTCCCTATTCCCCAAGACAAAACAATAATGAAATTAGGCCAGTTAATAACCCTACAATGGCCTCTACGTGTTCAAGTGAAAGGAAGAATTGCACATCTCTCACTTTAAATCAAAAGCTAGAAATGACTGCGTTTAGTGAGGAAGGCGTGTCAAAAGCTGAGATAAGCTGAAAGCTCAGCCTCTTGCACCAAACAATTAGCCAAGTTGTGAATGTAAAGGAAAAGTTCTTGAAGGAAATTAAATTGCTACTCCAGTGAACACACAAATGATAAGAAAGTTAAACAGCCTTATTGCTGATTTGGAGAGTTTTAGTGGTCTGGACAGAAGATCAAACCAGCCACAGCATTCCCTTAGCCAAAACCTAATCCAGAGCAAGACCCTATAACTCTCTTCAATTCTATGAAGGCTGAGAGAGGGGAGGAAGCTGCAGAAGAAAAGTGTGAAGCTAGCGGAGGTTGGTCCATGAGGTTTAAGGAAGGAAGCCATCTTCATAACATCATGGTGCAAGGGGAAGCAGCAAGTGCTAAGGCAGAAGTTGCAGCAGGTTATCCAGAAGGTCTAGCTACAATAATTAAAGAAGGTGACTGCACTGAACAGTTCATTTTCAATGTAGATGAAATACCTTCTACTGGAAGAAGATGCCATTTAGAACTTTCACAGCTAGAGAGGAGAAGTCAACATCCGACTTCAAAGCTAGAAAGGACAGGCCGACTCTTTCGTTAGGGGCTAATGCAGCTGCTGACTTTAAGTTGAAGCCAAAGCTCATTTATCATTCTGAAAATCCTAGGACCCTTAAGAATTATGCTAAATCTACCCTGCCTGTGCTCTACAGATGGAACGACAAAGCCTGGATGACAATTCATCTGTTTATAACACATCTTACTGAATATTTTAAGCCCACTGTTGAGACCTACTGCTCAGAAAAAAAGATTCCTTTCAAAATATTGCTGCTCACTGACAATGCACCTGATGGAGAGGTACAATGAAATTAGTACAACATCCATTCTGCAGCCCATGGATCAAGGAGTAATTTCTAGTATTATTATTTAAGAAAAAAACTTCTGTAAGGCTATATCTGCCGTAGATAATATTTCTCTGATGGATCTGGGCAAAGTCAATTGGGAAGCTTCTGGAAAGGATTTACCATTCTAGATGTCATTAACAACATCTGTGATTCATGGGAAGAGGTCAAAGTATCATCACTAACAGGAGTTTGGGAGAAATTGATTCCAGCTCTCATGGATGACTTTGAGGGGTTCAAGCCTTCAGTAGAGGAAGTAACTGTAGATGTGGTGGAAATAGCAAGAGAACTAGAATTGGGAGTGGAGCCTGAAGATGTGACTGAATTACTCTAATTTCATGATAAAACTTTAAAGGATGATGAGTTGTTTCTTATGGATGAGTAAAGTGGTTTCTTGAGATGGAACCTGCTCTAGGTGAGGATGTTGTGAAGATTGTTGAAAAGACAACAAAGAAATTAGAATACTACATGCACTTAGTTGATAAAGCAGCAGCACGGTTGACAGAACTGTCAATCCATGCAGGAAACTTCATTAACTGTCTTACTTTAAGAAACTGCCACAGTCATCTCAACCTTCGGCAACCACCGCCCTGATCAGTCAGCGGCGTCAACAGTGAGGCAAGACCCTCCACCAGCAAAAAGGTTATGACTCACTTGAAAGCGCAGATGATGGTTAGCATTTTTTAGCAATAAAGTATTTTTTAATTAAGGTACATACATTGATTTTTACACATAATGCTACTGCGCACTTAACAGACTTTAGAATAGTGTAAACATAACCTTTATATGCACTGGGAAACCAAACATTGTGTGTGACTCGCTATATTGTTATATTTGCTTTTTTGTGGTGGTCTGAAACCGAACCCACAAAATCTCTGAGGTTTGCCTGTACCACCAACAGCAGACTGTATTATCTTTCACTGCGAATGGCAACAGCTCTTGGAGGAAATTCCATGCCACCAACCACAATATTTGCTTAAACATGTGCTCACACTAAAGTCAACATGGAGACGATGAACATAGGGGAACGTAATGGCCGTGTTACACATCTTGGAAAATTAAAGGAAGAGCACAGTTTCCTGGGGACAACGTGAAAATACCTTTACTGCTGAAGTTCCTTCTGGCTGTGCTTTTGGGATACGATTTGAATCAATGAAATACATCCTCATAAGGCTAATATTTCTCTATGCCAACTTAAACTTAACTTCAAAACTAGACAGTCTCAGAATCCTGCTCTGGGTATTGAAATTATTGCCAGTGGCCAAGTTTTCCAGGACACCATCAGTGGATCCAGAGTGTCACATGCTGACACCCCATCTCCTCCCTGAATCCAGTTCCTCTGGTGCCCACCACCCCCTCATCCCTAGCTTTGTGCCTTTGCAAAAATATCTCAGAAGGATTCCCCTGTTGTCATCCAGGAACCTCAGGAGACAGGCCTTCCTCCAATGGCACTGAGAGCGTGTATTGTGCTTTATCTATTGTTAAACTTTTCTCATCTTATTTACGTGGTGAGCTCCATTTCCTTCATCTTTGTACTCCGGTGTCTAAAACCCCATGTGAGGCAAAGTTGTTTGAGGGTAGTCAGAGGAAGAAATGAAGGAAGGAAGGTAACAAGAATAGGTATGATATGCCTGGTTTACAAATAAACACAGAAAACTTAACTGGCCCGACCTTGGCAGTCACACAGCTGTACAGCAGCAGATCCAGCCGCAATCGCAAGGTCTCTGATGTAAACCCCAAACTCTGCTGACAACCATCTGGGTGATGGGAGAACTCTAGCTCCTTCCCAATTATGGGCGGAGAGAATGGGAAGTTTGCTCGATTTCCTGTTTCTTCTCCTATATGACTTTCCTAGGTCTTTCCCCTCTGCATCTTGTCCATGTCTCTCCTCTCAGGCCTCGCCCTTCGACCGTTTATGTGTGTGAATCCCTCACAAGGCTGTCCCATGCCCTGACATCAGGACTTAGCATACAGGCAGTGGTCCGAAAATGGATGAATAAGGAGACAGAAGAAAGAAAGCAGAGGTGGAAAAAAGAAAGTAATGTGGCTTTTAGTTTATTTATCAAGCGAGCATTGGTAAGACAACATCCTAGGCACTATCTGATGACATAATACTGCCAAGGAAATCAGGGAGAAAGAGTCCCAGAAGTTGTTTTTGTGGAGCAAAGCATACATCTAGGTTACTGCTGTGCAATATTTCAGTATTAAACACATTTTTAGCAGATAACAAAAGCAGAGACATGGAGATCAAATCCTGAAAAATACACAAGCAAGAGTTTGGAATGGTGGTACCTTTTCTGCCAACAGGCAGCAGAGTTGAAGCATGTAAACCAACTCTCCCTCCACACACATATATTCCATCCCATTAACACCAGATGGTAGGGAACAGGCTACTGGTCACAGGCTTCCTAAGAGGAGACACAATGCAAAGCTCTACAAACATGAATGCAGGGGCTCTGACCAATGCCATGGTTCCCAGGCCCTTGGATTTCAGGGTCCAGCAAAATCCCATTGGAGTAAAAACGGGTTTCTGATACAAGGTTACACACAGTTTATTTTCCCCCAAATATTCTATTTTATCATTGTAGTAAAAATTCATATGAATTTTTAAAATTAGGGAGGACATGATCTCAGAGGAAAAAGATTTTTTTAAGTAGCATAAATCTTGCTTTGTCAAAAATCACTTAATAGGAGCTTCCCTGGTGGCGCAGTGGTTGAGAGTCCGCCTGCCGATGTAGGGGACACGGGTTCGTGCCCTGGTCCAGGAAGATCCCACATGCCGCAGAGCGGCTAGGTCCGTGAGCCATGGCCGCTGAGCCTGCGCGTCCAGAGCCTGTTGCTCCGCAACGGGAGAGGCCACAACAGTGAGAGGCCCGCGTACCGCAAAAAAAAAAAAAAAAAAAAAAAATCACTTAGCAGGAATCAGTTTCCTATCTTGTTGCAGACTGGTGCAAACACTGTCAGGGAGCAGTCCACTGTCCACAGCTGGGTGCTAATTTACAAACGGGCATCAGGGAATTAATGCTCTAGATCATCACAGCTCAGGTACGAAAAGGATGAGATATTAAGCTCAGGGGAAACAGAAGGAACACGTCGCAGCACGGAGGAGGTTGATGGGCACTACAAAGACAGTGAACGCATGGGACTCATTTTCTCTGGAGTATTATAGAGCGGCGATCTAATAACGGAGCCTGGGGGTGTAGAAGGTGACGTGGCAGCCACACCTCTCCATTAACTCCATCAGTGGCACTAGACCCACCACCAGGGATCAACCAGGGGAACATTCTCAAACTTCATACTCAGTTTATCCTCAGGAACATTAAGCCTATGGCAGAGAGAAGAGATCCCCAAATATCCCAGGACAGCATGTTACTGATGTTGTCATAACATACACTAAAACAAGTTTAGCAAGAATTTGCATTTCCAGAAAATGGAAACCATAGCCACGAAAAGCAGAACGTTGGTTAAACTAATTATCTCCCTCGCTTTCTTTTTGTTTCTTAAACACGTCAAATTTGATAGCCCTCGGGGCCTTTGCACGTATAAGCTCTCTCTCCCTGGACCTCTAATATCCCACCATTAAAGGTTTGGCTTCTTGAGGTTCAGATCTCAGTTTAAATATTGCCTCCTCAGAGGGGACTTTTGGACCACACTCTCTAAAACAGGTATCTATGCAACTACTCCCACATCACTCTATTTTGTTTCTCTGCTGAGCTCCTATGACTATTTGATATCTTTCATCAATCTTTTATTATCTTGTTGCTGGTCTCTGCCCAATAGGATATAAGCTCCATGAGAACAAGAACCTTGTCTGAATCAACGCCACCCTATCAATCCCTGGAACCTGGAACAGGAGAGGTTTCATTGTAGATGTTCAATATATATTTGCTGAACAAAATGAATACCTAGTCAGCATAAGCCTCCTTTTAAAGATAAGGAAAAGAGATTCAGAAAGGTGAAACCATCTCAACACACAGCTCCTGGGTGGCAAAAAAAGAAACGAAAAAGAAAAAGATAAATCAGTTCTTTTCCAGACCTGTGTTTTTCCCCGCAGTCCTGTGTTCGTTTTACCCTGATTTTGCCTATATATACACACACACATATATATACAGAAAAAATGGAACTGTAAAGGGGGTATAGAAGGATTTGCAATATAACTTGACAGGGCCTTAAGCCACTGAGATTATTCTGCCTTTAAAATTCTAACCAAAGTTAAAGAATAGACATAATCACCTACATAGTATAAATTAGGGACCATGATGATCAAATACCCTCACCTTAAATATTTCTTTACAAGCTAGTTAGAGTGTAAGTTCTGGTCAAAAGCAAATTCCCCCTGAATGCTATTAGTTGATTAAGCCAACACCATTCTCAATTTTGTTCTCCCCTACACGCTTTAGAGGCTGGAAAAGCTAAATATTACATTCCCAGCATTCCTTGCAACCAGGGGATCACATAACAAGGGCTAGCCAATGAAACCGTGAAATCTACAAGAAGTTTGAGGAAATTTTTCACTTTCCTAACAAAGTGTCAGACATTGAAGCTTTCTTCCCTTCCTCACTTCTTTCTGTCTTGAACATGTACTTGATGTCTGGAACTTTGGCAGCCATCTTGTAACCATGAGGGAAATATCAAGGTGATCTCAGAGATTCCAGCTGGACATCATTGAGCCACCGAAATACCACCAGCAGCTACTTGCCTTCAGAATCTTAGGATGTGAGGAAAAATTAAAATTTATTTGCAGAAGCCACAGTTGGGGTAACCCACAGTTCATTGGATTCTTTTTTACAAGCAGCTAAGAGAATTTCTTTTTGACACAAAATTTTAAATTACTTGAATTGTTGTGCAGGGAAAGAGCCAAGGGACTAAAGACCCCTGCCTCACTCTCCTGCCCTCAATCTCCTCCCAGTTCTTCAGAAGCCAGATGGCAAGAGAGCCCAGGGATGTGTATCAGTCACCAGGGACCCAGAACAGGAAGGAGAAAGACAGAAAGTAGATATGGAGAGGCAAATGGAAGACAGACAGGACAACCGAAAGTTTTCAGACTTCTCTTCTTACCAACAGAACCATTACATCAAGTCAAATCAAATACCCAATGCCAATACACAAATCAGACTATAGCAGAGCTTCTTCAGTGGAGGAAGAGCCAGCCTCCCACCTCCCTCTTACCCCTGTGGCAGCACCTCTCACATCCAACCTCCAGCCCAACCCCCAAAGTCACCTCTGCTGAATTTTAGACATGCTTGAAAAGTACATTTGCAAACCACTAATTTATAAGATTGTCAGATAAAATATAGGACATCCTTCAGTTAAATTTGAACTGCGGATATACAACAAATACTATTGCATTGGACATAAACTAATTTTTTATTTGTTATATACCTGATATGAAAACTTAACTGGGCATTCAGTTATTTTTATTCGCTAAGTCTGATAAACCTGCTAATTCGTAATTATTTAGCACAGATCTGAAAGGACAGGACACAGGACAGTCAAGTCTTTATAAAGGGGAGAGATGTATAAATAACATAGACAAAAAGCCTAGGGGTGCTAAAAGTGGAAGAGAAATACAGAAAAGTAACCTCGAAAGGCTTGAACATAGAATTTATTGTGATTTTGTTCAAGATGGGATTTTCCCTCTAGACTGCATCTTTCTGGCATTTCTAAATGACCAATGTGGTGTCCATTTGCTCTTTTCAAAGTTGAAAAGTCCAAGACGCCCACAGCAAGGAGGAAGAGGAACACGAAACACCGCTCTTGACAATGTCCTCAAAGCCTGGCTTCTCGACTCCCAATCTGGGACATTTGGCTGTTTTCACAGGCAGAAAGTGTTCCTCATCCAATTAAATAAAATGAAGCAGAAGCCAGGTGGAATGCTTCCAGTTAAACGCTTGCTCCTCTTATCTTCCCGTTCACACCCTTCCCCTCATTATCACAACAGAGCACATCAAGAGCACTCTCCGTTTCTAATGACGATGCTCCTACTGTATTCCTAATGGAAACAGCATGCAGATAATAGCCTCTTTCCTTTATGGAAGATATGAGTGACACAGAAGCCCCGAAGTTGCCTGGGAAAGCTGGCACATTGCTCCATTTCCCTCAAGGATTCCTGGTTATGGTGAAAAGAGGGAATTTAGAAATTCCGTTATTAGAAAGTCAGTTCAGCAGACATCATGTCCAATCCCAATTTATAAAAAAACTTTAAAAGAGTCGTAGAGAAGTTATGTTCAGAGTCTTCTTAGAAGCTAAACAGAAACACACAATCAGAAAGGGGTATCAAAATCTGTACCTTTAGGGATACCCAATTGTTCCAGTTCGTCAGGTGGAAAACTGAAGCAAAGATGACACTGCGTTGATTCGAAAAAGGAAAACAAGTTGGAACAAAGAACCAAAAGCACTGCTCATCTTTATGAGCAATGTGGTTTATTATAAGAAAAGCCAAGCCCGAAATACTAAGTGACTCTGATACTTGTGAAACAAACGTTACCTGTGCAGGAAAACAGAAGAAAACTCCTTAGAGGATTAATGATTCATTTGCAATTTTTTAAAATTCAATGATGGAGAAGATTGGGACATATGTGGGAGGTAGAAAAATGTGAAGCCATCTCCATTTTATCCTATTTTTAGAATAGGAGATGAAATCACTCCGGGAAATGAGAAAAAGACAGAGTACATCATTTGATACAGTTTTCCTATGCCTCCTAGTTCAATGACTGTACTACCATACTGTACTAGTCTAGGCTACTTAGAGACTATGCTCTTCTAAATGGACTTTGAAACATTTTTCCTGATGTTACAAAATAATCACTTCAAAAATAAACATTTAAAAGCTGATAGTTGATTTTTGGATATGTTGCAGGCATAAATATGTATAAAGATATCTCTCTCTCTCTATATATATATCTATACCTCTTTCTTTATATATTTATATGTTTTTGTCTATATATATTTCTGTCTCCAAAATAATATCTCCAAAGCAGACAGATACATAGATATATCGATACACAGATATATCTGCTTCTAAAGTAGCCCTCTTCATCTAATGGTAAAGAGGACTCTCAAAATTCCTAAATAATAAGGAATTTTAATTTAATTTAATTTTTTTTTTTTTTTTTTTTTTTTGGTGGTACGCGGGCCTCTCACTGTTGCGGCCTCTCCCGTTGCGGAGCACAGGCTCCGGACGCGCAGGCTCAGCGGCCATGGCTCACGGGCACAGCCGCTCCGCGGCATGTGGGATCTTTCCCGACCGGGGCATGAACCCGCGTCCCCTGCATCGGCAGGCAGACTCTCAACCACTGCGCCACCAGGGAAGCCCAATAATAAGGAATTTTAAATTATGACATCCACCTTATATTAATTGTTCCACCAGCCAAGTCCAGTTGGCTTGTTAATGTCCCTAATGTGAAAAAGATTTTCTCTCTTTTAATTTTAGTGCCTGTATTTCTATCCCAAAATAGATACAGTTTAGTTTAAACTAACTTCCTGTGCCGTGCTGGGGGTCTGTGTGATGAGAACTATTTTACCCAAACTCCACACAATTACCCTGCTGCCGGTCATGCAAGGCTGGAGTAAACAAAAACATTAAGGGGAGTTAGGATGTTATTAGCCAAGTGTTTTCCTGCATTTCTGCCTATGTGTTGAGGCAGCTACCCAACCTGAAAAAAGATCAAATGTATTCAGGCACATTTCTTAAACCAGCAGACATCAACATTCAATGACTTAAAAGTCATTTTCCTTGACATCAGTTTTGGATTTTAAAAACAAGGAGTTCCAACTTTATCATGAAGTACAACTATATCAACAGCATCATATCATGGGTCACATTTCACAGAACTGCAAAGCTGAATATACAGCATCCTTTTCAAAGAGTGGTAAAAACGGATGCAATTTCTTTGAAATCACCGTAATAGGAATGATCTGATTTATTTACTTTCTTATGAAATTCATTCAATAAATATTAATGAGTTGCCTACTAATGTGTGAGTTATCGTGCAAGGCTCGTGGGAGACTCAAGAATGAAATTTCTATTAACGAGCACATCTGTACTTTTACGGAATACTGACTTTCACATATGTCCACCGATTCTTTTCAACATTCCCAGGTTGCCTACTAGGTGGTAATCCTAGGCAAACTGAGGCATCAAAATATTCTAGAGTTCCTTTTGCATCACAAACTGTAAATGCACCTAAGCTGTGGTGCCTCCCATTTACCTCACAAACTAGCAGACTAGTCAACCTGGAATCTTCTCTCCAGACTTGCCAACAGTTTGGAAAGCGCCTCATTCCCATTCTGCTTACAATATCTGGAACACTTCATTTTTTGGCAACTGAATTCTTACTAATACAAATGTGTTTTATTATATCCTAATTTGAAATCTATGAATGAAAAGCATGGCAATCCTCTATTTCATTAAGCGGAATACTATTGTATTAACTAAAAAGACTGAGCAAAAGCATTTATTCTCTTCCCTGTGCCACAAAGAGTCTTCATCCTGCTCCAACAAGTCCTATTTCTTCCTATCTCCTTGTCTTTGACCGCGCTGATCTTCCACCAGGCCTGTATGCCCTCTGGCCCATTTTTTTATGGTAGACTTGTGTTTACTTTACAAAATGCAAATCAAACTTTCTCCTCTGAGGGGGAGGAGGAATAAACTAGGAGTTTGGGATTAACAGATACACACTACCATATATAAAATAGATAACCTACAAGGACATATTGTATAGCACAGGGAACTATATTCAATATCTTGTAATAAGCTATAATGGAGAAGAATCTGAAAAAGAATATCTATTTATATCTATATATCTATATCCATATCTATCTATAAAACTGAATCCAGATGAATGGATAAAGAAGATGTGGCACATATATACAACGGAATATTACTCAGCCATAAAAAGAAACGAAATTGAGTTATTTGTAGTGACGTGGATGGACCTAGAGCCTGTCATACAGAGTGAAGTAAGCCAGAAAGAGAAAAACAAATACCACATGCTAACACATATATATGGAATCTAAAGGAAAAAAATGGTTCTGAAGAACCTAGGGGCAGGACAGGAATAAAGACGCAGACGTAGAGAATGGACCTGAGGACACGGCGAGGGGGAAGGGGAAGCTGGGATGAAGTGAGAGAGTGGCATGGACATATATACACTACCAAACGTAAAATAGATAGCTAGTGGGAAGCAGCCTCATAGCACAGGGAGATCAGCTCAGTGCTCTGTGACCACCTACAGGGGTGGGATAGGGAGGGTGGGAGGGAGACGCAAGAGGGAGGAGATATGGGGATATACATATATACAGCTGATTCACTTTGTTATACAGCAGAAACTAACACACCATTGTAAAGCAATTATACTCCAATAAAGATGTTAAAAAAAATCACTTTGCTGTACACCTGAAACTAACACAACACTGTAAATTAACTCTACCTCAGTAAAAAAAATTTTTAATTAAAAAAAACAATTCTCCTCCTTGAAGCCATTCCTGATACTGGCTTCTGTCAGGGATTGAACCCGAACCCGGTGCGGTGAAAGCGCAGCGTCCTAACCACTGGACCGCCACGGAATTCCCACATAGCACCCTTTTCAAAACTCTGCTTAGCACTCTTCATTCTAACTCACCTTAAATTGTTCAGAAAGCATTGCAAACTCAAAATTATGGTTTCCTAAAAATGAAAAAGCTTCCTTTGATATAGTAACTGAATCTCTCTCCCATATCTGGCTCTGGGACCAAAAACCTTCACCTGAAAACTCCAGAAACAATTTGGTTCCGCCTGGTGGGTAGGAAGAGAGGAGGATGAAAGGATCTTGAGGTCAGCCAATCGGAGGCTTTACTGCTGCTGCAGATCCCATCATCTTGCCCGTGATTCTTCCCCCGACCTTGCGGCCAGTCAGCCTCCCCCTTGTATCCAAATTGTATGAATGAGTTGCCTCTCTTATCCCGAGTCCCTACTAGGAAGCGATATCTCTCCTACAGAATCCTCCCCATATTCCCAGCACAATATTTTATCCTAGAATTTACCAGCACTATGCCTGACACTAAAGTAGGTTTCGAGACTTCTCTGGTGGTCTAGTGGTTAAGAATCTGCCTTCTGGGGAACTAAGCCCACGCACCGCAACTAGAGAGAAGCCCAGGCGCCACAATGAAGAGCCTGTGTGCTGCAACTAAGACACAATGCACCCTAAAATAAATAAGTAAATATTTTTTTAAAAATAAAGTAGGATGCAAAAAGAGATAAACGAGAATAACAGTTTCGTAATGTTGAGACTCATCCACATTGCAGCCCCTATCATCAGCACATTTGCTTTCACTGCTAAGTCGTTTTCTATTATATGTATATACCACAATTTGTTTACCATCCGTCTATTGATAAACATGTGAGTTGTTTCCAGTTTGGGGTTATTACAAATAAAGCTGCTACAGACATTTGTTTGCAACACTATGTCATGTCTCTTGGCTAAACATCTAGGAGTAGAATGCCTGGATCATATGGTAGATGTGTGTTTAACTTTTTTAAGAAACTTCTAAAATGTTTTCCATACTGGTTG
The DNA here is from genome assembly GCF_949774975.1 of Lagenorhynchus albirostris. Classification (NCBI taxonomy): domain Eukaryota; kingdom Metazoa; phylum Chordata; class Mammalia; order Artiodactyla; family Delphinidae; genus Lagenorhynchus; species Lagenorhynchus albirostris. Next base: position 18,557,760 of record NC_083108.1, read on the forward strand.
CACCATTTTACAGTCCCACCAGCACTGTATGAGAATTCCAGTTGCTCCACGCCCTCATCAATATTTCACTTGGTCTGACTCTTTAATTTTAGTCACTTTAATAGTTGTATAGTGGTATCTCATGTGTGTTTTGTTTTTTTGTTTTGTTTTGTTTTACGGTACGCGGGCCTCTCACTGTTGTGGCCTCTCCCGTTGCGGACCACAGGCTCCAGACGCGCAGGCTCAGCAGCCATGGCTCACGGGCCCAGCCGCTCCGCGGCATGTGGGATCTTCCCGGATCGGGGCACAGGCGGACTCTCAACCACCGCGCCACCAGGGAAGTCTTCTCACGTGGTTTTGATTTGTATTTCCCTAATGACTAATGGGACAGAATATCTTTTCGTGTGCATAATAAAACTCTGTATCCTCTTTGATGAAGTATCTGTTCAAATCTTTTGCCATTTTTAATTGTATTATGTATTACCAATGACATTTGACATTATATTTTCTGGATACAAATCCTTTATCAGACATGAAATTTAAAAATATTTTCTCCCTTTCTGTGGCTTGTCTTTTTATTCTCTAACAGTATCTTTAGGACAGCAGAAGTTCTTAATTTTGGTAAAGCCCAATTTATTAGAATTTTAGGTTGACAGGTTTTTTTCCTTTGGTATATTAAAGATATATTCCACTGTCTTCATTGTCATGCACTGTTTCTGATGAGAAATCTACTATAATTCCTATCTTTCTCTGTACATAACTTGTCTTTATTGGATGGCTTTGAATATTTTCTTGTTGTCACTGGTTTTAAGCAATTTGATTACGCTGTACTTGATGTCATTTCTTTGTGCTTCTTGTGCTTGGGGTTTGTTGAGCTTCTTGTATCTGAGGGTTCTATAGTTTTCAGCAAACTTAGGATTTTCCAGCCATTATTTCTTCCAAAAAGTTTTCTTCTTCTCCCCTCCCCAATTAAACTTATATTGCACACTTGAAGTCTCCCCACTCTTTTAACATTCTCCATGTTTCTATTTAATTCGATCTCTCTTATCACTTTTTAAACATATGGAATAGAATTACAGTAAGTGTTTTTAAAGTTCCTGTCTGCTAATTCTATCATCTGTGTCATTTCTGATTGAAAAATGATTGATTTTTCTCCTCATTATGAGTTGTTGGGTTTTTTGTTTTGGTTTTTGGTTTCTCTGCTTCTTTGAGTGCCTCGTAATTTTTATTAGCTGCCACTTACTGTGAATTTTATCTTGTTGCATCCTGGATCTTTCTGTACTCCTGTAAAAATTCTTAAGCTCTTTCAGATACAGTTAAGCTACTTGAAAAGTTTGGTGCTTTGGGGTCTTGCTTTCAAGCTTTATTAGGTGGAGTCAGAGCAGCATTTAGTCTAAGGCTGGTTTTGTCCTGACACTGACCCAACGTCCCAAGAATTATGAGGTTTTCCACTCTGGTTTGGGGGAACAGGAACTACACTAAGCCCTGTGTGAGTTCTCAGGATTGTTGCCTTTATTCTTTTTTTTTTTTAATTTTTGGCCGCATTGGGTTTTTGTTGCTGCGCGTGGGCTTTCTCTAGTTGTGGCAAGTGGGGGCCACTCTTCATTGCGGTGCGCAGGGCTTCTCACTGCGGTGGCTTCTGTTGCGGAGCACGGGCTCTAGGCATGCGGGCTTCAGTAGTTGTGGCATGTGGGCTCAGTAGTTGTGGCTCACAGGCTTAGTTGCTCCATGGCATGTGGGATCTTCCTGGACCAGGCCTCGAACCTGTGTCCCCTGCATTAGCAGGCAGATTCTTAACCACTAAGCCACCAGGCAAGCCCCTGTTCCCTTTATTCTTACCCAGTAGTTCTTTCCCCATCCTCACCTAGTTTCCTCACATGCACAAATTAATCAGCACTCAGCTGAAGACCTTCTGAAGGTCTTCAGGAGACCTTCAAGAAGGACCTTCTGCAACTCTCCAGAATTTCCTCTCTCTCTCCCTGCAGCTCTCTCCTCTCCTGTATTCGGTCCTGTGAACTCCAAGCCACTGGCCTCCCCAGACTCCCAACTCCATCTACCAAACTCAGGGAGACAGTCATCCTCTGCCTGGATCCCCTTCCAGCGTCATGCCCTGGAGACCATATCAAAGCAATAACAGGAGGCAACTGTACTTGTCTCCTTTGTCTCAGCACTGTTTTTTACCTGATTTCTTTTTTTTCTTATTTAGAAAATGTCTTATTGTCTGATTTCTAATGTCTTAAAAACAATTGTTTCATATATTTTATCTAGTTTTTAAGTTGTTTCATTTATGATGGTAAGTCAAGTCCCCACTAACTTAACCTTGGCTAAATACAGAACTCTTCTTATTCTAAATACAATTCGGATCATACATTTGGATGCCTTGGTATTGTTTTATACTAAAGTTATCTTTACCCATAATTGCTTAGATCATCCCCCACTCAGGGACTTACAATTAGAATACTAGATCTGTTGGGATTAAGAGACCTTAGAAATTGTTAGCCTAAGTTTACCTTTACACACGTGAGGAAAATGAAGAGCAGACAGTTCAGGCGAATTCCCCAAGGTTCCACAGTCACTCGAGGGCAATGGCACCAGTAACAGACCTCAGGCCAGGTCGTGCTTGGCCTTGCCCTCTCCTAAAACCTGTACAATATTATGAGTCTCTCTTCCTCTGTCAGAAAAGCTGCCATTAATCGGCAGAAGGCTCCAGATTTATAGTTCAGGATGTGGTCATTGATTTACCCTGAGGGTTTTAGTCTAGTTGTAAAACGTGCCAAATTCTCTGTCCCTAATAGGAGATAAAGATTCTCAGCCGTGGCAGAAAGGAAAGGAGTCCTGCCGTTAGAAGGGAAAACTGTGAAAGCAGAGGCCTGACTGTGGGTGTTCATGTCCCATCATCCTTTATCAAACTTTACCCCATGAACGCTTCGTTATGAACTCCAGCTTGTCTGGCCATCACTGACCTTACTTGTCACCTTCGTCTTTGCCACAAGCAAACTGAATACGGGTAAGTAGGAAAGTGACAGAAGAAGTCTTCATTTCTACTAAGAATTCTTTGGAAGGAAGGCAACAAGTTCCCCTCTCTGTAATCATAATTTTACAAAGACAACAGCTTCAGTCAATGAATTGTCTTCTAGAAAATTTCTGATATCACAAGAAATTACATTTTCTGGCATTTTCCCTTTGGAATATACCACTTGATAAGGATGATTTTTTTTTACCTTATGTAATATGTATTTTCTTGAGGTTAATAAAGAATTTTCAGCATACATACCATATAAAATAAAATATACCAGGGAGAAATTTGTATCCTTCTGTGTCAAGAAACCTCTGATTTCTTATGCTTATTCTATGCTACCTCGCACAAGTTACTTTACCTCATATGAAGCTAATTTAACTTTCGGTTAACTTAAGCTTCAGTAAATGGTAATTCCCACTTGCTCAAAGGAAATGCCTTGAGAATCAAAAAGTTATGGTTAGAACAAGGCTGTGATGACATAAAAATGTGAAGCATAAAGGAAAATGCGTCTAAGGAGCCTCTGATAGAACTCACCTCGATCTGCCCATTTATTGGGACTTCCATCAGTTGGGCAGTAGATGAATTGGGTGTTAAAAACTGAGTACCAGGTATACAGAGGGCTTCATTTATTTGCGAAGATTATTTTAGTTCTTTGGCTCTATCCCTGCTGATGCATTGCTGAAGCACCAGACTATAGGAAAGTAGCCTGCTTTCATCTAACAGGTTTTAATTTATAAATGATGTCTCTTTGGTACAACAGTTTTACCTGTTCCTGCTCAGAAAGGGGCAGTTGTGTGAATCAGTTTGAATACGTTCCACTCAGGGTCAGGGGGACATACCAGTATCATTCCCAACGCTCCCACCAATATTATGATTCTATGGGTCACAGAAGGTTATAAAACCAAAGTAGAAGGCCGTAATCCTTTCTAAACAGTTTGTGCAAAATAAGTAGTCTGTATTTTGCTCAAATAACCACTAAACAAATCACATAATAAAAGTTAATATCATTTAAAAGTGGACTATATAAATACGCACACATGTGCATATAACGTACTATCAGGCATATTCTAAACATGTCTAAAACATTATTATAATGACAATGAAGGACAGCAAAACATCGGTAAGTGGAAAATCCAAAGGTCTGTGATTAAAGACACACTTTCAAACTCTTCCTGTATCCTTCATTAGTGGCCTATTCTTCAGTAAGTTGGTTATACTCAATGAAAATGTTTCCTCATCTGTAAACTGGGAATGATAGTGTCAGGGTTGTCGTGAAGTTTAGAGCTAATACAGGCCAAGCAGCCAGCACAGTGTCTGGCTCCAAGCATGGCAGCTGTTACTGGAAGGGAAACGGGGCGGGGGTAAGAGTGTGAGCCTGTAAACCATACACACTCAGGCTGGGTTTCCAGCTCTAAAACTGATTTCCCTGTGTCTTGGGCAAATTACTTAAATTCTCCGAGCTTCGATGTCTCCATGAAGTCAGTGGAGATAATCATAAAAACGTCTTCCTGTCAGGGCTGTCGAAAGGACAGACACTATATACACATTAGAGAAATTCTTGTCCCTCTCTCAACTTTCTAGAAAGAAGGGTCCTTGCAATATGGTGGTGATGGGTGGTGGAGGAATCAACTCTTCCAATTGTTTTCAGGAATAAATCCTCCCTTCCCAAGGGAGAAGGAGTGGCTCTCTGATCCTGACAGAGGAAGCCAGTCCTGGGTTCTAGAAGTAGGCAGGGCACTCAGTAGGCTGGGTATCAATACAAATCCTGGATAAAGACATTTAATCTGTCTCCCTCTCATTGCTCTGGCTGGTGGGCTCTGCAGCAATCTCTGGGGCCAAACCCATTTACAGAGGTCCTGAATGTGCTTCCAAAAGAGGACTGGCTCCCTCCTCTGCTTATTCCCAGCTTGGCCTGTACACAAAGCAAAGCTGCCCTAAACCCGCTCCAGAGGCACATCACCAGTGCTGGGGGAGCAGAGGCCAGGCTGTACCTCTCCCTGTTCCTCCTGAGTCACTAGACTGAGTCTGCTTGGCCGAGTCATTTCTCTCTGAAGGCAAACTGCCATGCATGTCTTGCAGCTGAGGTTTGGTACAAAAGCTAGGAGGCCTCCATTTACCCTTCGTGGCGTGTTGTGTATCCCATTAAGACATCAATGTTTTTGTCTGCCATCTAACAGTAGTTTTAAGTATATCCTTTATCATCGTGAATGCTAGAAATAGTGGAAGGGTGACCTTTATAAATGTATTTATTTACTTATTTTTAATTTTACTTTTGGCTGCATCGGGTCTTCGTTGCTGCGCACAGGCTTTCTCTAGTTGCGGCGAGCAGGGGCTACTCTTGGTTGCGGTGCACGGGCTTCTCATTGCAGTGGCATCTCTTGTTATGGAGCCTGGGCTCTAGGTGCGCGGGCTTCAGTAGTTGTGGCCGGCGGGCTCTAGAGCACAGGTTCAGTAGTTGTGGCACACGGGCTTAGCTGCTCCGCGGCATGTGGGATCTTCTCGGACCAGGGCTCGAACCTGTATCCCCTGTATTGGCAGGCAGATTCTTAGCCACTGCGCCACCAGGGAAGCCAATGGAAAGGTGACCTTTAGACCCTAGACTCTACATGATAAAGCATAGAGCACATGGTCAGTCATCAGTCAAGGCAAGTATAATTACTAATGTAGTTGTTTGGGTTTTGCACTTAGAGATAGTGTCACGGTTAAGAGCAAGGATTTTCAAATCAAGCTGGCCTGGATTTAAACCCTGACTCTGCCATTAACTAAGGGGATGATTTTGGACAACATCCTTGGCCTCCGTAAGACTCAGTGTCTCCATCTGTTAAAGGGGAGTCACCCTAGCGCCCACGTCCCTGGGCTGTTGTGAGGATTCATCGGGCTCACGCACCGATGGGGCTCGGGCATGTGCCTGGCACACAGGAGCTGTGTGAGAAATGCTTGTTGTGGTTTCAGCTGCGATCTCAAGCATTCCATCTGGCCTGTTCTCATTCTCAGCCTCAGCCTCAGCACAAAAGCAAGTCTAGGAAGAATCCCGACTCCTGCCAAGTTTTCCTGACTACAGTTACAGTGTCTGGGCAACTGTCCCTTCTTTCCATTCTCAGCTTCACCAAAATAGTTCAGGTCTCATGATCTCACAGGTAATTTATTATAATCACTTAGGTACTTGTCTTCCCTCCAAAGTTGACTCCCACAAACCATCCTACATGCCACCGCCACTGAAATCTTCATCAATTCTTGTCTTATCAACAGTTCCCCGCTGTCTAAGATTCCTCGGCCTGACAGGCAAGGCTGTCTAGTACATGCCCTCAGCTAGTCTTTCCAACCAATCTCCTACCTTCCTCCTGCATTTTACTAGCACTTGTTGAATATTTACTTTGTGCCAAGCACTTCACACACCTACTTCTCATCTTGTCTTCATGACCCATGGATGAAACGAAGCCCACACAGCCATTCAGTGGCTGGATCAGAATTTAAACCCAGACCCACCTTTTAATTCTAAATTCCATGCCCTTCCCACTGTGTTCCTTGAACTCACATCTGGCCCTGAGGTTCCTGCCCGGCCACGCAATCACACTTCCAAGCTGTCGTCTTGGTCTTGCTTTATCCCCTGCCATTCCCATCCATCTCAGTAACACTGCAGGGTTCTGAGCCCCACAGGTCCCTGCAACACTCCCACCATTTGCACCTAACAAATTCTAGAAATGCATAAATATTCATTCACCATATGACTGGAACCACCCCATAACCTTTACCACACCCAGCTTTAATACATAATTATTATATACATCTTGTCTCCCTACAGGACTTTCCTTCTTGCGGATGGGAATCTTGTGCTCCTGCCATCCCTCTCAGTACTTCTCAGGTAACCTGAATTGAGTGAATGCAAAATCCTTTAGGCTAAGACTTCTGACACCAGGCAGTCTTTCAACCAGTATTTATTGATTCTCCAGTACCGCACTAGATTCTGGGGACAGCAGAAAACAAAGGATACACGGTCTGTGCTCTCAAAGTTTAGCCTGGAATTCTAGACCACTGGACTTGTGTTACTAGCCTAATGGCCACGTTGGGAGAACATGTTGGGTTCCTTACTGAACCAGGCTGGTGGTAGTCCCAAAGCAGTACTTCTGATACCCTCGCAGAGTTTAACTCTTTCAATCTGGGCTTCTAGCTCTTCTTCTCCCAGTTAGAATCACACAAGATTCCATGAAGGCTGGGCTAGAAAACAAATGCAAAATACAGACTCTGACTTATGTAGAAGCTCCCTACTCCAACATCTGAGTCCTTATTACTGGGCCAATTTTGTCTCCTGGGCTCATTCTGCCCTTTGTATGACACCTCTCTCACTAGGACCCTCAAAGCATCATGTAAATAGCCTTCTGAGGGCCTATCCCAATTTTCTGCTGATCATGTCCAAGCAATTGCAGTTTTTTAAAAAAAGACAACTCTTTTAGAGTGGTTTAAGTTCACAACAAAATTGAGAAGAAGGTACAGAGTTTTCCCATACACCCCCTACTCCAAACATGCATAGCCTCTCCCATCATCAAGAACCAGAATGGTACATTTGTTTCCAAGGATGAACCGACATTGACACACCATGATCACTCAAAGGCCATAATTTTCACTGTTGGTATTGTACACGCTATGGGTTTGGACAAACGTCTAATGACATATACCCATCGTTATATCATACAGAGTGTTTTTACTGCCCTAAAAATTCTCTGTGCTCTACTTACTCATCTCTCCCTCTTCCCACCCTCAATAACTGATCTTTGTATTGTCTCCAGATTTTTGCCTTTTCCAGAATGTCATATAGTTGGAATCATACAGTACAATAGCCTTTTCAGATTGGCTCCTTTCACTTAGTACTCAGGCATTTAAGGTTCCTCCATGTCTTATCATGGCTTGATAGCTCATTTCTTTTTAGTGCTGAATAATATTCCATTGTCTGGATGTACCACAGTTTATGTATCCATTCACCTATGGAGGGACATCTTGGATGCTTCCAAATTTTGACCATTATGAATAGAGCTGCTATAAATATCCATGTGCAGGTTTTCATGTGGACGTAAGTTTTCAACTCCCTTTGGGTAAATACCAAGGAGTGAGATTGCTGGATTGTACAGTGTATGTTTAGCTTTGGAAAAAACCACCAGACTGTCTTCCACATTGCTGTACCTTTTGCATTCCCACAAGCAACAGATGAGAGTTCCTGTTGCTCCACGTTCTCACCAGCATTTGGTGTTGTCAGTGTTTCAGATTTGGGCCATTCAAAAGGTGTGTAGTGGTATCTCGTTGTTTTCATTTGTATTTCTCTGATGACATATGATGTGAAACATCTTTTCATTTACTTATTTGCCATCTGTATATCTTCTTTGGTGAGCTATCTGTTAAGTCACTGGCCGTTTTTTTTTTTTTTTTGTGGTACTCGGGCCTCTCACTGTTGTGACCTCTCCCGTTGTGGAGCACAGGCTCTGGACGCGCAGGCTCAGCGGCCACGGCTCATGGGCCCAGCCGCTCCGCGGCATGTGGTATCTTCCCAGACCGGGGCACGAACCCGTGTCCCCTGCATCGGCAGGCAGACTCTCAACCACTGCGCCACCAGGGAAGCCCACTGGCCCATTTTTTAATCAGGTTGTTTGTTTTCTTATTGTTGAGTTTTAAGAGTTCTTTGTATATTTTGGATAACAGCCCCTTATCTGATATGACTTTTGCACATATTTTTCTCCCAGCCTGTGGCTTGTCTTCTCATGCTTTTGACAGTGTCATTTGTGGAGCAGAACTTTTTAATTTTAATGAAGCCTTGCTTATCAACTATGTCTTTCATGGATGATGTCTTTGTTGTTGTACCTAAAAAGGCATCATCATATCCAAAGTTATCTAGCTTTTCTCCTATGTTATCTTCTAAAAATTTTATAGTTTTGCATTTTACATTTAGGTCTATGATCCATTTTGAGTTAACTTTTGTGAAGGGTTTAAGGTTTGGGTCTAGATTCATATTTTTGCAAGTGCATGTCCTGTTGTTCCAGTACTATTTGTTGAAGAGACTCTCTTCATTCCATATACTGCCTTTGCTCCTTTGTCAAAGATCAATTTGCTGTGTTTACAAGGGTCTATTTCTGTGCTCTCTACTCTGTTCCACTGATCTATTTGTCTGTTTCTTCCTCAATACTACACTGTCTTGATTACTGTAGCTCTGTAGTAATTCTTGAAGGCAGAAAGCATCAGTCCCCCAACTTTGTTCTTCTCCTTCAATATTGAGTTGGCTATTCTGAGTCCTTTGCCTCTCCATATAAACCTTAGGGTCAATTTGTCAAACTAACTTGCTGGGATTTTGAATGAGATTGCACTGAATCTACAGATCAAGTCGGGAAGAACTGACATCTTGACAATATTGAGTCTTCCTATCCATGACCATGGACTATCTCTCAATTTATTTAGTTCTTTTTGATTTCAGTCATAAGAGTTTTGCAGTTTTCCTCATACAGATCTTACACATATTTTGTTAGACTTACACCTAAGTATTTCATTCAGGGGGATGCTAATGTAAATGGTATTGTGTTTTTAAACTCAAATTCCATTTGTTCATTTCTGGTATATAGGACAGTGACTGACTTTTTTTTTAATTAACCTTGTATCTTTCAGTCTTCATATAATCACTTTTTAGTTCTAGGAGGTTTTGTGTGTGTGTGTGTGTGTGTGTTGATTCTCTCAGATTTACACAGGCGATCATGTCATCTGTGAACAAAGGCAGTTTTATGTATCCCTTCCTGATCTGTATACTTTTTCTTTTCTTTTCTTGCTTTATTGCATTAGTAGGACTTTCAGTTTAATGTTGAAAAAGACTGGTGAGAGGGGACATCCTTACCTTGTACCTGCTCTTAGTGGGAAAGCTTTGAGTTTCTTACCATTGAGTGCAATGTTAGCTATAGGTTTTTGTAGACAGTCTTCACCAAGTTGAGAAAGTTCCCCTCTATTCCTAGTGTACTGAGAGTTTTTCCATGAATGAGTGGTAGCAAGTGCGTTCTACATCAATGAAAAACACATTCTAGTACTGTCCTGATCCCTGGAGGCTTCCAATATACAAAGAAAAAGAGAATAATCATAGTACTGCCTTGAAATAAAAAATGCTTAGGGATTTCTAAACATAGGGAATTGAACATCCACACTTTTTTCTGCTCCCTCCAAAATTCCACTAAAATGATAGGAAAGGATTTTTTAAAAAAAAAGAAAAATTATGAAGGCATCAACCAAGAAGAGTTCTGACAGCAGCCCAAGAGATGTCAATAATGTGCTGGAAGCATGAAAACAAAACCTAAGTAGCAACTGACTTAGCAGAGAGGAAAAGGTTAAAAACTAGGTACCTGTTGGAGTGGAAACCAAAAAGAAGTAAGCCAATTAGTGCCACAAAACTCCAGAAGAACTGAGGGTTGGAGGTGCTGAAAACATGAGGGGCTCTAAGTTGCTCTAAGGAACACTTTCAATCCTGGATCTTTTCCATCCTTTTCCATCACAACCACCATGGTTTGGAAAACTGCTCCTCGGCCATAGCCCACAGTCTTCACTATAACCAAAAGCTTCTGGACTTAGGAACATCTGGCAGACCCAAGTGCGTGGGCTAAAGAATTCTGGTGAAAATAGTGGGTCAGGTAAAAGGCTACCTACTGAAAACTGATCCCCCTCCACCCCATCCTTGCTTTCTTCTACCAATCAGAACAATATCATATTGCCAGCCCAAATAAAATTACTGATGAGGAATTGTGTTAGAACCAGCATCGCCTTCCACAATGTTCAAGGAAACATTTGTACTAAACATATGAAATGAGGTAGTGAGCTTTCTGTATGTCATTTACGTTTTCAAGCAATTACCCTGATTATAACTTAAACTTCTCTCCTTACATCAGCTTGTCCAGAGAGAGGCCTCTAGAATCCTACCTCCTGTTGATATTAGTGATTAGGAGGCCATGGAAGGTCAGCAAGAAACACACAGATCTGCCACTCGGAAAAAAATTCTACAGCAGAAGGAAGAGAGATCCCATTCCTTTGGCAAAGCACCACCAAGAAGGCTTATTTAAAAATCTGTTAAACTGTTTCTAGGTAATATTTTAGCTGTGAGGGGTTTTAGTGTTGTTGTTGTGGTTGTTTTTTTGTTTTATTGTTTACTATTTGGAAAATTTGCACATTAAAATGCTTCTATTTGGGAATCACTCTAATTTTCCAAGCAAGTTTCAACATACTCAATATACTTACTATGCCTTATCTAGTATACCCCATTCTATTTCATTCTCCATTCAGCTTTGTAGAATGTGGTGTTACAAAGGAGTTTTATGCTGCTGTAATTTGCTGCTGTTGTCTGCATTTATTTCTTTAATGACATAAAACTGAAAAGCTGGCAAAGTAACAAGTTAGTACATAATTTAGAAATTTCTTTGGAAAAATAACCTTCTAGAAATATTCAGAATGGTTTGTTATTAAAATGTTATCAGAGTACATAAGCCTTTTTAATATACAGAACAACAGCCATGCTGTCATAGAGACAAAGCATTTTCTCAATAAAACATCTAGTCTCAATTCCCAACCCAGGAGCACATAAACTTGGAAATGACCTTGGCAAGTCTCCTTCAAACTTAACTGGCTTCCCCTGATTGTACTGCTAAAAAAATCTGTGAAAGAGCAACGAATTACAAAATGCACGTGGAATATTTTATTAACACTAGTCCGACTGTCTCAACATAAAAAAGATGAAATAAACTTTTTCCATATGGCAAAAATTTAACCTTAAAGTTTATTTAATAAACTACCGTTGCAATACAATGGAACTAGTACAAAACCATCATAGAAATTTGAAATTTCATTAAGTAGCATCTACGTTTTGGATAGACTCAATTTTGTAAATCCCTCAACAAGTAAATGAAGCCACTGCACATAAACTTTTTGCTTAAAGGGAAATCTTCAGGGACATATCTTAGGATTATATTATTCTTAATATAGTAGTTACTAAGATGAAAACCAAATGCCATTCTCAGGCTTACCTACCCTCTGTCAGTTGAAATCACTTATGCCCTATGCCTGAAAGTTCAGTTTCATCATGCTGGGCCAATCGTAGCCAGAGAGGTCATATTAGAGTTCTCCAGTGAAACTGAACCAATGGGAAAGAAAGAAAAAAGGAAAGAAGGGAGGGAAGGAGGGAGGGAGGGAGGGAGGGAGGGAGGGAGAGAGGGAGGGAGGGAGGAAGCTCTTCATAAGGAATTGGCTCACATGACTGCGGAGTCTGAGAAGTTCCAGGATCTGTGGTTGGGCAAGCTGGGGACCCAGGAGAGCCCATGGTGTGAGTTCCAACCCAAAAGCCAGTAGAGAGGGTCAAGACCTAGGAAGAGTCGATTTTCCAGTTCCAGTCCAAAGGCAGGAAAAGACTGATGTCCCAGCTCAAGGCAGTAGGGGAGAAGGAGTTTCCTCTGCTCAGTCTTTTTTTGTTCTATTTGAGTTTTCAACTGGATGAGGCCCACCTCCTTTAGGGAGGGCAATCTGCTATACTCAGTCCACTGATTCAAATGTTAAGCTCATCCGGAAACACCCGCACACACACACCCAGAATAATGTTTGACCAAATATGTCTGGTCACCTCTTGGCCTGGTCAAGTTAACACATAAAGTTAACCATCACAGAAGTGCACTGGGAGCCTGAGACCGGGCCACTGGGACTGCAGAAAAATTCCAAACCCCTTAGAGCAGCATCCCTTCCTGATAGTAATGGTCACCAGCATCACTCCCCATGCCATGCCACTCTAGCGGTGCTCCGCTATTTGTATGTAATTCCCAGAGTACACCACATTCTCATACCTTCCTTTCCTGGCACAGGGCACCTCCTCTGTCTAGAATGCCTCTCCCCAACTTCTTTTCCTGGATGACATCTATTCAGTATTTTAGGACTCAGGTTGGCTGCCATCCATTCAGGAATTTCTTTCCTCACCCTCACTATCCCTGCCCAGCCTGCTCTACTCTTCTAACAAAACACTGCATTGCAATTGTCTAGTTAGTAGTTACTCAGCTGTCTCCTTTGAGGCCGGGTCTTACTAATTTTTGTATCCCCAGTAATTAACACAATGTTGAGCATAAAATGAGAACTTGAAAACCAAAATGTCTGATGGATAAATCTGAAAGTACTTCAGCTGCCAAAGACCTAGGATCCAACGAACCTGGCTGAGCCCTTGAGGCAAACTTTCCTGGGCCTTGAGGCAAACTTTCCTCTTCCCTGGCCTTGTTGCCCCAATCTACAGGACTCTTCCATTTGGTTTCCCCAACCATAGGCCAGCTTTCCTCTAGGTCTGAGCCCTGTCCTGAGCCCCAGGCTAGAGGTCAGCCTATTTGTGGGGTGGAGAACCTTATACTTCACATACTCCTCCCCATTCCCATGTGGTTTGTCTGCTCTGGCCTGTTTCTTCCTACCTGATCCCACCCAACACACTGATATTCTCTCCTCAGACGTGAATTCCTGTTCAGCACAACCATTTATTCACTACTCCCTCGGAAAATGAGCTGTCTATGGACCATTTAGAGGCAAGCCTACTGCAAGGTTAACTTTTCAAGTCTCCTGGCCACACACTGCTAGCTTCTTTCTTTTATCTCCCAACCTAGATGTGATCAACTTACTCTCCTTCCACCTTCTGTTATAATCGTTAGCTTCCTTCACAGAGATAACGTGAGTGACAATGTATTTAATTTAACTCGAAGAAGAAAAAGCAAAGCCAAAAAGTGAAAAGATGCATGAGTGGTCACTGACCTCCTCTGATTCAGGTACAAGGTCTAATTACAAAGTGAGACTAATTTCAGTCTATCAAATATGTCAAGATATGAAGTTTTATCTCCCTCAGAGTAGTCGCTGATGCATCTGAGCCAACGTGTTAAACATATGAGGAAATTCAGCCTAGAAGCTTTTATTTTGGGTTACCCAAAAGTTTGGCTCAAAATAACTTATAGTTATTTTCGGAAATAAAAGTAGCCCTTAGGGGGCTTCCCTGGTGGCGTAGTGGTTGAGAGTCCGCCTGCCGATGCAGGGGACACGGGTCCGTGCCCCGGTCTGGGAGGATCCCACATGCCGCGGAGCGGCTGGGCCCGTGAGCCATGGCCGCTGAGCCTGCGCGTCCGGAGCCTGTGCTCCGCAACGGGAGAGGCCACAACAGTGAGAGGCCCGCGTACCGGGGGAAAAAAAAAAAAAAAGTAACCCTTAAAAATAAACATGGAATATCACTGAGGATATTCGCATTAGTGAGCTGCAAGCTCTGAAAGTATTTCTAAAAGAGAAGTGTAATTAATATTTTGAGTAAAGTTGTAAACTTGTACATTTAAATATACATATCTGTTGTATCTGCCTTCAAAAAATCTCATTATCTCAGGCTTCTATTTCCTTTTCTTGCTCAAGCAATATCAACCACATAATTTATTTTATTGAAGAATCATACTTTGAAAGACATGTATCAGAAAACTTTTTAAACAAAATGTTTTTCAAATTAAAATGTCCATTGCCTAATATGGCCATGCAGTATCTTTATACGTAATATTAATTGCGACTAACTCACTTGGAGAGATAAAGGATAAACTCATGTCTTTTTCCACAACAATGCCATCAGCTTTCAAAACACTGACAAATTGTCCAAATTATTTTTGTTTCCTGGACCTCCCACTGGAGTGTCACTTTCTTCACGTCTCTCCTTTAGTTTGCTTTCAGCTGCTTTAGCTTCAGTCAGGGAGCAGCAGAGAGGTCTCCCTAAACCGTCCACCTGTTGTGATCTCTACATTAACCAAAGTCCATCAGTTCTGTGGGTCCAATGGGGACTTTTCTCTCTAACGAGAAAATCAAAGAGTGCCACACCATAGGAAAGAAAAGTGTCCCTCCCCTATTCTCACTAGTCCTTTTTTTTGGCTATGTCTTGTGGCTTGTGGGATCTTAGTTCCCGGACCAGGGATCAAACCCATGCCCCCTGCAGGGGAAGCACGAAGTCCTAATCACTGGATGGCCAGGGAATTCCCCTCACTACTCCTAATACATATATCCTGATATAGTCTAACTACTCCCATTGTGGTTACTATGATTGCCCAGTCTGTCTGAAAGAGAACAGTTGAAGAGCAACCCCCCTGCAAGGTAGCAAATGGTTTTTGCACCTGGATGAGTTATCAGATACTTGGAAATGTGGGGACTTAGGGGTTGGGGGGATTTGAGGTACCTCTCCCAGGTTGCAATCTGCCTACAAGCTTTGGTTTTCCAGCCTAAAGATATAATAGTGAAGCAGTTAAAACTGTTGTCCACTTTTTGTCAGTCTTTGATCTTTTTTTCCTTCAAGTCTGCATTTTTGTTCAATTTTACTTGAGTTCAACCACTTAAAATTACGGTGAAGAAACGTCATCCGTGGAGGCTCTAGACCCCAAGGGGTATAACGCTTGGGGAACTTCAACCTTTCTCTCCTTCAGGGAACCACAGAGATGGGCCGTCTTCTTCCTTCTCCACTCTAACCACCCGTTCCTCCCCACAAGGATGTCTTCCTTTCAGTCTACTGAGAAAAAGAAGCACTTCCTCTCACTATCCCCGTCCTCCTGTTCCTAAAGCATCCGCTGAACACTGGTATTATAACACAGTTATCCTCCAATATTAGCAACTATTGCCACATAACAACCTCGAAACTTCAGTGGCACAGACAAGAGCATTTATCTCCTGTTCGGTCAGTGAGCTGGGGTAGGTCTATGCCATGCATTTCTCATTCTCCTCCTTAGACCAGAAGGCCAGCCAGAGCATGTCCTTCTTTGGAGGATGACAGAAATGCAAAAGGACAAGCCCCATCCTCAAGCACACTTCAAGCCCCTGCCATATCGTATGTGCTAACATCTCGCTGGCCAAAGCAAGTCACAGGATGAAGCCCACATTCAAATGGCATGGAAATACACTTCCTCTTTTGTGGGAAGGACTACTCTGTTTACATGACAGTGTGAAGGGAGGGGTGAAGTACTGGGACCAATAATTCCATCTATCATATCCTCAAACTTCATCAACTTGTAGGTACAGATGACATAACTTAGCCTAAATACCCGTATATCAGCATTTTTACAACTCAGTACCTCCCCCTGTCTAATGAAAGACCCTCAGCCCACTTCCAAGGCTCATGAACACTTTCACTGTGATAGAGAGAGTGCTCTGGAATGAGGGAGGGTCTTCTGTGTTCTCTCATCTACCCAGGCTGCAGACTGTGCCTCCGAAGTCACTAGAGACAGTCAGACCCTGTTGTCATCTGTCTCACTTCCAGAACCTTAATTTCCCTTCAGGACTGAGGCCAGTTACCTCAGTAACTGATACCCAGTTACCTGGCAATATCCTTGAGTATCTCCAGAGTCCTTAGCATCTAGGCCCAGAGAAAAGGGGGAGCTCTCTCATCACCACTCTTCCAAATGTCCACTTTCTGTTGTAGAATCTGACTCTTTAACGGACTATTGACAGCAGAAAGGTCAATTCTCTTCATGGAAGACTGCCCCTTGTCTTCAAGGGTTTCCACTTGAACAAAAGATTCTGCTACCAAAAACTCTGAAACTTACCATTAAACGAATGGCCCACCCAAAAGCTGTGTTTATTTTCCCCTTTTTTGCAATACAGTATGTTTTGAAATAACTCCTAAACTTGTACTATTCCTCCCAAACTTTTTTTTAAAAAAGGTCTTGTTTCAGGGCTTCCCTGGCGGTGCAGTGGTTAAGAATCAGCCTGCCAATGCAGGGGACATGGGTTCGAGCCCTGGTCTGGGAAGATCCCACATGCCGTGGAGCAACTAAGCCCGTGTGCCACAACTACTGAGCCTGCACTCTAGCGCCCGCGAGCCACAACTACTGAGCCTGTGGGCTACAACTACTGAAGCCTGCACACTTAGACCCCACGCTCCACAACAAGAGAAGCCACCGCAGTGAGAAGACCACGCACCGCAACGAAGAGTAGCCCCTGCTCGCCACAACTGGAGAAAACCCACGTGCAGCAACAAAGACCCAACTCAGCCAAAAATAAATAAATTTATTTATTTATTATTATTATTTTTTTAAAAAGGTCTTGTTTCAGTCAGGACCCAGTTTCAAAGTGCCAAAAACAATCTCAGTAATGATACAAAATGTTCAGTGGTTGACAACCGTAGAGGTCTATTTCTAGTTTACATCCCATGTCAGTTGTAGGCTGGCTGTAGATCTGTAGTTCCCTTCTGCATGTCTACATTTCCAGACTCAGGCTGAAGAACAGCCCCTATCAGACCTGCTGCTCATAAGGCAGAGGATACAGAGAGAGAGGCAGACCAGACAATGTCTCGTAAAACTACTGCCTGGATGGGGCACATGTGTCACTTCCATCCACACTCCATTGACTAGAAGAAATCAATGGCCAAGCCTGACGCCAGTGTGGTGAAGAAATAGGCTCATCCCAGGGAACATGCCCAGAGTCAAAAAGCCATAGACAGGGGAGTCAGAAGAGTAAAAACTTGGGAGCAAGAAAACAGTCAGTAGTACTGAACTTCCGAATTTCTACACCACTGCTTTGGGGATCCAATCCCTCGGCCCCTAGGGAGGAGAGGCAGTTGAAGAGGTAGCTTCTTGCTTCCAATCTAGTACTAGTGGTGACCTGAGAAGTAGCTCTTCCTCTGGTGGGTCAGTTCCTGCTCCCTGC
This sequence comes from Lagenorhynchus albirostris, assembly GCF_949774975.1. Lineage (NCBI taxonomy): Eukaryota > Metazoa > Chordata > Mammalia > Artiodactyla > Delphinidae > Lagenorhynchus > Lagenorhynchus albirostris. The sequence goes on from NC_083108.1 coordinate 18,575,434, forward strand.
ACTGAGCCCTGACCGATTCCAAGGGTGCACATGGCTATCAATGCTTTGTCTCTCTGCACTTAGATCCATGCAGGGTAGAAAGACAGCACCTATATACAGTAAAGCTGAGCACACAGGGCTAGAAGGAGATTCTCCCACATCTCAGAAGAACAACCAAACTCAGTGACTCTCCTCTGGTTGATGCAGGAACCAGCAAAGGTGCACGTGGGGCCAGCGCTCGACTAGGAAAACGGCAGCAGAGCTGAGGAGACGGGCTGGAGGAAAGGGTGCCTGCTGGGAGCTGCTGTTTCTCTTTGACCACATCTGTGTAACTACTATGGATCTTGCCCTCTACCAGCTCTTGGCATAAGGAGAAGGCATGTGAGTGGGGAGCCGGGCTTGGCAACTTTGGGGCAGGAGGAACGTTGACTGGGAATCCCAGTATTCAGGAGAGGACACAAGAAAAGAAGGGAAATGGTGTATTTTTTTAAAGGGAGTCCTGTGTCCATCCATCTAAGCTGGCAGTTCCAGGTAAACAACGGCATGTGTGAGCTGGTAGGTGTATTTCTTAGACCCTTGCATAGGTATCACTACAGATCTATTTGGTGATCTGTAGTCAAACCAGACCACAGTTAAATTTTATTTCAGTCATCTCTTAAAGGCACTTCAAGGTCTTGTCCATCTTCGTTTTTGCAGGACACCATGGATCCGAGCTTTCTGAATGACAGAATTTTATTGCCAACTTTTTGTATCACTAATGACTTGCCCTACTGTCTTCTTTCTCTCGTGTGTGTGTGTGTGTGTGTGTGTGTGTGTGTGTGTGTTCAATATATGATATAGCAGAGATGTAAAAATGTATTTGCACACACTCTCACACATATATACAGAGAGAGAGAAGAGAGATGATTATAAACATGATATTGAACATGATGCGACTCATTCTCCTATATTGGTACATTATTACATTATATTTATTTGACATCTCCATCCATGGAAGGCCTTTAGGGGAAATGTGAACTATGGCAGTATTAGTATCAGTTTAAATGGAATGTTTTAATTTTATGTAAATTGTATTTACATAACAATACCATTTAAAATTTAACTATTATGTTGGTCTTTAACTTTCATGATAAAAATTCTCTATACTTCAATAAAATTTTTTTAAAATATAATTTAAAAAATTCTGTATAAGCAACAAATGCTCAAAAAGATAGTGATGCTGAGATTTCTTTGGTCAATTCTTTTCTACTCTGAAACGATCAGGGTTTGTATATTCATCTGCATCTAGTGTATGAAAACATTCTTCTACTGCTCTCTGCATCTTCCCTTGCCAACCATCTGATTGAGTGTTTTGCTTGACTTGAATCTGCTTAAAGGATATTTGCCTTTATCCTTTTCTTATTCTTATTGCATCTTTCAGCTTAAGTGTAAAATCTTCTGGTTTTGCCATTTTTATCCCACCGGACATCACTATTTCTCTTTAATCTTTTGTATTCATCTGATCTAGCTTTCCACTGTGTGTGGATTTCCCATTTGGCTTTAAGCTGCTTATAGAATTCTTATTTTGGCTAATTAGATTTAATTCTGAAAGCTGAGAAAGGACTGCATGGATCACTTTCTGCCCTTCCATCCCCCCAAAAAAGTTCTGTCTCAGAGGTAGGCGTCTGGAGCCTAAATAAGGGCAGGTCCAGACATCCGTGGCATCACACACATGGTATCATCTTATGGGACACAATAGAAATTCCTATGCCCCAACCTGTCTTCCTGCCAAATTTCCCCCACCTCCTGCCTGCTGTCTGCTGCTTGGAATATCTTTATCTGGGAGGTAAGCTTTGCATTCCACAATTACAAGTGGAATGCACAGACACGTGGGGGAGGAAAAAATTATTTAAACTTACTTAAATTTAAATTTTCCTAGACTTGAGAGAATTTTTCTTTCTTTCTTGAGAGCAAGTTTCACTAGGACACAGACCCTAGGTGCCAGAAAGTTAAGACAATGAAATTGTTCTACTGTGCCTGTTGTCCAGGCTTACCAAAGTACCAAAATCCAGGCTCCTCCGGGGATCTGGCTCCCATGAGAAGGAATGGCCATGGGAAGGGGATCCAGACTGCTTTGGAATGTACTTGGGGGGAGCAAAGTCAGCCTAGAGCCCCCTTGCTCCTCCCATTTTACTTCATCTCTTCTGCAAGGCAACTTGAACTCAACTAAACTCCATACTCTAATGTTTGGAGCAACACTGAATAGAATAGACAGATTCTTTTCTACTTCTACTGTGACCATAATTTCTGTTCTAAGTGGACAGCCTGTGAACAATTGTTGACATTATTTTGAGTGTACAATTGACTTATTCTATCTACATGTGTCTATAGGCATAACGATAACTTCTTACCAAAAGTGAGATCACACTTTAAATGCTTTTGGCAGAGGTCAAGTTAAAGAATCTATCAAAACAAAACTAAGCAAGAAATGACAACCAAAAATCAAAACAATTAAACTCATTTTCTTACGGTAGGTTATTTGAGAAAACTACAACAAACCCAGAAAACCTTTTAAAATTTAATTATTTTTCGATCTACTGAAAATATTAAACTTAATATTAAAATCATTTCACCTTAGTTCTGAAATGCTTCAAAGCACGCCTACATACAATTAACACCAACATATCCAACTAAGTATTTCAAAGTATTACAGTAAAATCATCATTCTAATAATTCCCCGAAGACCCAAGAAAATCCATCAATCAATCATAGAATCGAAAACTCTTAGACTTGAGCTTACAGATTTCCCAGAGACTCTGCAGAAACTCTCTTCTGATTTCTGTACCTGGCCACCTCTACTATCTCTTGGGTCTTGATTGTGTCTCTTCCTTTCACATCCTTGAACTTGCCCTATCATCAATTATTGTGTGTACATATACATATATTCAATCCTTTCTTCTTTGCAGGCTCCCTTGTCTTTATCTACTAACATGCTTTACTATATCAATGTCCAAGATTCAAAGAACAACATGCTGCTCTTATAAAATGTTTTACAGTACTATCCAATTTTCTATCAGACAGAGCAATACCGATCAGCTCACTGTTGACTTCTTCTTTGAACAGATAATACATGTTCGTGGTACAAAATTCAAAACAATACACATTCTTTAAAGCATATTTTTATTTTCATGGTTTTTACTTTATAACTACCTGTAAATATTTTGGAACTGAGTTTTTCATTTAACATATTGCTAACATTCATCCATACTGTTGCGTGCCACTACAGTTTATTCAGATCAACTAAAATATTCCACTCTGTAAATATAACAGTATATTCATACACTTTCTTGTTAATGGACATTTGGGTTATTTTCAGATTTTTGCTGTTTGGAGAACACACTATGTGTCTTTGTTTGTACATGTGCGAAAGTTGTTCTTGGATAAATACTAGGAGAGGAATTGTTGGATCCTAAGGAATGTAAATATTCAACTTCAAGAAAAAATATCAAACTGTTTTCTAAAGTAGTTGAATCAATTCACACTCCCACCAGTGGAAAATAACAAACCCTGTGGAGTTACATCCTCTCCAACACTTGGTACTGTCAGATTTTTCTATCGTGCCAATAAAAGTGATATAAAGAGTTATCTAATTAAGATCTAGATATTTTCATTTCCCTGACGATGAATGATATTGAACATCTCTTCATATATTTAATGTACATAAGTGTTTTTTCATTTGTAAAATGACTGCTCCTGTCTTTTGCCCACTTTGCTATCAATTCTTTGCAGTTCGTTATTGGTTTTAGGCTTAATTACATATTCTTTTTTTTTTTTTTTTTTTTTTTTTTTTGCGGTACGCGGGCCTCTCACTGTTGTGGCTCTCCCGTTGCGGAGCACAGGCTCCGGACGCGCAGGCTCAGCGGCCATGGCTCACGGGCCCAGCCGCTCCGCGGCATGTGGGATCTTCCCGGACCGGGGCACGAACCCTTGTCCCCTGCATCGGCAGGCGGACTTTCAACCACTGCGCCACCAGGGAAGCCCTTTCATTTATGTTTGTTTGCTTTAATATCTCTTAATGAGGATTTATAATTTCCTGTAGAAGTCTTGCTCATGTTTTGTTAGATTCATTTCTAGATAAGTGATATTCTCTGATCATATTACAAATGGCATCTTGTCTTTAACTTTCCAGTTGTTTGCTGTGTGTTTATAGAAATGCAACTGACTTTATTATCTTGCTAAACTCTGCAATTATTTCTAATAATTTATAAATTGCTTTGTGTTTTCTGTTAACAATCATATTTCTGCAAATAATTAAAATTTTACTTCCTCTTTTTCCAATTCTTAAGCATCTCATTTTTTGTTGTTGTCATTTTATTTCACTGGCTAGGACCTCCAATAAAATGTTGAACAGACATAGTGACAGTGGGCATCCTTGTCTCATTTCAAATATTGAATCTGCCTTACATCCCTGGAATAAATACTTGATCACGGTATATAATTATTTATTGCTGAATTCTATTTGTTAATATCTTGTTAAGTATTTTTGTATCTATATTCATGAGAGATACTGGTCTGTAATTTTCTTTGTTTGAACTGTTTTTTTTTTCTGGTTTGATATCAGAGTAATACTAGCATCTTAAAATAAGTTGGGAAGTGTCCCCTCCTCTTTTATTTTTTGGAAGAGATTGTGTAAATTTTGATTTACTTCCTCCTTTAATGTTTGGTAGAATTCTATAAAACCATCTGATCCTGGAGATTTCTTTTGGGGGAGTCTTTTAATTACAAATTCAATTTACTTAATATTTATAGGGCTATCCAAATTATCTCTCTCTTATTGGGTGAGTTATAGTAGCTTGTGTGCTTTGAAAAATTTGTTCATTTCATCTAAGTCGTTAAAAGTATGTGTGTAGAGTCGTTGGTAGTATTCCCTTACTACCCTTTTGGTATCAGTAGGGCCTACAGTAACATTCCCTGTTTTATTCCTGGTACTAGTAATTTGTGTCCTCTCTTTTTTCTTTGTCAGTCTTGCTAGAGGTTTGTCAATTTTATTGTTCTTTTCAAAAAACCAGCTCTTTATTTCACTGATTTTCTCTATTGTTTTTTGTTTTCAGTTTCATTGATTTCTGCTCTTTTTATTTCCTTCCTTCTTCGTTGGATTTATTTTGCTCTTGTTTTTCTAGGCCACTGCAGTTGGAGCTTAGCTCATCAGTATTGGATTTTTTTCTCCTAATGTATCCACTGTCATGACAATTGTTTTCTCCTATAGTTAAGTCGTCATTTCTCTTGCTGCTTTCAAGATTCTTCCTTTATCTTTAGCTTTCAGAAGTTTGGCTATGATGTGTCTTGGTGTAGACTTCTTTGGGTTTATCTTCTTTGGATTTTGCTCAGCTTATTAAATCTGTAGGTTTATGTTTTATGCAAACTTAGAGTTTTCAGCCATTATTTCTTTGAGTTCTTTTCAGCCCTACCCGCTTTCTCTTCTCTTTCCAGAGAAAGAGATGGATGATGACACAAATGCTAGATCTTCTGTTATTGTCACATAAGTCCCCAAGGCTCTGTTTTCTTTTCTGTCTCTCTTTCTCTGTCTCTGTCTGTCTCTCTCTCAGGCTGTCTTCTCTGTGATGTTCAGATTGGGTAACTCCTATGGCTCTATCTTCCAATTCACTGATGCTTTCCTCTGTCCCTCCATTCTAATCCATGTATGTCTATCCATTGACTTTTTATTTTGGTTATTGCATTTTGCAGTTCTGGCATTTTCATTTAGTTCTTCTTTATATTTTCTATTTCTTTGCTGAGACTTTACATTTTCTTATTAGTTTCAAGTTAGTTCAAAATTGCCCATTGAAGCATTTTTATTATGGCTGCTTTTAAATTTTTCTTGGGTAATTCTAACATCTGTCACCTCAGTGTTGGCATCAGTTGATTGCCTTTTTTTAATCAGTGTGAGATCTTCCTGATTCTTGATATGAGTGGTTTTTCAGTTCATTTTGGGCATTATGTTACGGTATTCTTGATCCTACTTAAACTTCTGTTCATCTGGCGTCTACTAACATCACTCCAGCAGAGGAAGGGGAGGGATGCCTTATTAGCACCAGGTTGGGGTAGAAGTCTAGGTTTCTCTTAAGAGTCTGTTGACATCTAAGGGGTGGGTCTCTTCATTATCGCCTGGCAAAGAAGGGGAGTCTAGCTCCCCAGTAGACCTCCACTGATAACTCCATGGGAGGGAGGGGTAGGAGTGCCTCATTATCACCTCTCTGGTTACCTCCACCACACCATGATGGGGGATGGAGGGTGGCCTCATTACCAATGTGTGGTGGCAAAAGTCCTCTCTTACTAGGCCTTCCCTAATACCATCCTAGTGAGGAAAAGGAGGGCAACTTGTTACTGCCACGTGGGGGTAGAAGTCTCGGTACCCCACATGGTCTTCACTGGCATGAAGGAAGGACGTCTAATTACTGCCCAAGAGAAATAGAAACCTAGGCTCCTTACTTACCTTGCCTCTGACATCATCCCAGAACCAGGATTGGGGTATCTCTTTCAATTTTTTTTTATATATTTTGAAGTCATTTCATGATTTATCATTATTGTCATCCCTAATGATGCTCTTCTTTGGAAGGGGGCATCTTAAAGTCTATTTAATTAGATATACAATTTTTTTTCATTAGTATTCCCCTGCTTTTTTTTTTTTTTTTTTATCTTTTTACCTTCAGTCTTGTTATATCATGATGCCTGAAGTTCGTCCATTGGAAACAGCATAATTCCGGGTTTTTTTCCAATCTGTCAACATCTGTCTTTTTGTCCTTTTATATTTATTATAATTATAGATTTTTGAACATTTTTTACCTAATTTTTCTACGTCTTTTTAAAAAATTCATTCTATGATTTGTTTTTTAATTGGGTATCTATATTTACCTCCTAATAAAACATCTTGAACACAAATACCTCACTTTCCCTTCAACCCTCATTTTGTTGATATTATTCAGACTTCCGTACTTTTCAGATTATTATGCATAAACTATTTTATTTTCTTTCATGTTAGTAACTTTTTAAAGACAACAACAAAAAAGCTACCAAGGTATTAAATCATCTTTACTTCATATATTTATTGCAGCTTCTCCTAAATTTGCCTCTTCATTTTTTTAACTGCATCATCTAAAACTCTTTTCAATGAGAATCTTTGAGTGGGAAAACTTCTGAGGTCTTATGCATGACAGAATATTTTTATCCACCTCCCACATTTAAATGACAAAATCCTAGATTTTAAATTGTTTTCCTTAAATATTTTTAAAATACCACTATTTCTTACATTGTTATTTTTTTAATATGACCTCAATCTAATCTCGTTCCTCTGAATGTGATCTGCCCTTTTAGAACTTTCTCTTGTTTCTTTGATACTATTTGACTGTAATATGTTTAAGGGCAGGTTTTCTTTATCACTCTAAGGTCTCTTTTAACATGAGTTCTTTCATCTTTTATTTTAAATTGTGGGAAATGTATTTCTTCAAATATTTTCTCTCCATTATTAGTTCTTTTATGGGACTCCTATTGTTCAGATCTTATCACTATTATTTCTTTCTTTCATAGCCTTTCTTTCGCATTTGTAATTTCTTGTCCTTTCATCCTTCTGGGAATTTCCTCAAGTCTATCTTCCAATTTACTAATTCATTTCTCAGCTGTATTTATTCTGCAACTTATCCCATTAGAATTCTTTATTTCAACTATCATACTTTTTTACCTAATATTTCTGCTTGATAATTATGTTTTGTTCTTATTTCATATTGTTAGTATTTTCCTTTTCTTATTTTAAATTTTTATTTTATTTTTTATTTTTATTGGCCTAGTTTTAAATTATTTATATGTCTTTCTAACAGTTCTGCTTCTGATGGAATATGTAATCTAGTGATTGTTTTTCTTTTGAAATAGTTGTGCTATTCCTACAATCTGTTATTTTGGGCTGGGAGCTCATTCTCCTCTAACGGCATCAGTTATTTTATCAGGCCAGACTTCAGCCCTTGTCAGAGTAATTAGTGCAGGAGAGGGGGTGGGGTGAACGGGAGATAGGGTGGAGGCACCAGAAAACCGCACTTAATCATTCCTCTCCCAACAAAACAGCTCAGGTCAGGGCTTTGCTGTTTGCCCTTCCTGGGAGAAGCTACATTAAAAGACACCCCATTGTTTGTAAATCCTCAGTTTGGGGGATTTGGAGGAGAAACACAAGAAGTGGACAAGTAATCAGAGGTTGTTGTTTTTCTCAGCACCTCACAAGCTCAAGACTGCTGCGCTGTTCTGATTTTATTTTTGAGGACTTTTGGATCAGAGCTCCAAGTCACTGCAGGTAAAAGGTGGGAACTTTTTGGTCCCCAGGCAATGTTGGGAGAAGTAAGAATAAAACTCCAAATTCCTAAGCTCTATTCCTATCGTACCCTCCCACAGACACGCTGAGTCGCCTCTTGTCCCAGGTCAAAGTCTCACCTCTCCCCAGACACAAACTCACCACTTCCCATCAGCTAAAGTCACTCCAGGAATTTCTCATAGTTTTCTCCATAGTTTGGTATTTTCTCTCCACAGGCAATGATTCTCAATCTTGGCTGCATGTTAGAATTACCTGGGGAGATTTTTAAAAATCATAATGCTTAAGCCACACCCTAGAACAATTAATTTAGACGCTCCTGGGATGGGAAAAAGGCATCATTTTCAAAAACAATGTGCAGCCAAGGTTGAGAACTACACTCTAGCTCCTGCAGGTTGATCTTGCAGGTAGAAACCAGCAGTTGGGCTAGTTTAGTATCTTGGTAAAAACTAAAATCATAAATGACCTCTCCATTGCCAAACAGAAGGCTTTTCTAGCTCTTCAATCTCATGGGTAGCTACCTCCATGGCACTTGGCCTGCTCTCTTGAAAGTCTTCCCTCTGGTTGCTGAGACTGTACACTGCCTTGGCCCTTGTCTAACCATCTGCACAGCTGCTCTTTCTCCCTCCTCCCCATCAAAACCCTAAAGTTGGTTGCTTTTCAATATTCGTAGTCTATGGTTCTTTCTCTCCAAGAACTCTGCCACCAAGTATGTTTATAAAACAACATCTCCAGCCCTAGTCCCTCTCGCAAGTTCTTTCTCTTACACACCTCTCCGTGGATGTCTTGTTGGCATCTCAGATGCCACATAAATGTGTAAAATAGAACTCATAATTTCTGCATAAAACAGCTCCCCCTTATGACTTCCTTCCATCAACCCAGTCACCATTTTCAGGGTCATCTTTAGTTCTTCCTTCTACAGTCTATTTCCAAAGTGCAGTTGGACTTTTTTGTGCACTACCACTTTTACATCCTTATTTCCGTCTTTCAAGTACACATCCTAAGAATTTCCTGTCTAGACTACTGAATCAGCCTTTTGTTTAATTTCCCTTCTCTTGATACTCCCTACCACAAAGTAATCAATACCCCACAGTCAGATTATTCAATACAGGATACAATTCCAATCATGACACTCACAACCCATTGCTCAAACCCATTAATAACTCATCAACCACTTACATTCAAAGTACAAACCTCCCGGCATCCAATTCCCTTAAGCAAGGCCCAAACTATCTTTCTGGCCACGTATGCTAGTATTTCTTCACATTAGATTTTTTTAAGTGGGAAGAACACAAATTTTAATAATATTTGGTTTCAAATTCCAATCTGCTGTTAGAATCTTGGATAAGTTCCTAAACCAACATGAGTCTCAGTTTCCACAACTAAAACGACAAACAAAAAAACAAAAACAAAAAATAGAGATAATAACTAACAGGACTATTAAGTATATTAAATGCAATTATGTATAAATTATAATATTATGATATTTTTATTAGCTCGTCAACCCCCTACTGCACCTGGTTTAAGCCTTTTATGAATTAGGAAATAGGAAAGATTTTTTGATTTTTGTCTTCTGTTTAATTTAGTCATTATATGTAGTTGTTTCTCCTGGTTATGTTCTAGGCCAAGGGCTGACAAACTATTGCCCATAGGCTGAACCCAGCCTGGGCTTAACCCAGACTCATCCAATCATTTCAGTGCTGTCTATGGCTGCTTTCACACTACAACAGCAAAGGTGAGTAGTTATGACAAACAGGACATGGCCTGCGAAGACTTAAATGTTTTTCTTTCCCTTTATGGAAAAGGTTAGACCCTCTAGGCTCTCTTCCTTTCCTCACTCCGCATTCTCTCCCCAGGTGTGATGGTTTTAAAATATGTTCACAAATTCTTTAACAAACTCACTTCAAAAGGTGGAGCCTATCTCCATCCCCTGGACTATGGACTCAATTTAGTGACCTGCTTATAACAAACAGGATGTGACAGACATGACAGTGAGTGGCTTCTTAGGTTAGGTTGTAGAAGGCCTTGTGACTTCCATCTTGCTCTTTTGGATCAAGAAGCCAACCACCAGGTCATGAAGACACCCAAGCAGCCTAAGGGGAATCCCAGGTGGAGAAGAACTGAGGCCTCCTGCCAACAGAGACCACCCTCCGTGAATCACTTTCAGGCGCAGTTGAGCCTTCAAATGAACTCGCTGACTACAGCCCCAGGCAACGTCTTGGCTGCAAACCCCACAAGAGACCCCAGGCCAACCACCTGGCTAAGCTACCCTGACCCATAGAAACTGTGAGGATAATAAATGCTTGGTGTTGTTTTAAGCCACTAAGTTTTGGACTAATTTTTTATACGGCAATAGGTAACTATTACACTGGCCAACATCTGGTTCCCATCTACAGGCCAAAGGCTTTCAAATGTACAACCATTTGGACCTGGACCTTTGTATGTAACTGCCTCTTCTGCATTTCTGAGATATCTCAAAGGTATCGAAAACCTAACGTACGCAAATTTATGGTCTCTTCCCATTCAAATATGATCTTTCTCCAATACTCTCCTTCTCAGGAAATGGCACGAGTTGAATCCATAAGCTGCAAAACTGGACACGTGATATTTCTTTCTCCTTCATACCCCATATCCAGCCCATTGCCAAGTCCAGCCAAAGTACCTGCTAGATAGCTCTCAAATCAGAGCACAGCTCTCCAGCAGTACTTGGAAGATAGTTTTTCTTTGTCTCTGGCATCTGTTGCTTATGAGAAGTCTCCTATCAGAGCAACATCCTTTGGAGCTAAGCTGTCTTTCCCTCTGATAGCTTTTGAGATTTTCTCTGCATCCTGGAGCCCAAAAGTGGATTTGTTTTTATTTATCCTACCTAAGATGTAGTGTAATTTTCTGTCGGAAGACGTAAATAGCTCTTCAGTTCTCAGAAACTTGTAACCATTGCTTCCTCCTTTTAACTATCCTCTCTATTCCCTCTCTATTAGTCAGAGTCCATTCAGGAGACAGAACCCACACCAGTGATTTTAACAGGCAGAAGTGAATCTAAAGAATTGTTAATCAGGCAAGAGGTAAAAAGGAGGGACCAGGGTATGTAGGTAGTAACTGCAGTAGGCTGTTACCCCCACTAGGGTTAGGGGAATAAAAGGATAAGAATGGGATTATTAAAATTTAGAAGCTTAGGGCTTCCCTGGTGGCGCAGTGTCTTTAAGAATCCGCCTGCCAATGCAGGGAACATGGGTTTGATCCCTGGTCCGGGAAGATCCCACATGCTGCGGAGCAACTAAGCCCTTGCGCCACAACTACTGAGCCTGCGCTCTAGAGCCCGTGAGCCACAACTACTGACTCCCATGCCCTAGAGTCCATGCGCTGCAACTACTGAACCCATGCGCCATAACTACTTAAGTCCACGCTCCATAACAACTGAAGTCTGCGTGCCTAGAGCCCATGCTCTGCAACAAGAGAAGCCACCACTATGGGAAGCCCACACACCAAAGAGTAGCTCCTGCTCACCACAACTAGAGAAAGCCCATGTGTAGCAACAAAGACCTAATACAGCCAAAAAGAAAATAAATAAAAATTTTTTTAAATTTAGAAGCTTGGAGGAGGGAGTCTGCATAACTAAAACTAATACCTTTGAGGAAAGCGTGCCGGCCAGCTGGTACTTGGTTTCTGAAAGGATACAATGAGGCTGGTTATACAAGCTTTGGGAAAACTGCAAATTGGAATTACTGCTGCTACTGGAATGAACTGCTACTACCAGGACAGGCATTAAACATCGTTCCCTAAACCCACTTATCTACGCTCAGAACCCAATAGGCCAAGTTTTGGGCATATGTCAATTTCCCCCTTGCTTTCAAGCTCAGCTGTATATTATAAGTGTGTCTGGAACAGATAGGAGTGATTCCCTCACCTGCTCTGTCATTTGTTTGGAGTCTCTGTCCACAACTCTTCATCTCCACTGTCCTCACCCTAATCCAGGGCTGGCAGCTCTTCCTGGGACTATTAGTACCGTCTTCTAACTTGTCTACCTGCATTCATTCTAGTGTGTCTACCATCTTGCCTTCAACTCTAATGCTAATGTTTTCTTAATGCCAATCTAAGAAGATCATGTCTTACTTAAATCCCTTCCCATTGCTCTTAAAATAAAGACAGACATTCTTCCTATGTCCCACAGGGCCTGGTACATCCTTACCCTGCTTACTGCTCTGGTACCAACCTTACATCATGCTCCCTTTCTTCTGTGTTCTCTGGCTACTCCGGCCTTCTTTTCTCTTCTCAAATAGGACAAGGCCTTTGCATGTGCTGATGGCCCTGCCTGGGTCACTCCTCTCCCCAACTCTTTGTGTGGTTAATCATCACTCATTCTGCAGATCACAAATCCAATGTCATTTCCTCCAGGAAGCCTTCCTTGCTCCCTCAGACTAGTTCAACTCTCTATTTATATGGTCTCACAGCCTTGGGCATCCTGCCTCTACATAGTCTATTACAAATTATTTGATAACATCTCCTGCTGGGCTGTAAACTCCAAAAGAGAAGACATGTAAGCATCCTAAACCCCTGGCAAGAACTTCTGCACACAGTAGGCATGTAATAGCTGTTTACAAGATGAATAAATGAACCATATTGAATGTTGACTGAACTTCACCATGCTTTGCACAAATCAGCCTGTAACACTCACCCCTTCCTCTGATCTTCTGACACATTCATATAATTCACCTGGCATATTTCTTTTCTTTTTCTGCCATGGCCCTGGTATTCTCAGCATATTATTAATTAAGGTCAGGGGGCTCTATAATATTTCTGAATTCCCAGTGTCTAGCACAGTGCCACTGTGATGGTATGCAACTGACAAATTCTTATTCATTACAGTAAGAACTTAGTGCCATTACAGTTAATACAATTTTGCTAATTCAATTATTCCTCCAAGTAGTATACAACTTTTAAAGCTGCTCTTCTCAAGTAATTAAACGTTATAATTATCTAACACACTATTAGGCAATGCGAAGTTTCATGGCTGTTAGTCCATTATTTCCAGCTCTTTATATTTTAAATTAATGACATATTACAGTAATTTAAAGAAAAAACTTTTTAAGTGCTTTACTTTGGCTGAAAATACAAATATCTTCAGAGGGTTTCAAATGGTTTAAATTACCCAGATGTGGTGACCATGCAGTGAAATCTTAGAAAGGCCCCAAAGAATTCCCTAAGAATGATACACGAGCCAAGGACATGACATTCATCTTGGAGGTTCTTTCTCCCCCTGAACAAGTTTGATAAAATGCTTTTTCTTCCACTTTGACCTTAACACTTTGAAATCACTTATTTTACAAAAGCCCTGTGGTCCAAGATGATGGCAAGCGGAATAGTGACTTCTGTCTCATATTTCTATTGTGCATGGTTTATGACTTTGGTTTAAGGGAGTGCTTTTCCATAAAAGTTTTTAGATTGATTTCACTCCCACGCCTCTGTTGGCCTCCTCTGTACTTCCACGAACAACAGCTTTGTGCTTTCAAAGCTGGCGTCAAGCACAGTCCTCTACCTCCACGGCCTTGTCCAATTGTTACAGGAACCCAGTTTTACAGCAGCTGAACACATATGTGTACTTATCCAGGTTTCATGCTTCAGCAAACTCCTTATCTCTGCTATTTTTATGAATTGCATTGATTTTATTTTAGCGCCCAAGCACAGTAGTATCTTACATCTTACTTTAAGAAAGAGGTGTTCAGATATTTTCTAGTATTATATTTGTAATTTTTCTCTGCTAAGCCATCAGCCTTATTACAGCATGACTTACCTTGCAGACCTCCCTAAATTCAGCTTAACTTTCTTCCATCAGTTATTCTAATCTGGTATATCTAGGAGGATGACAGCTAATGCTTTGCCAGAGAGCTATAAATATTGCCATGAATTTGTTTCCACTTGACATCCAGAGTGGCTCCACTGATAGTGTTCACAGGCCCTCTTGTCAACATACCAAATATATCAACAGGCCTGGTCATGAATTCTCAAGGTATTTGTAAGATCATGAAAGTGTTTTCAAATCGAGAGGAACAAATATCTCATGAAACAAATATTCTTTTCCTGTAAGATCATTTTTATGTAAAATATAATATAGCCTCAAATTTTATGCTGTACATAACATTACATGGGAACTTTATGCATTTTAAAATTATTTACTACTAACTATAAATTTATAAAGAAAGATTTAGCATACTATTCCGTCCTCGGGTTTTTTTTTTGATCTGTTGGGTTGTGTCTGTTTTTCTAAAGGATTATCCTCTGCCATCTTCTAACCTGGCATGTTAGTACATATGCACGATTTTTTTCATAAAACTAGATGATGTCTGTTTATAACCCTCACATACATACTTATTGTTGTCATTGGCTCGACACTTTGCAGACATTAAAAAAAAAGGTTCTTGATGCCTCTTGATCTAAACGCTTTCTAGCTTGTTTCAAGGATGTGAAGTTTTGGTTAATTCTGGCCCAGGTAAGTATTTTCCACATCAACCTAGAGCATCCTCATACTTATCTCATAAAACCAAGCTGCCAAAACACGTTTTCCAATGACCATCAATACTTTATATTTAGCTAACAGGCATATCTAATATTTTAATTTTTCTAAGACTTTCCATTAATAGGGAAAGAGGGGAGTCCCAGTACATCCCACATTTAAAAGTAAGTTACTTTATATTACTGAAAAAAGGTTATTAAAAATCATAGGTGCTGCTTCAATAAAAAGCAACTTTTTAAAGTTTTTAAAAATAGTTGAGTCTTTCAAATTTAGCCTGAAATGGGAAAGTGGAAATAAGAAAAGCAGGGATGTAACTGGAAGGTTCGTTGTTGTGATATTAGTGGCCACATCAGGTGGCAGGAAAGTGGTGCCTCTCCCTTCTTATGCCATCCAGCTCCTAGAGAAGTTTCACCATGCTCCCTCTGAATTCACTGGGCATACTATCCAGCAATCCCACTTCTGGGTGTATATCCAGAAATGAAAACAGGATATCGAGAAGACATCTGCACTCCCATATTCATAGCAGTATTATTCACAATAGCCAAGATAGAGAATCAACCTAAGTATCCATCAATTGATGAGAGAATAAATATACAGCACATACATATATACACACATATATACTCAATGTAGTGTGTACATATATATATATATACACATACACACACACAATGTTGTGTATATATATACACAATGTAACATATATATATGTACATACATACACACACACACACACACACACACACACACACACACACACACACACACACTGGAATATTACTCAGCCATGAGAAAGAAGAAAAGCCTGCAATTTGTGACAACATGATGGACCTTGAGGACATTACGCTAAGTGAGATAAGTTAGACAGAGGAAGACGACTACAGTATGATATCGCTTATATGTGGAATCTAAACAAGCCAAACACATAGAAACAGAGTAGAATGGTGGTTACCAGTGGTGGGGCAGGGGAGTAGAACTGGGGAGATGCTGTTAAAGGGTACAAATAGGCAACCAGAAAATGAGTAAGTCCTAGGGATCTAATGCACAGCACAGTGATTACAGTCAACAATATCATATTATATACTTCAAATTTGCTAAGACTCTTGATATTAAATGTCCTCATCACAAAAAAGAAATGACATGATAATGATATGACACGATAGAGGTGTTAGCTAATGCAATATTGGTAATCATATTGCAACATATAAATGGAAAAAATCAACACATTTATACCTCAAACTTATATCTCAATTTTTTCTCATTTATTTATTATTTCTCAATTATATCTCTTTTTTTTTTATAGAAAGAAAAGTCAAGGTCACCTATCACTACCAAGTCCTGAAACCAAGCAGTTATCTACCTTAGAAGTGATTCTCATGAAAAACCAGCAGCTTCAATGTCCTCTTGGAAGCCTTTCCTGACTCTCCTGGATACACTTGACCACTCCCTTCTTGTGTCACCACTGTACTGATATAAACCACTGTTGGGACATATATGACACCTTCCTTTGTGTATTTGTATACCTGTCTGTTCTCTCTACTGGACCATAAAGCCCGTGATCCCAGGAATACTATGGCATTTCTCTCTAGCACTTCGCACAGTATCTACACACAGTCAAGGCCTAGGATGTTTCTTGACTAAATTCTTCTGGACATGGTCATAGAAAGAAAACACAGACTTTAGCACCAGCACACTCTGCAATTAACTGGGAAACAGAAGCCACAGAATGTAACAAGCTAGATTCATTCATTTTGAGCAAAAGCCTATAACCCATATGAGGCAGGGCTGTAAAACAGATTTTTTAATAGCAAGAGTGACCTTGGAAGATCACTCCTTTCTGAGCCTTCACACTGTGATCACACTGATTAGCTAATCTTTGGCACCACAGAAAGGATCCTTTCTGTTGTTGTTGTTCAATCTTTTGTCAATATTCAGAAATTGTTGCCAGGTTATTTAAGAGTTTAGAGATTGTAATTCCATGTGAAATTTGGCTGTACAACCTGTGCTTCTCCCAGTCTATGTCCTTTGTATTGCCAAATGTGAAACGGTCAAAAAGTGCATTCCTTCATCATTTTCCTCTTACAAAAAGAAAACTGGAAAAATGTATTATTTGCTTTTAAGTGGAAAAACATTCCATTTTCCAGCGCCGGCACTTCAAGAAATATTTTAGCTCTCTTGTTGAAATTTTTAGAAGGGATCACGTTATCATACATTTTACACTCCTGGTCAAGCTGTCATCACTACCAATGCATTTCCGTAACTACCTACATATGTCCATTTCCTTGAGAAAGGAGAAGCAGAAAGATACTAACTCTCCTAGTGTTCACATGCCTTGGAATTTTTATAGGTCAAGTCTCAGATCGTCAGAAATGGAAGTATGGAAATTTTCTCTTGGAACACCAAACCTACATAAAATACCACCTTTAATGTAATCAACTTTTTTTTTTCAGAACCATAAATACTTCACCAACCTTTAAGCACCTTTTTTTTCAACAGTACACATAGCATTTATGAACAAGAAATGAAGGTGAGATTGCTTCTAGATAAATTTAGCTTGGTAATAAGAAAAATATGATCTAATAGAGGAAACCTTTGGCTAAACTGAAGACAGAGAATGATACGGGAATTGGGAAACCTATAGCCACCCAGTCTTCCTTTAAATAGAGGCCTTGTAGAATACACTCTAGTTCATGTTCTAACAGAAACGTGAAACAGAAATCTACTTTTCCATCCCAACTGGATTTCTCCAACATGCCGCCTTCTCCCTAATGAGTTGGAATTATGTGCACCGTAAAGCAGCCCAACACATCCGAAATGCTGACATTTCATTTTTAACTGAAACAAATACATCCACTGGGGAACAAGAGCATAAAGCGGGCTTTTGACAGAAATTAATGGGGGAGAGACTGAAATACTTTTCTCCGTCATAACGGAATCCACTGTTGAAAGCTGCCAGTCATCTTACCTGAATCTGAGATTATCTCCAGGACTATATTTGGTCGAAAGAATAGATCTTATGAAGGTGGAATGAGAAATCACATTTGGATGGACACATTTAAGAAAAACAGGAAAAACACTTCTTTGCTTCTTTTTTTTTTTTTTTTTTTTGCGGTATGCAGGCCTCTCACGTTGCGGACCACAGGCTCCGGACGCGCAGGCTCAGCAGCCATGGCTCACGAGCCCAGCCGCTCCGCGGCATGTGGGATTCTCCCGGACCAGGGCACGAACCCATGTCCCCTGCATCGGCAGGCGGACTCTCAACCACTGTGCCACCAAGGAAGCCCTGCTTCTTCTTTTAAAAAAAAATGGTATGAATATAGAGTTCAAGGAAAAACTTTAATTTCATTGCAAAAACAAATGATAATGAAAGCAAATGAGCTCATATCATCAAAAAAATTTCTGCAAAAATAAATCAGAAAAGACATGTTTCAGGAAGTAAGATAAACTTACACTACTAGGACTAAAATCCTCCCAATAGTGAGGCAAATGTATTTTAAAAACAGGTTAATTGAAATATCTGTAGTAGTAGTAACTGTAGGAGTTGTAGTTTAAATAGAAGCAGTAATACTAATGGAGATTAACATTTGTGTATCTGTATACAGATTACAATATTTTATAAGAATTTTACTATCCGATCCCCCAAACAATATTATGAAAATTAGCTTTCAGAAGACAGTATTTTATTCTCCAAAAAAGCAGACTTCAAATATAAAAAGCCATAATTTTAATGAAAACACTTATCTTTATGGCCAAAATTTCTAGAAATAATCTGTAGTAGTTTGTACAAAATGCTGGCTTTCCTGAATCATTTCAAGACATCATTGAGTGAGGACTGGTCCTCAGATGAATAAGGTGGGATGTTTGACACCAATGTCACAGACAGGTACTTAGAAAGATAAATGACACTATGATATGGTACCTGCTATAACAGAGATAGGAACAAAGTACTTGGAGAGCACAGAGGAGGGAGGAAATAATTCTGCCTAGGGCTGCGCTGAGCAGGGTACAACTGAGCTAACAATTAACACCAATGAGGAATTCACAGGGTGAACGAGGCAAGAGGGCATCCAAGTCAGTGGGAACTCCATAGACAGTCATTGAGGACATAAAAGAGGGCCTTAGACTTACCATGTATCTTGAGCTCAAGGAATACCAGAAAATGAGGCTAGAAACATAGTAGGGAATAGATCAGGGGGTCTGCAAATTACAGTCCACAAAGGCCCAAGAGCTAAGAATAGTTTTTATATTTTTCAATGATCAAAAAACATCAAAAGGAAAATAATACTTCATGACATATGAACATATGAAATTTCAATTTCACTGTCCACATATAACGTTTCATTGGAACACAGGTCCGCTCATTCATTTACATCTTGTCTCTGGCTGCTATCACACTATCAACACCCAGAGTTGAGTGGTTGCAACAGAGACTGTGTGGCTTTCAAAGCCCAGAAAAAGTCTGCCAAGCCCTGAACCAGACATCATGAGGCTTTGCATGGAGTTAAAAATATGACACTTGCGCTCCCAAGGGAGGTGTGCTGAGGGGAGGGATGTGGGCGTCCTCGGCATAGAGATGACAGCAGAAGCCATGGGACCAGAGGAGACTGCCTAGTTTGAAACCCCGAGGAATTCTGACTGCTTCAGGGAAGACAGAAGCAGCTCTGGGGAAGAGAATGAAAAATATCAACCAGACAAGGGAGAAAGAATACAGTGGGAGTGGAGTCCCACATTTTTACACAAAAAAGTGTTTCACATCTCTTTGGTTACCCAAGTCAGACAGGTGCACCTCCTGAGTATCTCTCTGAGCCCAACTTCTCTCCATTCTCACTGTTAGTGTCCTCACTTCACAAGATTACTGTCACATGACTCTCATGTCCACCAGCCCATAGTCTCACCCATCCTAGTTGTCCATATTGATGCCAAACAGATCTTTTAAAAAACTGATGTCACTATATATAAAATAGACAACTAATAAGGACCTACTGTATAGCACAGGGAACTCTACTCAATACTCTGTTATAGCCTATATGGGAAAAGAATCTAAAAAAGAGTGGATATCTGTATATGTATAACTGATACACTTTGCTGTACACCTGAAACTAACACAACATTGTAAATCAACTATACTCCAATAAAAATTTTAAAAATTAGGGCTTCCCTGGGGGGCGCAGTGGTTGAGAATCTGCCTGCTGATGCAGGGGACACAGGTTCCCTGGTCTGGGAAGATCCCACATGTCGTGGAGCAACTAATCCCGTGCGCCACAACTACTGAGCCTGTGCGTCTGGAGACTGTGCTCCGCAACAAGAGAGGCCGCGATAGTGAGAGGCCCGCGCACCGTGATGAAGAGGGGCCCCCACTTGCCACAAGTAGAGAAAGCCCTCGCACAGAAATGAAGACCCAACACAGCAAAAATAAATTAATAAATTAATAAACTCATACCCCCAAAATCTAAAAAAAAATTTTTTTAATTAAAAATAAATTTTAAAAAACAGCAACATCCTGCAGGAGAATCAGAGTGAGCAAAAATAAGTATTAAAGAAAGGAAAAAAAACTGATGATCTTTCTAAAACAGTCATCTTTCTAAAACACATATTTAATCACAGCAGTCCAGTGTTTAAAGTGTATCAGACTTTATTCACTTATTAGATGTCTAATTCAGCTACTGCTGCATAACAAATGAACCTAAAACTCAGCAGCTTAAAACAACAAATATATATGTGAGTTTCTGTGGGTTAGGAATTGGACCAGGGCTTTGCTGAGTTCCTCAGCCTCAGGGTCTCTCTCAAGACTACAAGCAAGGTGTTGGCATGGACCACAATTATTTCAAGGATTAACTGGGGGGAAGCCACTTCTAAGTTCACGAATATGGCTGTTGTCAGGCCTCAGGTCCCTAGTGGTTGCTGGGAAGACATTATTTCCATGAACTCTGCGTAGGGCTGATCACAACCTGGCAGCTTGTTTCCCCCAGAGTAAGTGATCCAAGAAAGAGATAGAGATGAAAAAAGAGAGAGAGGAAAAAGGGTGATGGGGTGATTCCAAGACCAGTGAATTCCATGCACTTGCACTCACTGCCATCCTTCCTTTGTTATGCAATAAGTTCCTTTAAGAGAAGCAATGTTATGTGGAATACCATGATGGTGAATAAGACGTTGTATCTTCAGATGACTGTGCTGGTGAAAGCATTACAGACAGGAAAGGCATATCAGTATCCAGTGAGGTCAAATTGTTGCTCTCTCCATGATGGAAGGAACTCAGTATTATCGACCTGCTCTAAGTAGCTTGCTGGGGCTCCAGAGTAATGGTGCCATCCCAGGGGCTCAGTATCGGTCTCTTTGATTGGCAGATGAGGCACCTGGCAGTGGCAGAAACCAGGTCATTCTTGTCCAGGAGAAGATGGACCCATGCCTAACCTTCATTAGTGCCACCACAGCTGCATTACGCATGGGCCCATTGAGCAAGCACCGGAATGACAGGGACAGGACAGAGGCTGATGGACATCCATGGAATGGATCATCTTGTCCTTCTGATAACTGATAGACTCCTCCAGAGTGGATGCCCGTCAGAGAGCTTATACACGGGACACAAATATCTTCACATTCTGTGCTCATTCCAAAATTCCATCCACATGCCTCTTTCCCACACCAACTTTTCACCAATCTTACAGCCCTGTTCTTTCCGAGTCCTTGACCCATGCAGTCAAACTGTTACCTACTCACCATGAATTACTGTAGAGCCATCCTTCTGGACAATTCTCAGTCCAAAACTCAGTCCAAACTGAGTCCAAAAAATTCTCTGGTAGACTGCTTGAAGTTCTGCCCACCTGAAGAATTTCTCTTGCATAATTATCTTTCAAAGATACTCCAGATTATACTGAAATACTGCAGCAGTTCACTTCTGGCTGGTGCCAACATATCATGTAGAACCAGGCTGTTATGAACCGAATTGTATCACCCCAAAATTCATATGTTACGGCCCTAACCCCCAATGTGACTGTATTTGGAGATAGGCATATAAGGAGGTAATAAAGGCTAAATGGGGTCATATGGATGGGGCCTTAATCCAATAGGACTGGTGTCATAAGAAAAGTGCATTAGTCAGGCTTCTCTAGAGAAACAGAACCAGCATAAAGAGATTATTATAAGGAATTTTCTCACATCATTATGGAGGCTGAGAAGTCCCAAGATCTGCAGTCAGCAAGCTGGACACTGAAGACCCAGGAGAGCTGAGGGTAGTTCCAGTCTAAGAGCCGGCAGGCTTGAGACCCAAGAAAAGCTGATGTTTCAGTTTGAGTCAAAAGTCATGAAAAAGATCAATGTCCCAGCTCAAGGCAGTCAGGCAGGAGGAGTGTCCTTTTACTCAAGGGAGGATGAGGCTTTTTTTTTTTTCTCTTTAAGCCTTCAGCTGATTGGATGAGGGTCACCCAGATTAGGAAGGGCAATCTGCTTTACTCAGACTATGGATTCAAATGTTAACCTTAACCCAAAGCATCCTCACCGATACAGCCGGAATAATGTTTGACCAGGTATCTGGGTACCTCATGACCCAGTCAAGCTGACACATAAAAACTTAATTGTCACAAGGAGGAAGAGACAAGAGACACCACATCTCTCTCTCTCTCTCTCTCTCTCTCTCTCTCTCTCTGTGTGTGTGTGTGTGTGTGTGTGTGTGTGTGTGTCTCTGCACATGCACAGAAGAAAGGCTATATGAGGACACAGTGAGAAGGCAGCTGTCTGCAAACCAGGAAGAGAGAGAGGCCTCACCAGACACGAACCCTGATGGCGCCTTGATTTTGGAGTTCCAGACTCCAGAATTGTGAGGAAATAAATTTCTGTTGTTTAAGCCTTTCAATCTGTGAGATTCCGTTAGAGCAGCCTGAGCTGACTAATACACATGTATAAATCAGACCCAAGTTTTCACTCTTAAGACAACTTTTCCTAAGAAACCCGAAGGCAATGCAGCGCAAGTAGGATCTGAAGAAGTCGGTGCCACCTGCTCCTTCAATGCACTAGAGTCTTCGGGGCTTGCTCGAGACTAGTCTCCTCTGCAGCCTCTCCACGTGATGATGGACTGCTATGGCACACACCCAGTGTCCTGTCTGGATGGGTCAGACACCGCCCAGTGCCTGCTGGCCAGGCCCTAGTGCAGAGTCATTTCAATGACTCGTGGTCACGAATTCACTCTACCAGGGCCCGGTAACAAGCCAAGAGCTGTTTTTCAAAAGGGAGAGTTATGTGCAGGAAAACATTCGTGATTATACAATTAGATTGTGGTGACGGTTGCACAATTCTGTCAGTATACTAAAAAGCCTTGAATACTTTCAATGTGTGAATTATGTGGTATATGAATTATATTTCAATAAAGGTATTCAAAATGAAGAACCATAAACCATCCATCCCTCAACATCCCCCCCCCCAGAAAAAAGAAAATAGGACTTCGGGGGTCTGCACTGTAATTCTCCCATTGGGGTTTGCCTGAGGCTCCTTTCTGGGTCCCTGCTTGCTGCAGATCACTGAGGCTCCTGGAACTTCTGGGTCAGAAGGAACCGAGTGGCAGAGCAGTTGGCTGTACAGCCTGGACCTTCTGCTAGACTCAGCCCCACAGAGTTAGGGCCCCCACCCCTGAGAAAGGATGCTGCCTGGAGATGCTGATAGCCCAGGAGCTCAGAGGATATGCTCCACAGAGCTGGGACCCAGACCTCTCAGGCAGAGCGCTGCCCAGCTGGTGCTAGTACCACTGAAGGGTCCATGAAGCTGGTTCTGAGGATACCAACAAGGCGTTGGAGGCTGGAACCAACCATCACTGCCTGAGTGAAGGGCTGTGGCCGAGGAGCACTGACAGGAACAGTAAGCAAAGAGCAAAGAGGAAGTCCCTCTGCCTAACTCCTGCCTTCCTGGCTCTCTCGCACGCCCCCTATTGACAGAAATTAAAAGGGCGTTGGCCAGCAAGGGAGAAACGTGGTTTTCAGAGACCAAGCTCTAGTATCACAGAGCAGAAAAAGAGAGGATGCTTTTCTGTTACTCTCCCATCAGAACCTAAGCCCCTTCAGAACCGTGACCAGGACTTACTGATCTTTGTGAGACACTTAGAGCGAGGCCTGAAAGAAACATAAGTATTTAGTAAGAGTTTGAAGTAAGGAGAAAAGATAAAGGGAGGAAAGAAGTGAAGAGAAGGCAATAAAGGGTGGGAAGAAGCAAAGAGTGGACAAGTCAGGTAGATACTGGAGAGAGGTCAGCAGATGAAGTGGAAATGGCACCGAGCGGGAAGGAAGTAGAAGAGGGGCTGGAGGAGGCAGATGGCTTTCTTGAGGAGCTGGGCAGTAAGTGGAAGGAGTCATGTAAGAACAGAGCGGGAGGGGAGAGATGCATGGTGGACAAGCTGGTGTGCTGGCTTGTTTTCATAGTGTGGAAACTTGCACAGGTTTATACATTGAGTGAAAGAAGAGAAGGAAAGCTTGAACTTTCAGGACAAAGGAGGGGTAACTAATAGATAAACACAGCTGTTCTTTTATTTTTCATTTGAGTCTTTCCAATGAACCTGGTGACCTTGAGTGACTTCTTAAGCTACCTGAGATACAGGTTTTATGTTCCCTAGAATTGATCAAAATAATATGGGGTCTATTTTAAGGACTGAAGGCTAGATGTCCTCATTCTTCAATAATATGCAGGCATGTGCTGATTTCTTGGGGGCCACCAGGCATTTAGGGAGATGCCTAGAGGGAAGAATGCAGCCATGTATGAGATTCATCCCTGAGATGATGAAATAATCTAACTCGTAGGAAAGATCATTGATTCTTCATGGAGGCTTCTTCACTTACAATAATTTCTGTAAATTTTGCCTACGGAATTTTGAGGAAAATCAAGAGTGCCAATTAACTCAAAAAAAATCATAAAACGAATGACACAAATAATGAGTATTCATAAACAGAAAACAAAACACAAAACCCTTTATCCCTGTCTTTATCTGATACTCCATTAAAATTATACCAAATTAATATCTGTTACCCCATGAAAGCAATTTAATGGATCCTTTGGATAATTCTAATAAAAATAAGAAATCTATTATCTCAGTCTCAAATTTGCCACAATTAAAGGGAAACTCTCTTTTGAATTGGACTGTTTCTCCCTAAAGAATCTTCCTCTTATAAAGAAGGATATTGCAATATGCTCTGAATAGATGTTTAAAATCTCTCTCATAAGTTCTGGAAATCTCTCTCATTGAAACAGTCCCAGCTTGACAGCCCTGCAATAACCATTAAATATTAAAATAACATTAAAGAGCAACTGCTCAGCTCATGGATTTAGCTGCAAAACTCCTTTCACACTAATGGAACTCACATAGCTAAATCCACATGTGCTGTACAGAAAATTTACCCCCAAGGATCCAAGGATCAGACACAGTCAAGAAAATGATGAATTCACTTTCAAAAAAATAATCGATCCACTACCAAACAATTATTATTATTCATGGAATGTCACTCACATAATCATTCTAAAAGTCAGATTGTCTAAGATTCAACAGCATCCAATTTTGCATTCATATAATATACATTTGTGGTGTAATAAAATTCATACTTCTATTGCAAGATAATTTCAATCTTGTAAAGATATTTATAAAGTTATTTTTTAAAGTGTCTCATTTACAAAAATCACCTAAAGCCAAAATCTAATTCTAAATATTTTTTTATGTGCACTATTTCTGTAGACACTATCATCATAATGCTTAAGCTTAAGGATTGTTTTTTGTTGTTATTGATATATGTTTAATGTAAAAGAAAAAGAGATAGTGTAAGTAACAAAAACTGTTAATATTAAAAGTTATAGGGAGCTCTTAACTTCTCCAAAAGTATTTCTTTAAAGAAATTACAGGAATTTTGATGTAGCTGTACCACACTACTTATAATAACCACCCGTGTTAACTACTCTGGAAGCAGTTACAAACTATGAAAAAACAATATGCCTAATGGAAGGTACTCTAGACTAAATTTTAGTTTACTCCAAATTTAGCTTTCCCAAATGTTAAAATAAGACAAGTCACTTAAATTCTCAAAGTCACAATTTTATCACCTATAAAATGAAGATGGACTTAGGGATGTCTATGTCTGACAGTTCATAATTTTCTTTCATGACAGCTAATTTGCTTTATACTAAGTCTGCTTATATTTTCCAATTTCCCCTCACCTTCACCCTCATCCCAACACATACACACACACACACACACACACACACACACACACACACACACATGCAAATATAAGCATAAAGAGGAGAAAGAAATTTTAAAATCTTATATAGAACTATGGTACAAGTGCGTCTATAATATTCTGTGAAATTCCTATTTGTGAATGTCAGACTGTTTACCAAAATTGGAAGAAGCCTAGAGAATGAGAAAGAAGGGTAGGTAGCACTATTTCATGGGAAAAGCACCTAGATGGAAAATCTGGAGGCCCAATTCTACCTCTAACAAACTCTATGACTTTGGACAAATCACTTGACATCTCCAAACTGCAGTTTACTTCTTTTCATGATAAAAACTCTCAACAAACTAGGTATAGGAGGAATTTACCTCTACATAATAAATACCATATATTAAAAATCCACAGCAAACATTAAACTCAATGATGAAAAACTGAAAGCTTTTCCTCTAAGATCAGGAATAAGAAGACAGTGCCCACTCTTGCCATTTATTTAACATAGTACTGGAAGTCCCAGCCAGGGCAATTAGGCAAGAAAAAGAAATAAAAGACATTCAAATCAGAAAGGAAGAAGTAAAATTATCCTTGTTTGCAAATGACATGATTTTATTATTATATATTTAGAAAGCCCTAAAGACTCCACACACAAAAAAACTATTAAAACTAATAAATGAATTCAATGAAATTGCAGGATACATAATAGACGTGCAAAACTCAGTTGTGTTTCCATGCACTAACAATGTACTACCTGAAAGAGAAACTGAGAAAACAATTCCACTTACAATAGCATCAAAAAGAATAAAATACTTAGGAATGCACTTAACCAAGGAGGTGACTTATACACTGAAAACTACCAAACCCTGAAGAAAGACATTTTAAAAAATACAAATACATGGAAAGACATCCCAAGTTAATGGTCACATGGAACCATAAAAGGTCCAGAATAACCAAAGCAATCTTGAGAAAGACGAACAAAGCTGGAGGCATCACACTTTCTGATTTTCAAATATATTTCAAAGCTACAGTAATTAAAACAGTATGATAGTGGCATAAAGACATATAGATCAATGGAACAGAAAAGGGAGCCCCAAAATAAACCCATGCATATACAGTCAACTGATCTTCAACAAGGATGCCAAGAATACACAATAGAAAAAGGACAGTCTCTTCAACAAATGGTGTTGGGAAATGTAAATATCCACATACAAAAGAATGATTTTGGACCCTTTTCTTATACCATATATAAAACTCAACTCAAAATGGATCAAAGATTTAAACATAAGACCTGAAACTGAAAAAATCCTGGAAGAAAACATAGAAGAGAAGTTTCTTGACATAGGTCTTGGCAATGATTCCTTGGATATGACAAAAGCACAAGCAAAAAACCCCAAAAATAGACAAGTGGGACTACATTGAACTATAAAGCTTCTGCACAGCAAAGGAAATAACCTAGTAAAAGGGAAACCCATGAAATGAGGGAAAATATTTGCAAGCCACGTATCTGAAAAGGAGCCAATTATTAATAATGTATAAGGAACTCATGCAACTCAGTAGCAAAAAGCAATAACCTGATTTTAAAATGGACAGAAGACTTGATTAGACATTTTTCTGAAGAAATGTCAGAAAACAGCCAATAGGTATATGAAAAGATGTTCAATATCACTAATCATCAGGGAAACAGAAATCAAAACCACAGTGGGGTAACGCCTCAAACCTGTTAGGATTGTTATTACTGAAAAGCAAGAAAGATAAGTTTTGTCAAGGATGTGGAAAAATCAGAACACCTGTATACTGTTGGTGGGAATGTAAAATAGTGTAGCCACAATAGAAAACAGTGTGGTGGTCCTCGAAAAAATTAAAAATAGGACTACCATATGATCCAGCAATCCCACCTCTGGGTATATATCCAAAAGAACTGAAATCAGGATCTTGAAGTGATAGTCGCATCCCCATGCTCATTGTAGCATAATTCACAATAGCCAAGACATGGACACAACCTAAACATCAACATATGAACGGATCAAGAAAATGTGGTATATACATACAATGGAATGTTATTCAGCCTTAAAAAAGAAAAACAGGCCATGTGGGACAACATGGATGAAACTATAGGACATTATGCTAAGTGAAGTGAACCAGTTCCAGAAGAACAAACACTGCATGAGGAATCTAAAATGGTCAAACTCAGGACTTCCCTTGTGGTGCAGTGGTTAAGAATCCGCCTGCCAATGCAGGGGACGCAGGTTCGAGCCCTGGTCCGGGAAGATCTACATGCTGCTGAGCAACTAAGCCCGTGCACCACAACTACCGAGCCTGCGCTCTAGAGCCCACAAGCCACAACTACTGAAGCCCACGTGCCACAACTACTGAAGCCCGTGCACCTAGAGACCGTGCTCCACAAGAGAAGCCACTGCAATGAGTAGCCGGCGCACCACAACAAAGAGTAGCCCCCGCTCACCACAACTAGAAAAAGCCCGCACGCAGCAACAAAGACCCAATGCAGCCATAAATAAATAAATAATTTTTTTTAAAAAAATAAAATAAATAAAATGGTCAAACTCATAGAAACAGAGAGTAGAATGGTGGTTGCTAGGGGCAAGAAGGAAGGGGGAATGGGGAGTTGCTCTTCAATGGGTATAAAATGTCAGTTATGCAAATGAATAAATTCTAGAGATATGATGTACAATATCGTGACTATAGTTAACATATTGAATTGTGTACTTAAAAATGTGTTGGGGGCTTCCCTGGCGGCACAGTGGATGAGAGTCCACCTGCTGATGCAGGGGACACGGGTTCGTGCCCCGGTCCGGGAAGATCCCACATGCTGCACAGCGGCTGGGCCCACGAGCCATGGCCGCTGAGCCTGCGCATCCGGAGCCTGTGCTCTGCAACGGGAGACGCCACAACAGCTAGAGGCCCGAGTACCGCAAAAAAAAAAAAAAAAAAAAAAAATTTGTTGGGCTTCCCTGGTGGTGCAGTGGTTAAGAATCTGCCTGCCAATGCAGGGGACACGGGTTCAAGCCATGGTCCGGGAAGATCCCACATGCCACCGAGGCAAGTAAGCCCACAAGCCACAACTACTAAAGCCCACGGACCTAGAGCCCTTGCTCCACAACAAGAGAAGCCACCACAATGAGAAGCCCACGCACCACAACGAAGAGTAGCCCCCGCTCACCACAACTAGAGAAAGCCTGCGTGCAGCAACGAAGACCCAACACAGCCAAAAATAAAGTAAAATAAATAAATTTATTTTAAAAAAATTTGTTAAGAGGATCTCATGTTAAGTATTCATTCCAAAGACCTATATTTCTCAGGAACACAGATTCTAAAATTCCAAACTAAATTTTAACATATTAAATCCAACAATATATAAAATGTATCAAAATATATCATGATACAGTGGGGTTTATCCCAGGAGTTCAGGCTGGTATGATATTTGAAAATCAATCAGTAGAAGTCACCATATTAAAACAAAAATTTGTTTAAAACCCATTTGATATTGACCAGTTCCAACATCAACAGTTGTCAAGTTCCAACGTTCATTCTCAATTTAAACTCTCAGCAAACTAGGAATAGAAGGGAACCTTCACAATCTCATGAAAGGTGTGTTTTTAAAAGTTTACAGCTTAACATCATACTTATTGGTAAAAGACTGAATACTTTCCCTCTAGAGTCAGGAACAGTAAAAATGTTTGGTTTCACCATTTCTATTCAACATTGCATTTAAGGTTACAGTCAGGGCACTAAGGTGAGAAAGGAAATAAAAGGCAACAAGATTCAAAATGAAGTAAAACTGTCCTGAGATCACCTATGTAGCAGATGAAATGGAATCTACCAGGGCTCGGGAGTGACCCCCAGCCAAACCCTTCTGAGTTCACCCCTTTGGCTGCTGCAGTTTGTTCCTATTTCCAGGCAGCTGTACACCAGGCACCAGTGGGAATTTCCTCCACTCTCTCTCTACTGGCCACAGGGACCGCCATAGGAATAGGGGTGGGGGCATCCGGAGGATCCCCAAACTCTTCAGGATCTAGTAGCACCCATATTTCTATTAGTACCAGTGGGGCTTGTGGACAGGGTGCTTCTCTACTGCAAATAGGCAGCCCACCGAGTCAACGGGGGAGTCTGGGCCATGGCAGAGGTGACTCTATGGGACATATTCTCCACCTACCCCTTGATAGGAAGGGAAGCTCTGACCAAGATAAACTGTCCATTCATAAGCCTCTCTACCAGGGGAAGCTGCTGCTCTGTGGGGTAGATCAGGTTTCTGCCCGCTTCCAGAGCTGAGACCAACATCCTAGCGGTCCTCTCTCCTTTTTTTTTTTTTGCGGTACGCAGGCCTCTCACTGTTGTGGTCTCTCCCGTTGCGGAGCACAGGCTCCGGACGCGCAGGCTCAGTGGCCATGGCTCACGGGCCCAGCCACTCCACGGCATGTGGGATCTTCCCGGACCGGGGCACGAACCCGTGTCCCCTGCATCGGCAGGTGGACTCTCTACCACTGCGCCACCAGGGAAGCCCTCTCTCTCCTTTTGTTGTCTCTGTCACAGGGCCCAAGCCAGTGTCCGGAGTCACAGGCACATCTAACTTGAAGAGCGGCCCTGCTTGGGAGATGCCTGCCCAGCTTTGCCAAACGGCACTCTATGATTTCCAACTTACATCCTGCTCTGCCACCTTGTTCCCCGGCCCCGAAGCTAGCAAAGTAGTGGGTCATCCGCATGTCCTTCTCCCCTCAGCTCTTCTTCCAACTTTCTAACTTGAGCTTCTGCCTCTAGCCCGGCATCGGTGGCCGGCGACCTGCCCACAGCGAGGCCCGCCCACTGCGCAGCCCCGCGTTGCTTCTTTGCCGCAGCGCACCACATGCAGCTCCCCCCAACAAGTGCATCAGACCAGCTGGCGTTGGAGGAGTCCCTGTATTCACCGGAGGGTCCACAAGCACCTAACATTCGGGCCACCCCTCCCCACATAGAGGTCCATAGCCAACTCAGGAGTTCCCATAGATGGCAGCTTTAAAAAGCAAGGGAGTCCGCCTGCCGATGCAGGGGACACGGGTTCGTGCCCCGTTCCGGGAAGATCCCACATGCCGCGGAGCGGCTGGGCCCGTGAGCCATGGCCGCTGGGCCTGCGCGTCCGGAGCCTGTGCTCCGCAACGGGAGAGGCCACAACAGTGAGAGGCCCGCGTACTGCCAAAAAAAAAAAAAAAAAAGCAAGGGAACTCACCCTCGGAGATTTGTCTTCGGTGTCCGCAAGACGAGATCTCCGCACCTGCCCGCCAGAACCTTAAAGTTTATATAGAGAGCTCTTAACGGGGTTCAGGGACGCATACTGTCCGGATGGTCTCAATATAACACGACTACCTCAAGGCTGTTTCCTTGACGCGGCTTCTAGTGCCCGGAAGGCAAGAGGAGCGCATGCGCGGGTCAAGCTCACGGGTCAACCAGCAGTCACGTCCTCTGCGTGACCTCCAGCAACTATTGATACATGAAACAGCATGGATGAACCATAAAATAATTAGGCTGAGTTCAGGAAGCCAGATAAACTAACAAAGAGGAATGGGAAGGAGGAATAACAGAGTGGCATAAAGAAACTTTGAGGAGTGATAGGTATGTGCATTTCCTGATTAATTTCATGGGTACATACAAAGTGTACAATGTGATACATCTGACAAAAGATGTATCAAATTGTACATTTTAAATGTGTGCAGTTTATTGAATGTTGAATATTCCTCAACAGAGCTATTTTTTTAAATATGAAAAGGCCGATTTTTCACCAAATAAGTAACTACTACTGTGTACTGTTTTTCTTAGTGCTTTCTCATTTGTTCAATCACAACAACCCAGTGAGCTGGATATTCTGATTATTTTTACTATATTATTGTTATATATCATTATTATATGATTGTACCCATGTAACATAAAATGAAATCAGAGGCTCAAAGGCATTACCTTGCCCAATGTCAGGAAACCTTTGTCAGCAAACATCATGTGGAATTCTTTAGAAGCAAATGAAATAAAGGGCAAACCTGACTTTATTACGGTGGTCCTCAACCATTGCCATCCCTGCCTCCTTACCATCCCCTCCTACTACACTAAGAAATTCTCACTAAATTCAAGAGTCGACACCATTCTCAATTACCAGCTTCCCCAGAAATTTGAGGTAACAACATCTCAATCTGCACTGTCCAGGGCAGTATCCACTCACCATTTCTGATGAAGAAAATGTAACTCATCCAAACGGAGATGTGGTATAAGATACAGCCCAGATTTCAAAGATGTAAGTATCTCATTAGTATTTTTATATCGATATGTTGAAATTATAATATTTTGGATATACTGGTTTACATAAAACATGTTATCCATTAAGTTCACCTGTTTCTTTTTCCTTTTTAAATGTGGTTCCTAGAAAATTTTAAATTACACGTGTGCCTTTGCATTATATTTCTATCAGACAGGACTGATCTAAATCCTACTCAGACAAGCAATGTTATACCTTTTGGTATGACAGTTTCAGAAAATAATGAACTTGTATTTTAATCATGGTGTGATCTAGCTTCAGATTTATAAAGGGTGGAAGGCTCTAGGTAGGATGGCACTGGGAGAATCTATGGAGGTACTTGAGGAAAAATGGGCCTAGGTGTGGTAGAAGATGATGATTGGAAGGAAAGTGGGGTACAGCTGATCATGAACTCATAGTAAGTGGTGGAAAATATTCAATCAGAATGCTACTTGAGGGCTTCCCTGGTGGCGCAGTGGTTAAGAATCCGCCTGCCAGTGCAGGAGACATGGGTTTGAGCCCTGGTCCGGAAAGATCCCACATGCTGTGGAGCAACTAAGCCCGTGTGACACAACTACTGAGCCTGTGCTCTAGAGGCCGCAAGCCACAACTACTGAGCCCACGTTTCACAACCACTGGAGCCCATGTGCCTAGATCCCATGCTCTGCAGCAAGAGAAGCCATTGCAATGAGAAGCCCGCGCACTGCAACGAAGACCCAATGCAGCCGAAAATAATTAAATAATTTAAAAAAAAATTCTACTTGAAGAAAAATGGACCTAAGCAGGGTAGAAAATGATAATTGGGAAGCAAAAGGGGTACAGCTAATTGTGAACTTATAGTAAGTGGTGGAAAATATTCAATCCAAACTCTAAGATCAATTTTATGTTAGTTCCCATTCTGGAATGCTTTGGGGTACAATGCTAGAATTTTGATGCCTCAAGCACCAGTGGATGTTTGTGGCAGTCGTGGAAGTTGAGCCAACCCAGAGCTGTCTGTGCCCAACTGAGGACTTATCTGTGCATCTATGACTAAGGCAAGATTTGGGGCAGCAGCTGCAGTTTTTGACTCTGTGGATTAAAATCTTGTTCTCCCCATAGACTTTGCTTCATGCCAGACTCTTGTGCACCATATTGCTCTCTCTACTGCTCTGCTTCTCAGTCAGCTAGAGCTCTGTCACCTCGTAGGGATTCGTGTGAGTGTCAGTGAATCCCGGAAGCCCTTCTTGGGCCCACCTCACTCACTCTTCCTAAGTCAGGTAGGTGCTTGGGTCCCATTGTCCTGGCAGAATTGCTGCATTCCAGGACTCGGTAGGTAGTGTTTAGTTCTCATTATTTATATTGAATCCAGCTCATGTAAAAATACTGTAGAAATTGCAAAGCATGACAAATGTTGCCACAGCAGAGCCAAGTCTTGCAGTAAAATTGTGCTCTTCCAGATTCTCTCCTCTGGAACGCCTTGTGCTGCCATGTTAGCCCCTCCCTAAGTGAAATCTTTCCATCTTGATGGATATCTTCCTGTTGTCGCTGTTAAAGAGTCAGTATATAGCATCCTTTTTATCACCTTCTGAATCTGGAATCAATGGAAAAACAGACCCAGGAGTCAGACAGATGGTGAGACAATGTGGCTTTAGATGAAAGGCCCAGAAATCTCCCTAATACTTCACCTCTGAATGAGACACCCACGCAGTCACCGACAGAGCTGGGGGGTGGGGGTGGGGTGAAGGCTTACCTCAAGTTTAGTGCATGAATGAGCGGACCAGAGTGCAAACATCCTGTGGCATCCCCCAAAGAAGAGCATCCAATAAGACACTCAGCTGAGCGCGCTCAGTAGTGTCAACCAAATAAGCCTGGAGGAGTGAGCTGTGGGGAGAAAGGCAAGTTACTCCAGCAGAAGTCCCTCTGCATAGAAACATTAGGCCAGGAAAATGGGTATCCCCCCACCCCTGTCTCTACATGTGTATATTTATCAAAGATGTGACAGTTTTTATAACCATATTTGTCAGTACTTGGCACATAGACCTGTAGAATGTATTTGCCTTGATACAAGTTCCATCCACTCATTCCAAATATGTTTGCCTGGTGTCCGTTACAGGCGAGGCACTGTTCTGGGTGCTACTAGGTGAAGAAACAGACAAAAATCCTGTCTTCATGGAACTTATATTTTATCAGGGAAGACTGAAAAAATAAATGTATTCCCACAGCCCATAGCACAGGGTTTTCTTTGCCTAAGATGCTCTATAAGAGAATGCAAATCTGGAAACAAGTCACAAAGCAGAATTTTGTGGAACCAAAAATAAATGTTCTCACCTCTTTTCCTCTTTAAATGCTTCAAACAGACTAATCGGAATGGAGAGAGTATTTAACTCAACACCTTCCTCTAAAAAAATACTCAGGGTCCATTTAGTGCCAAGGTGGCCCTTCCACCTGTGATAACTAAAGCTGACATTGTAAAACCATGGTGGCAAGATGCTGGCTGGGTCTAGTTTTCCCCTTGCATTGTAAATCTTTAAAGCTATTGAGAGTGGGAGCTTAAGATGGGTGATGAGTTTTAGGCTTATTTGGAAAATGATTTAACATGACTGTTTAATAAATTGCATTGCTAGTAAGCCATAGGCCGAAACCCCTCAAAGTATCAGTATATCAAAAAACTTCTATAATGTTATCATGGAGAGGAAGATAGATTTGGGGAATTTTCCTAAAGGGCTTGAATTAATATTATCTTTTTGTGGTCTAGGAAATTTTGCTAACAGCTCTGCTGCTTTTCCATCAAGGGTACAGTGTGGAGTGTATGGCAGGTTGCTTTCATTCATAGATCAACAGTGAAGGAGACAGATTTGTCGTTTTTATCAGCATTAGCAGGGCTCAGCACATTTGTTCACAGGTGTTAGGAATCACCACTTGAATGAAAAGCTGGGCAGGGAAATAGTATTTGTCTGGTGAAAACATAACACGTATATACACAGTCCACATCCTAGAATATGGCATTACACTTTCTGTGCTGATGTGAACCCACGTTGAAAAAATCTTGGCGTGTTCTTTCCTTCAGTTCATGCCTTAAATTGAATTAGCACGTTTTAAATCCTTATGATGATCTTATTGATAGGAAGGTAGCATTTTTTTTATCAGCGACAACCTCTTAACTATCGATTTGGTATTGAGATTGTGAGATCTATCTCAATTTTTTAAAACTAGAAAATGGAACTCGTGAACAGTGGCATATAAAATTCTTTGACAGACCTGTGATTGGGACTCAACGCATCTCATTCCAAAATCTTTCTTTAGTCTCTGGAGAAATAATATCTCCTGGGTTTGTCCTGTTGACTCCTTGGGGGATTAACTTTGCTGAAGAAAGGCAGCCTAAGGCAGGGGTCACAATAGAAATAGTTGCTTTTTGAATCCTCTGGCCTTGCAACATGTGAAAATCCCCACTAAGCCTTACATACAACATTTTCCTCATAATTTGTTGGAATTTTTATTGTAAAACTCTGCATCAGGGACTTCCCTGGTGGTGTAGTGGTTAAGAATCTACCTGCCAATGCAGGGGACATGGGTTCGAGCCCTGGTCCAGGAAGATCCCACGTGCCGCAGAGCAACTAAGCCCGTGCGCCACAACTACTCAGCCTGTGCTCTAGAGCCCGCGAGCTACAACTAATGAGCCCACGTGCCACAACTACTGAAGCCCGCGTGCCTAGAGCCCATGCTCCACAACAAGAGAAGCCACTTCAATGAGAAGCCCGCGCACCGCAACGAAGAGTAGCGCCCACTCGCCGCAACTAGAGAAAGCCCGCACCCAGCAACAAAGACCCAACGCAGCCAAAAAAAAAAAGCTTTAAAACTCTGTGTCAGATCCAGTCGATATTTTGACCTAATGACCTTCAAGAACAACGCATTTTTACCATTTTTGTCAGACACTGTCCGATAGTCAAAACTATTGCCATTGGTTTACAGGTTTCCTTGGAAGGTAAGAATAAATTCTGGTGTGCCTATGAATTTTTTTTTAAGAAGCACATACGAGAAAACACAATACTTGGAAAATGAATAAAATATGAACTTAAAATTCATCATATCCCCCAACAATAAGGATATTTGGCATAAATACTCTCACCTCTGCTCATTGTACCTACAGTGCTATAGATATTGCTGAACATCTGGTACCTGAGGTCACCCACTGTTCCATTCCCCTTCCCTCTGAGATTCGCAGACCAGACCTCATCAGCATTTCTAGGGAGGATAATATAATTATATCAATTTACTGGATTTTGATGTGTGAAAAATGAATTAGGTACCACTTTCCTAGCAATAGGAATATATGCAAACAATGTTATTGAGTGAACATTATGAATTAATTTAACATAATTTTTACAGTAGATAAATATTATCTCATATTTCGATTGTCATCCCTCTACCAGAAGAACAAGCATCATTGAATAAATATGATTTTAATCAGGATCAAGTCTGCATGATTGGTTTATTTCTAGTCCAGATTATTATCTTCTTTTTGCTTAGAAAATATTTACCTGCTTAAGTTATAGCTATTACCTGTTGTTTGGAGTGAAGATTTTACAAAAAGTCATCTCATACTCGTGCAGCTGAAAGTTTCTAATAACTAAAAAGAGAGGGGGCTGGAATCATGATATTTCCTAAGAAAGGTCCTCAAACCTGTGCTAAAGTACCTATGTCAATAGCCTGCCTTTTGTAATTTTTCCAGCCATCACCATTTCTACTTCTCCCCATCCCTCTGGCTCCTCTTAAGGTCCCAGCCCACAGAAGGCTGTGCCTGAATGGTAGCCACGATAATGACCACTAATCCTCTTCTAACCCCACTCTGCTTTCCAAGATGATAAAGTGAGGCTTCCTACCACTGAAGTCACTGCTGGTCCTTTGTCGAAGTTGGTTTTTCATCTATCAGCTACTGAAGATGCTGGGGTTTCCCTATCTTCTTCCCCAGTGAGATCCGGCCCTGAGCATCCCCTGCCATTCTGCTCCCCTTCCCGAATCCCTGTATTCTTTTACCCTGCTGAGACTGGGTGGGCAATGCTCGGAAAGCAAAGACCCACTTTGTCCTGCTCTTGCAGCCTGGACTAGAGCCAGCGCCAAGCAGGCCTCCAGCACTCCGTTCTTAACCCTTCGTTAACCTCCCAACAGGAAGCCCAGCAAGGTCCATCTTACCCACGCCAGAGGAAGAAAAAAGAGGAAGACAAGGAAAGGAAGGAAACTTGTCCCAGCCCCCGCTGAAGGCTCCCCATTGTATGACCTTGACACATATCAGAGTTTATTTCTCCAAGAATTCTGGCGTGGAGTTAGGAGCACGGCAGAAAAAGGGAAGGATCTGCTCAAAATAAACTGATGAAGTGGCAGATTAAAACCTTCCCTCAGTATTTATGTGCTTTTTAGAAAATTATTGTTGTTAAGGTATAGCAAAATAATCATTCTCCAGTGACTGGACAAAAGTGTGTCGAGTGCCTGTCCTGTACAAGGACCTTTGACATGTATGCACTAGGGATGAACACAGGAAGAAGCCCACAAGGGGTCTACCCCTTGGAAACTTTGGGTTCCAAGTGACATGACATCCCACACTAGAGAGCTCCGAAGACGTGACATTGATGACATGAACATCAGTCGTGATAATTCAAGCTTCTGAATGATGTGCACAGTTATAAGACCATATAGCTGTACAACCCAGGAGTCAGAGAAAGTGCTTTCTCCTTGGGAGGAACTGTTTCCTACAGTGTGCTCTGTAAGTGAAGATAAACTCTTGGCCCCCTGAAAATAAGATATACTCTTTGTGATGTATTTTCTGGTCGGAGGGGCGGTGAGCATCTGCCCTACACTCTGTGTACCTATTTTCCTTTAAAACTGACAGCAGGCCTTTTAAAAAATGGGTTAACCAGCAGCAGGAGTACAACCTGTGGTTATGAAATGGAATAATCTTAACTAGTAGTTTATTGACAATACTGAATAATGAGTGCTTGCCTGCGCCATCTGTCACAACTATTTTAATAGTCCCTGTTAGAAATATGCATGGAAATATATTCCGGGATCGATGACATATTAATAATATATTTCAGATCATATATAGCTCTCTCAAAAACAGCATGAGCGGGCTTCCCTGGTGGCGCAGTGGTTGAGAGTCCGCCTGCCGATGCAGGGGACACGGGTTCGTGCCCCGGTCCGGGAAGATCCCACATGCCGTGGAGTGGCTGGGCCCGTGAGCCATGGCCGCTGAGCCTGCCCGTCCGGAGCCTGTGCTCCACAACGGGAGAGGCCCGCGTACCGAAAAACAAAAACAAACAAACAAACAAAAAACAGCATGAGCAACATAATAACAATAGTAATACCTAACTTAATGTTTAAGTAACAATTCATAATTGACAAAGTTTGTGTGAATGCATTAGCCTTTTTTTTTTTTACATCTTTATTGGAGTATAATTGCTTTACAATGGTGTGTTA
Organism: Lagenorhynchus albirostris; assembly: GCF_949774975.1. Lineage (NCBI taxonomy): Eukaryota > Metazoa > Chordata > Mammalia > Artiodactyla > Delphinidae > Lagenorhynchus > Lagenorhynchus albirostris. The sequence goes on from NC_083108.1 coordinate 18,614,160, forward strand.
GTTTCTGCTTTATAACAAAGTGAATCAGTTATACATATGTTCCCATATCTCCTCCCTCCCGCGTCTTGCATTAGCTCTTTATAACTACTGTATAAAGCAAATAAAATTATCCTCATTTTTATAGATGAAGCAACTGTGGTTCCAAGAAGTGCAGAGGTTTTTCGAAAGCAGTGGTTCTCAGTCGGGGTGACTTTGCTTCCCAGGGAACATTTGGCAATATCCAGGGACATTTTTGGTTGTCACGACTGACAGGTGGGGATGCTCCAGACATTTGATGGGTAGAGGCCAGGGATGCCGCTAAACATCCTACACAATGCACAGGACAGCCTTTCACATCGAAGAATTACCCAGTCCGAAGTGTTAGTAGTTCCAAGGCTAAGGAAACCTGGTCTAGAATCACAAAGTTGTTAAGATCTAAACCCAGGTTTATTATTCTTAACTCAGTCTTTTTTCTATTATCTCCAAAGTGGAACGTTTTCATCTTGAATTGAATGGGGAAGCATAGTGTATTACATTTTATATTATGTTCATTTTTGCTTCTCTTATTCCTGAGCTCCTGGGAAAGGGTAGAAAGTATACCTTTAGCAGACAAGGAAATGTTGCTATATAGTATAAAATTGTTGCCAGGAACAATCAAAGAGCTTCTGGCATAATTCCCACCCAACCTCTCCTCCCCCACACTTTTCTGACTTTATCCAACTCATTGTATGGGCAATTACAATTTTGGGGACTACAAAGGGTGATAAAATTTCACTGCGTTTTCCCAATTCTAACACTGAGATAGACCACATCTAGAACTATGTAAAAGAGATGGGAGGCAGGAATAAATGATTGATTAACAGGGGTGTGAGTTGCCAATTATCGATGGTAATGGCCCGTGGATGTAATGTGGATTTGCCAAGGCCGCTGATAACCCAAAAGTCATTTTTATTGAGATTTGGAATACGAAACATTTTTTAAAAGGAGAGTCATCTATCTAATAATTACTTTAATTTTGAGGTAATCTACGATGGCAGTTATTTTTAATTCCCTAAATACACATCACTGTGAGGCAGGAGAGACATCCAAGAATGTGCCAGTCAGCAGGGGATCCCAGCAAAGATTAAAAACTGGAACAGGATTATTCAAGGAATAGCTAAAAATCCTGTGTCCAGGTAGAGCGTAGCCGGGAGCGGTGGAGTTAAGTCATGAATTCCAGAGCCAAGCAGCTTGGGTTCTAACCCAGCTCTGGATACCTATTAACTTTATGACCGAGAGCAAGTTACTTAATTTCTCTGTACCCCAGTTTACTCAACTATAAAATGGGTGTGTACTTACTGCCTACCTCATAGGGTGGTCCCAAGAACTAAATGTGTTTAAAAATGTGCCTGGCATGTAAGTGTAGAGTGCTATATGTTTTCTATATTATGTGGGTGTTAATGCAAATCAGGCACACCTGTGCATCGTGATGTGAAAACATGGCATGAAACCCTGTTCGGTGAAAAAAGAAAAGAAATTTGCAGAGCAATAATTAGAGCACTATCCCATTTATGTTTTTTTTGTTTTTTTTTGTTTTTTTTTTGGCGGTACGCGGGCCTCTCACTGTTGTGGCCTCTCCCGTTGCGGAGCACAGGCTCCGGACGCGCAGGCTGAGCGGCCGTGGCTCACGGGCCTAGCCGCTCCGCGGCATGTGGGATCCCCCCAGACCGGGGTCTGAACCCGCGTTCCCTGCATCGGCAGGCAGACTCCCAACCACTGCGCCACCAGGGAAGCCCCCATTTATGTTTTCAAAACCCTGATGACTAGTTATGTAAGTTACAGGCTGCATGGTGAGGAAGAACTTGACCTTTTTTTTTTTTAATGAGAGACATTTATAATCACTTCTTAGTTCAGGAGTAGGTGGGCAAAGAGGCTACATTGAAGCAGATTTTCTTTTACTTTTCTCAGTAATGGAATGTAAGACCAGGAGACCTAGTTGCCCTCAGGGGAAGGGTGTAGAAGGACCTTTTAAATTCCATTAAAGGCCAACTGTTTCAAGAGCCCTTGGGAAGCATAGCTGGGTCACTTGGGAAGAGGTGGGCAAATCGAATGGGGTCCAGTGAGCTGCCAGGGAGGACTGACTTCTTCCTTTCTCAGAGTAACATGGTTAGAACTTCTCTGTCTGCTGTGATAGCATGATCATGTCAGAGGTCTGTTGACAGGAATATACTCCAATGGTGCCGAGGGAAAAGGAGACTGGCTAGGAGGCAAAGCCTAGGCACCCTGGGGTGCTTGGGGATAACCACTTCTGGTCCAAGTGCAGCTGAGGTCAGAAGTGCATTTGGACCAGCATCTTTGGTTCAGAAGTCACACATGTGAGTGTGGTCAACAGTGGATAACATTGAAGCCCACGTGCAGGGCAGGACTGTGGTTGCCGTAGGGATTCTACCAGCAAGAGCATCACTGTGGCTGTGGATGACATCATCAGATTGCACAGGACCAGCTATCAATAGTGACGTCGGGGCAGTCACAGAAATCCCAGCAGGAGTGGATTAGGCTTGCCAGTTCTCTCTCCTCCTGGATTTTGGAAGCAAAATGGATCTCTTGGACTGAGTAAGTAGTCAGAGTATTAAGATAGCTGGGGAAGTGGTTCATACTGGATTTATCAAAATAGAGGTAGATGTAGATGTGAGTGTAGGTTAGATGTAAATATATTAATCAGAGATAGATGAATAAATAGATCAATGGAAAGATAGATAGATCAAGATATTTTGACCCTGAGAAATGGTGTGACCTTACAATGAATTTGGAACTCTAGCAGCTGCAGAATAGATGCAGCTATTTCATATTGGTTCAAAACTCTGGACCTGTCTTCGTGCGTGTGTGTATTGTTTGTGTGTGCACGAGCACATGCAATCCAAAGGTCTCAGGACTAACAAAATTGGCATCACCTGGCTGCTTGCAGAGTCATGGGTCCAGAGATACATGCTAAATGTTTAACATCTGGCTTTCTGGGCATGGGGGTGTGAAGTGGAGGAAGAGTCTGAATTTTTAGCATTTGCTGATTTCAGTGGTATAAATGCTCCCACCTGGCCAATTTCAGCTATCTAGGTGACATCACTGAATGTGGAGTTGGGGAGAACGTACACAAGCACCATTCCTGAGCTGGAGCTAGCCTGAGCTATAGCAAGCTAGCTCCAACACATACACACCACTGCATGGGTCCCTGTCCCAGATTCACTGAATCACAACCTTGGGGACTGGGGCCTGGAAGTCTGAGTTTTAACAGGCCACCCAGATTATTGCGAGGTTCTCAAAAGTTTGCAAAGCACTGCGTGTGTGTTGTTTGCAAAATCATCATGGAAGTCAGCAGGCTCCTAGGTTTCCTGCAGAGGTGAAAGTGCAGTCGATGAGGACGCCTAAATGAGCTACTTTGTTGAAGCCACAGATTCTTCTACACAAAGGGAGTACTGGGGTCAGGGGTCATGTACTTCAATGTGGAAACTCATCAGTAGATGATGGGGCTCGGGGGTCGTGTACTTCAATGTGGAAACTCATCAGTAGAATCTACAGATTTCAAGGCAGAAATTAAAAAGGACTCAAACAATACATTTGAAGAGAGACCAGCCACAGGAATAACTAAAATATGGAAGAATGAGATTCTAGTCAATCCTAGAATACCTGAGGAGAACTGCTCAGAAGTTTCTTGTGAGTTAGCTAAGAAATAAATACAAAAATAAATCTTTATCAAATTATATCATTCGAGCTATATAACCTAAACGCAATCTGTAAGTGACTTAAACAGCATATGATAAAATTTGTCACTGACTAAAAATAGATTGAAGCATCAGATCAGTAAAATTTAGATCTCCAAAACTGAGCTTGAGAGAAATAAAGGCAATATTGTTTGGCTTATTGTGAATATACGTATGTGTTATAGTGTATAAATTTTTAACGTTTAAATTTCTGAAATTACAAAGAAAACACATTTTTTTATTGTGGTAAAGAAAACACATAACATTTACCATCTTTGCCATTTTTAAGTGTACATTAGTGTTCGCTATATGCACATTGTTTTGCAACTCATCTTAGAATTTGTCATCTTGCAAAACTGAAATTCTTTATCCATTGACCGATGAGTCCCCTTTTCCCCTCCCCCCAGCCCCCGACAATCACCATTTACTTTCAGTTTCTGTGAATTTGACTACTGTGGGTGCCTCATAAGTGCAACCATGCAGTGTTTGTTTTTTTGTGACTGGCTTATTTCACTTAGCATAATGTCCTCAAGGGTCATCCATGTTGTCACATATGACAGGATTTCTTTCTGTTTTAGGACTACATCACATTCCGTGGTATGTACAGACCACATTTTCTTTTTTTAAAATATTTATTTATTTGGTTGGTTGCGCCGGGTCTTAGTTGCGGCTCGCCGGCTCCTTAGCTGTGGAATGTGGGCTCCCCAGTTGTGGCATGCAAACTCCCAGCTGTGGTGGCATGCATGTGGAATCCAGTTCCCTGAGCAGGGATCGAACCCGGGCCCCCTGCATTGGGAGCACAGAGTCCCATCCACTCACCACCAGGGAAGTCCCTAGGCCACAGTTTCTTTACCCATTCATCCTTTAGGTTGCTTCCACCTCTTGGCCCCTGTACCTCATGCTGCAATGAACATGGGTGTGCAAATATCTCTTTGAGAACCTGTTATCAATTCTTTTGGCTATATGCCCACAAGTGGAATTGGAAAACACATTATTATCAATTAAGTTATTGATTATTAATTAATAACATAATAAATACAAAATTTAAAAATTCATAGCTAGACATTTGTTGAAAATTGACAAAATCTCTAAGCCTGCGTAGAACACAATGTTAAGCATTGGAACAACAAAGAACCCTAAGACAGTGTCTGCTCTCTAGAGGTTTGGAGTCTAATTGGTGGGGGAAGACAATATATAAACATAAAATTACAATAATTCACACGAAAAATAAATGAGTTCATCTCATACATTGCTGGTGCAAGAACAAATTGGTCAAACCTCTTTGGAAAACTGTCTGGCAGCATCTACCAAAACTAAAATGTGCCACCTGTGACCCAGCAATTCTAGCTATTCTAGACATATAGTAGATACATCTTAGGTACAGACCCAAGAGAAATAAGTGCGTATATCCACCATGTATATACAATACATGTATAGAATTTTTAAAGCAGCTTTATTCAAAGCAGCCAAAATTCTGAAAACTGAAATTGGCAGGCGGGGGGTGGAGAATGGGGCATTGAATGGATAAATTGTTATATATTCTTACAATGGAATACTATACAGCAATGAAAAGAATAGTCTGCTCCTATATGAAACCACATGGATGGATCCTGCAGATGTAATGGATCCTGCAGATGTAATGTAAGTGAAAGAAGCCAGATACACATGAATATGTATTGGATGATTCCAAGTTAATCGTTAACTTGACTCCAAGTTAAAATAGGCAAAATTCATCTCGGTGATAGAAGTCAAAGAGTGTGGGTATGACTTTGAAGAGGAAGGAGGTAGCCTTTGGGATTGCAGGAAATGTTCTATATCTTGATTTGGGGTGGTTACAGAGGTATGTAACAATTTATCAAGCTGCAGACTTTTTTCTTTTTGTATGTATGTAGTACTGAAGAAATGTTTAAAGTTTTGGTTTTAAGTAAATGAGTTAGTTCAGAGTAAGAAGTGATGGGAGAAGATCAAAAGGTCAGAGCAGACTTCAAAGGGGAGATAAGAATTGAGCTGGTAAGAACTGAACTGCATGAGTCAGGTCAGTTCTAGCAAGAGAAAAGATGAGAACAAATAAATGCATAGCGGCACAAATGTCCAGAAAACTTGGCAAACCCTGTGCTTGTCTCTTCAACCCTAACTTCCCTTCCCCCAGTACATAGTAAGACTTGGGAGCTGGGTAGGATTGACTTCACCTCAGCTCCAAGAGTGGGCTTTAACTGGTTTGAGTCTTATCAACATAATTACTTAGGGATAAACATAAACCAGTCATTACATGGTTTGGGTCAAAAGTGGGTGTCTTCCTAAGTTGGTACAGTTAGAGTTCAGCTGAGACTTTAGCGTCATGGCTCAGGGTGAACTAGCAACTACATCCTCCTGGAGGCGAACAAAAATGCTTATAGCTTCAGTTTTGGGTGGGAGCCATTTTGGGGAACATGGAGAAATGAACCTGATGTATACACTTGGGCTGAGCTGAGAGAAATGTGGAGAAATGAAGCTGGAGTCCTAACTGATGGCTCTAGACTTTTTAAATTTGCAAGCCTTCTATTGTTTACACCAGTTTGAACGGATTTTTCTATTGCTTTGTAACAAAATAACTTTTCTAGTAACCTATACATAGCATCTCTTAGATGATTCTTCTAGTTTCCATGGCCATAGTCCCTGTCCCTCTTCAGACTCTCATAATCACCCATTGAGAGAACCACGATAGCTTTCTAATTCTGACTGGTCTCTGCCTTTGGTTTCTTCTTACCTTAGTGATCCACCATACTGTCTCCTGAATGATCTTCTCAGTCATTTCTGACCACTGCTGCCATGTGCATGACCCTGGTGGTTCCATGCTTCGGGAATAAAGGCCAACGGGTCCAAATTTGCCAAATGAGTTTTAACACTTTAGTCCTTCAGTTCCACTCACACACCCTAATGAGGTCCTCACTCTCTAGCCTTCCAGCCTTTGCCAGAGTTAGTAAGTCAGCCTAGAATGGCCTTCTCTCTCTACCTGCCTGATGGCAATACCACTTCTCTTTCCAGATCCAGGTTAAATGCATCTCTGAAGCCTTCTTAGATTTCTTCAGCTGATAATTACTCATTGTGCTATAGTCTCCTGGCATGATTTTCCCTTTTGATAACTCTCAGCTCAGTCTGTCAGGAGTTGGGGTGATTTATGTATGTCTGGCTTACCCGCTAGGGTATGAATGCTGGGAGGTCAGAGGCCTGTTTTTCCATCTTGAATTCCTCAGTGCACCTTGCAAAGTGTTTTTCATAGACACACTGCTCAATATAGGTTGACTGAAGACCAAACTTCCTTCAGGGAAGGACTTGGAGGTTGAGTTGGAGAGCGAAGTGGAGGGGCAGAAGCAGCGTGTTTTTTTGTTTTTTTGTTTTTTTTTTTTGCGGTACGCGGGCCTCTCACTGTTGCGGCCTCTCCCGTTGCGGAACACAGGCTCCGGACGCGCAGGCTCAGCGGCCATGGCTCACGGGCCCACCCGCTCCGCGGCACGTGGGATCCTCCCGGACCGGGGCACGAATCCGTGTCCCCTGCATCGGCAGGCGGATCTCAACCACTGCGCCACCAGGGAAGCCCCAGGAGCAGTTTTTGAAGGGTTTTTAAAAACCAGGGTAGGTATATTAAGCTCAGTGAGTTTTATTGCACTATTGAATAGGGGAAAGTTTCTCCTGCTGTTTTCCAAAAGTCCTTCTATTCTTCCTACATTATTTTTTTTTTTTAAAACCTTTTATCTTTTTATCTACCTCCTTTGCTTCAGTGAGGGGTGGCTGTTGATTTTTGAAATAGTATGCAGTTTGGGAAGAGAAGAAACAGAATGAGAAGGTGATTAGCTTTCTTTTCTCTCCTCCGTTATAATCCCAGAAAATGCTTCACGAATACTTTTGCTAGCAAATGAAGCCCATCTACTCAAGCAGTGGTTTTAACCATTTTTGACGGCCACCTGATACACACACACACACACACACACACACTATGCTGTGTATAGACACCTGAAACAGACTTTTGTAAAACACTCTTAAGTCATGCAATGCATACTGATATTTTCTGTTATTCGGTTTCACTTCAAACAAACAAACAAAAAGTCGATCACAAACCACTAAATCAATTTCATGCCCTTAAGGAGTTGAGACCTGCAATTTGAAAAATGTGACGCTAAGGTATACTCTGTTATAATCGTTAAGTTACAATCATTGGATGAGCACTGTGCTAAGTATTTTCGCTAATAATATTATATTTAATCTGTTCTAATAATTTTATGACAGATTGTTATACCCATTTTGTGGGGAGGAAACTGAAGCTTGGGGCAAAACAAATTTCCTGGCGTCACACAGCTACTATATGGCAGAGCTGAGACTTAAACACAGGCAATGCCTCTGCTTACAGCTCAGTGACACGTGCCATGGCTTTAGGCCACAGCCAATGGCAGAGAAAATTAGCGCATATTGGATTTTTAATCTTGCAGTACACATACAGGACAAGACCACCAGAGTGGAGACAAAATACTCTCTGTGCGATAACTTCATTTCTTCTCTGGAACTCTATTCCTGCCCTATTATCCCAATCTATTAAGTCTCTCAAAAAATGACAAAACCCTTAAAATAGAACACTCAAACTATGACAGAGAAACAGTTTTATAAAGGGAATATATACTGAAATAGTGAACATAACAAACCCAAAACTTCACAGCAGTGGGATCCATGCATAAATAGTTGTACACGGTGTAGTGGAAAGACAGCGGATTAAATCATAATTCTGGGAAAGCAGAATCTTGATTTTACCTACTTTTAGATATTTTGGGGGTTTGGGAAAGGAAAGGGGAAAAAATAAAACTGACAATCTTTCGACTTTAGCGTCCACAAAGTTTTGGTGATTTAAAGATGACTCAAAAGATTTAGTGTCAGCCTTCTAGAAGGTTTCCTCCTAATCATAAAACTTCTTCTCTGTTACAGTTTTATTTTCTGTTACAGTTTCTATTTTAAGGGTTTTGTCATTGTTTGAGGAACTTGCAAATTGGGAGAATAGGGCAGAAATAGCGTTCCAGAGAAGAAATGAAGATGTTTAGAACGCATTTTGTCTGTACCCTGGAGGTCTCATCCTCTCCCTTGTGTGCGTTGCAAGTTTAAAAGTTCAACATGTGCAGACCTTGTCCTTACGCAGTTGGCCAAGACCCACAGCCATGGCACGTGTCGCTGAGCTGTAAGCAGAAGCATGGTCTACCTGTGTTTAAGTCTCAGCTCTGCCATATAGTAGCTGTGTGACCTCAGGAAATTTGTTGTGCCCCAAGCCTCAATTTCCTCATCCCTAAAATGTTATAATAGTGAAGCGATACAATGACGGCACCTTTTATTTTATTTGTAATAATGAAAAGGCTGTCCCCATGGTTTGGTAAATTAAGGCAATTATCCTTGCTATCTTTAGGGTCTAGGATTCAGATGATGAGAGGCTCGTGGTCTGTTGCACATCAAACTGAATATTCACCAGCAACATTTACCAACAATGAAATCAAGCTAAAAATGAAACCTTAAGAGAAACTGATTTGAAACTCTTCAGTATAGTGTGCTTCTTGAGCATAAAGACTGGTTCTTCACTCGTTTAACAAATAGCAATTCAACACTTAATACGTGTCAGGCACATATTAGGTGTGGGTACATAAGGGGAACAAGATTCCTGTAGTCCCTGCATACAGTGTCTGATGGGAGAGACAGGCAATACAGAAGTAAATGTATGACCAAAAGGACCCCAAGTGGGAAAGTTTCCACTAAGGACATAAAACTGATTTGGTGTCAGGGAATAAAAAGATGGGGTACTTACTTTAGACAGAATGGTTAGGAATGTCTCCAGGAGGAGGTAATGTTTAAACTGAGACTAGAAGGATGACAAGGAGCCAGTGTGTGAACAGCCAAGGGAAAGAATCATGGGACCAGCCAATGCAAAGGCCCTGGGGTATGCGGGGCTGTTTCTGTATGATGAAGCTCTGGCCTTCTTTTACACACACTGACTGGATCCCTCCCCTTCTGTCCTGACAGCTGCTTTTCTGATTCACGCTTGCAGTATGTTTGGGGCTCCAGTTCGGAGTCCTGGATGGTTGTACCCTTTTGATATATCAACCTAAAAATATGCTGGGATAGCCCTCCCTTTTTCACATGTCTGCCACAGGCTGTATCTTGCTCACTGTGACTTTGCCGTTCAATCAAGACTGCCCTTGACATTTATAACATTCTGCTTTCTTTGCCTCTGTTTTTGCCTCAGGTCCTGAAAGAATAGCTGCTGACATAAGGAAGACACTCAAAAATTATTTGCTGAATTTTTAGATGAATTTCATTATATCATCAGAGATCTGATTTTGTTGTTTGTGGTTTTGTCTGCTTATTCATTTTAACGTGGGTAAGACTGGGGAGGAGCAAACTGGATGAATTTGAAGGAGAATGGCATGACATTCTGAACTGGCACTCAGTTCCTGGAGGGCCACTCGCGGCTCTGTAACTCATTAGCAATGTGACCTTGGATGAGTCATCCCACTTGAGCCTTGACATCTTCCACTAAAATGAAGGGTTTGGTCCAAGCACCCTTCAATGTCTGTTCTTTTCTATGACTCACTGGGTTTCAATATTTGCCATGCCTCTCACACTCCTATGAAAGAAATGTTATCTTTAGGCATCAACTCAGTTTATGCAATAATGACGTCTTACGTTTGATTGGCATTTGTTATTTGCAGAGCACTTTCATCTCCACTATTGCATTTGATTTTAACCAGTCATGTAATGTACTGAGGACAGGTTATCTTTTTTTACGTCTGACGGGGTGTGAAACTTACCCAACTTTATAACATGCTAGAAAAGGGAATGACAATTGTATATACTGTCCTGCCTATATGTGGTACAATATATTGGATAGCATCTCTGCCATGTGGGAGTGGAACAAATTGTTTACACCTTGAATAGCAGACACTACTTTTTTTTTTTTTTAATGTTAAGGACTGTTTAGAAATGCTAAAATCCAAAGCTCTTTTTTTATTTTCTAGCTAAACTCTTTTTTTTTTTTACATCCTTACTGGAGTATAATTGCTTTGCAATGGTGTGTTAGTTTCTGCTGTGTAACAAAGTGAATCAGCCATATGTATACATATATCCCCATATCCCCTCCCTCTTGCGTCTCCCTCTAGTTAAACTCTCTAGTTGTAAGGATCAGAAAAGTACTCAGGTTAGCTCACTCAGGGAAGGGGAGCACTGCAGGAATCAGCTTTCTTACGGACAGGAGGCAAGGTAGTCCTCAAATAATTGGGAAAGTATCTCTAGACATTTCTTCCTAGGACTAAATTGTCTGTTTTTCTCCAAACTTCCAAGACCTTTCTTTCTTATTTGAAGAGCAGTTTCCTCTGCTTACTCATGGTTCATGTTTCCCCATAACCATGGCTCTCCCAAGGCTTGGCTTCCTGACACCAGCTCTGGCCAGCTGACTCCAACATGTCAGATCCATTCACTATAGACCACTGTCAGTCTCTTCCTCTTTTAGCTCCTGTGGTCCAATCAGCTGGGGCTGGGTCAGGAAGGAGTCACGTGGCACCCACATCAAGTTCTACCTCTTTATCAGGATTTATGAACAGGTTCCTAGGGAAAGAATTCTGTAGATGATAGAGCAGGCATCCTAAAACATATCTACTACATTTCCCTTTTTATCTACATTTCACAGGATTCTGTTGAGTCTTTTTTTCTAAGGTGATGCCAATATTCCTAAGTATACCTATTTTTTTCATGGTTCTCGCTTAGAGGCCATAGTTTATTATCTGATTGCTTTTTTTTGCATTCATGCACATTTTTAATTAAATTCTCTCAATATCCCAGTAGGCGAATAAGATATCTCCCAGAGATGACGTTAACATGACATATTCGAAGACATCTAGAAGCTGGGGGTAGAAGTGAACTAGGTCAGGAAAAAAACCAGAAACAATTCAAATTTGTCCCTTAGTTAAAATTGGAAGGGCAGTTGCATGGTTTTCTGTAGGGTGCAGTTAAAAAAAAAAAAAAAAGCACTAGCCAGCAACTAGGTCCATTTAGGTCCTAGATCTGATCCTATCATTGATTTCTGGACAGATCATTTATTCCCCTTGAAATTCAGGAGAAGGGGGAGTCTTAAAATCTGGAAACTAGGAGGAATCTTATGGGGTTATCAAATCTGGTCTCTGCCTTTTACAGTAAAAGACACTGACATGAGGCCTTAGGTCACAGAGCTGATTAGAGGTAGAGCCAGTAGAATATTTCTCCTGAACAAACGGTTGTGATCTTTTTATTACATCATTTCAGTTGAAAGGGTAGAGGCTTATTCTGAGAATCAGAGATAATGCTTGTGATAAAGCAGCATAAAGTGGCGTCTAAATGTAAAATTTTATTTTAAGATGAGGACATGGAATGGGTATAGAAGACAGGAATCTGCACAGTGTGTGTGAACAGATAGGAAACAACCTATAAATGCCCTAATTCTTGTCCTCTAAAAACTTACCTATAGGGCTTCCCTGGTGTCGCAGTGGTTAAGAATCCGCCTGCCAATGCAGGGGACACGGGTTTGAGCCCTGGTCCGGGAGGATCCCACATGCCGCGGAGCAAGTAAGCCCATGTGCCACAACTACTGAGCCTTCACTCTAGAGCCCACGAGCCACAACTACTGAGCCCACGTGCCACAACTACTGAGGCCCTCGCACCTAGAGCCCGTGCTCCACAAGAGAAGCCACCGCAATGAGAAGCCTGCACACCGCAACAAAGAGTAGCCCCCGCTCAACACAACTACAGAAAGCCCACACGCAGCAACGAAGACCCAACGCTGCCAAAAATAAATAAACTTATTAAAAAAAAAACTTACCTGTAAACAAAAGATCATGAAAATTGATCTGAACTCTGTCACTGCCACAAAATTGCATCAGAAAATGGAGATTAGGATGTTCCTGCTGCCAGATGGAATAGGAATGTGGTTGGATGTGGACTCTGCAGACTGCCTGTCTTCCAAGGTGGGCTCTATCACTTAATAACGTGTAATTGAGGCAAGTTTGTACCACTTACTAAAGGGCTCTGGGTGAAACAGTAACACGAACTCCACAGAGCCACTCTCAGGATTCAAACAACCAATACTTGAGAAATTCTTAGAACAGTCTTTGGCACATAGTAAACCCACTATATAAGGGTTAACCTATCATTATTACTTGCTTTTCTCCTGTGGGAGGGCTAAAAGCTATTCTTTCGGAGTAATCTTCATTTAAAATCCCACGGGCTAGATTAGACATATCAGTTGGTTTAGCGAGGAATTAAGAGGTGGAAAGGGAACATTTCTTTCGGGGCAGCTCCGTCTTTATCTTTATCCCTTTAATTCTTACGAAATTCATAAAGCGGACATTTGCTATTTGCATTTCACAGACCAGAAAACTGGCTAGAGAGGGTAGAACTTTCTGGGCCAGAACGAGACGTTGAATCAGTAGTGGGTCACAGCACGGAATCGATCTAAGCCTACACGGGAATAAACGAACGTCTTTTCCAAGTGTGGACTTCCGGGACTTAGACAGTTCTCACTTTCCAGGGGCCAAGCAGAAGATGGATGCGGGTGGTTTAGGAGAGGACCCACATCTCCCTCCAGGCCCAGGAGCTACACCTCGGCTCAGAGGGCTCTCTCCACGCCGCCCGAGTCTCGCTAAGAGGGCCGGCTCCACACTACGGGAGAACCAGGCTCCGGCTTTCCGTCGGGGAGGCCTCCCTCTCCCGAGCCTCCCTCACTGACTCCGACTCCTCCGCGCAGGTCTTTGGAGTTTAATTCCTTAATTTATTTAGAAACTACACTTTTGAGTCAAAGAACAGAGGCAAGGACCGGGAACAAGAAGCAACGCGCGTGAACACGGACGCCGCCTCGAGAGCCCTTACAGGTCTGGCCCACGCACGACACCCGCCCGAACCCCGCCACCCGCCTCCTTTCCCGGAGGAGGCGTGGCCCGCACGCGTCGCCATCTTGGTCGCCTCTCTAGGCACTCTGTTTACTACTCTATGGTTGCCCGCTCCCGCCCCGCCCCTCCCCAGTCATTGTCTGGAGGAGCAGCCACGGCCGCAGCGCCTTCTCTTTATAAGTCCGCAGTGCCCGGATGTGAATGGATTACAATGTATCTTTCAGGGAAACCTATTATTATCAATGTGACTCCACGGGGGAGTCAATGGTGATGATCAGGAGGAGGAGGATGATGATGATGAGACACCTCTAAACTTGGAACAAGTTTAAGCCTTTATAAGAGGAGAAGAAAAAAAAAACCACCAACAAGATTTGTTTGAGGAAAAATTATAACTATCCTGTGTTGATATTTTTTTATAAACAATAAGAAAAAGTTGTTGGATTTTTTTTTAATGATTTCTTTTTTGGGGGAGGGAATTTTGTTGCGGTTTTATGGTGGAATATGCAAAAACCAGAGCCAGGTGCATAATCTTGTATTCTGTGGATATCCCTGGAGCAGAACTGAGTACCAGTTAAAATACTTTTTTGGGGGATACACATGTGAGATACTAAGTACTTGCAGAAGATTTTTGTCTCTCTTTTTAAAGTCACTTTCCTTGGAATATTGTGAGCATATTTGTGGCCATTTAAGGTAACGTTACAATTTGCTGTCAGAGTAAACTGTTTGTAATTGAATTTAATATTTTAAATGTCGATCCCAGTGTTTTATTAAAACAAAAGGAACAACCTATTAAATAATCGCCAATGGGAAAAAGTGTGTGCATGCATTTTGTGTATGTACTCGCACATCTAGCAATAACAGGGTTTATAGAATGTGTATTTTAACACACGTTAAAATAGCGTATGTTGCATATACTGGATAAAGTACGCTTGTTATTACAAAACGATAGAATTATGCAGCTTAATTTTTATCCTAAAAAGTGATGTGAAAAAGTATGTTTTAAGAGCATGCAGGGCCTGTAATGGTAAATGTTGAATTAAAAACTTAAAGTGCTGGCGAACGGGGACTTAGCATGCCTAGGAACTCAAGTGTAAAAACAAAACAACATCCACCCTCAAAAATTGCCTTTTTTGTTGTTGTTGTTGAAGTTTGCAGCTATACTATTCTGTGACTTAAAAGGGAGGGGAAAAAAACGTATGTAATTTAGGTTTCGCCCCCAACGCAGAACTACCGACATGAAAATCTCCCCAGCAAAATGTGGCTTGGTTTATATCTGGAAAAGAAAAATATTGTTCCTCTTGGCAAAGTCTTTTTGCATCACGTGTATTTGCAGCCTAGTATAAACTTGCTTTGCCGTGTGTGGATGTGTGAGTGAGAGGGAACGAGAGTCAGAGAAAGAAAGGAGGGGATGTAAACTCGAATAAATTTCAAAGTGCCTCCGATGGATGAAACGGGCAAAAACTGAACTGTTCAGGCTTCAGATTGTAACTGACGTTCTGAGGGAAAATGAGGTGCTCGATGAAATTTCGTTTGTATTTTTTTTTTTTTTTTGCGCGGCGGGGGAGGTGTTGAGATTTTTTTTCTCCGGGGGGGGGGTGCATCCCAGCCAGCCCGACCCGAGCGAGCCGCGTCTCCCCGCCGGAGGCCCCCCACCCATTTCTTTGCTGAACTTGCAATTCCGTGCGCCTCTGCGTGTTTCCCCCTCCCCCCCTTCCCTCGTCCCCTCCCCTCCCCGGAGAAGAGAGTTGGTGTTAAGAGTCAGGGATCTTGGCTGTGTGTCTGCGGATCTGTAGTGGCGGCGGCGGCGGCGGCGGCGGGGAAGGAGCGGGCGCGGGCGCAGGCGGAGGAGGTAGAGGCGGTGGTTAGACATGAACGCCGCCTCGGCGCCGGCGGTGCACGGAGAGCCCCTTCTCGCGCGCGGGCGGTAGGTACCGGCGCCGGCGGGGCTCGGCGGGGCTCGGCGGGGCTGGTGCGCCGGTCGGCGTGGGGCTCGGGCTTGGCGGCCCCGCACGCGGCTCCGCGCCTCCCGTGCCGCGGGCTCCCGGCTCCCGGCGCTCCCCCTGGAGACACCCCTTCCTCTCCCGCGCCTCTTCCCTCCCCCTCGTCCCTACCCCCCCTCGGCCCCCCCTCCCCGGCAGTGCCACTTGGAGAGACCGATGACTTTGCCAAGGCCCTGACTTTAATTTTTACAACCCTTTCTTTCACAAATTAGGGTGCTGGACCATTACGGGACCCGACCCTCCACTCCGCTTCCCTCCCCCCCGCCCCGCTTTCGTCGACCCTGTCACCCCTCCCCCTTTGGACGTGTTTTCACTCCAGAGACGCTCATCTTTAATTTCTTTATAGCTACTTTGAAACGCAGAGGGGAGTGGTGTGTGTGTGTGAGCGTGTGTGTGAGCGTGTGTGCGTGTGTGTGAGTGTGTGTGGGGGGGTGGGGGGAAAGTTGAGACCGGATCGTTCTGAGTAGTTTCTCTTTTCTCTGGGATCCATTCATTTCTCGCTCTACCTCCTGTTGCATAAAATGATGCGCTGAAGAGCGGCTTTTTTTTTTTTTTTCTTCCCGGATTTGGTTTTATAGTGGATGTTACCAGTTTTGATCGTCTCTTTGGAAATACAATATCAATAGCAGTTTTTTGTTTTTTTTTTTTTGTTTTTTTTGCTATTGCTGCCTATTCCTTCTTTAAAAAAAAAGCAACAAAAAACAACTCTCCTGTCCCTCCCTCCTTTCTACCTTATTCCCATCCGCCCTCACATCCCTACCCCACAACCCCCCCAGTCTCCAAAAATCCGATTGTGTTTTCTCCAAGGATTGGGACTGGATTTTCTGATTGCGGTTATTTCCATGTTTCTAGGTTTGTGTGATTTTGCTAAAATGCATCACCAACAGCGAATGGCTGCCTTAGGGACGGACAAAGAGCTGAGTGATTTACTGGATTTCAGTGCGGTAAGAAAGAACGGTGGAAACTAACAACAGCTGTGAAACAAAACAAAACAAAACAAAAAACCCAAACACTTTGAGCTAGAAACCAATAATAATCTAAAGGACAGGAATAATTTTTAATTGGCTGAGTCCTTGGTAAACATGAAGGTCTTTTTGATAAGTTTTTAACTACAATTTTTGGGTGTGATGGACGATTCAGGCTTTTTTTTTCAGAGTCTTAATTACTTGCTTTTGAATTCCCTACCCACCGAATCCCCCAAATAATGGAGTCTCACTCCAATGGAAGGGAAAAACAGACACCCCTAAAACTGTAAACCACCCCTAAACTTGACCTTATCTGAACACTGAGAGTACTGATACTTTGTGCACTACTCATTTTATTTATTTATTTTTTCTGAAAATGGAAAAGAGAAAATAGGAGACCCCAGTTGTCTCAAAGTTTTAAACTGATGATCCTTTGGATTAGTAGGACCTGTAGTCCTCCTCATTACATCTTTTCCTGGGATTCTGAAAACTCGTGTGCATGTGCTGAGCATACATTCTTTAGAACCCTTTAGACGGTCTTTGTAAATCTCGGAGTCGTGAGATCAGCACAAAGCAGAACTTACACACTTGTGGAGTTTTATGACGGAACTTGGTCCTTCTCCATCCCTTTGCTTCCCTTCCCCATACCAAGTCCCAAACATGTCAGGGGAAATAATTCATTTTTAATGCCAGATGAGTTTGGTGTAAGATGCATTTGCAAAGCAAAATAAAAAGAATCCACAAAACACACAAATAAAATCCAAACCGCCTTCTAAGTGGGGCTCTTTCATGTTGCTGCTGCTGCTGCCGCTACTGCTGCTATTGCTGCTGCTGCTGCTTCTCTTCTAGACCTTTTGGAGAAATGGCTTTCGGAAGTTTTGCCAGGAAACGTGGCCCTAGGCAGCTTTGTAGCCCCCTTTCTGCTTGCTGCACTTTCTCCATTCGTTTCTTTGCTTTTTGCAGGCTCTGACTCAGGGAAGGTGCGCATTATCCACTAGATACGTCGAAGAAGAGGGAAACCAATTAGGGTCGAAATAAATGCTGGAGAGAGAGAGAGTGAAAGAGAGAGAGAGAGTGAGAGAGAGAGAGAGAGAGAGAGAGAGAAGCAGAGAAAGAGAGAGGGAGAGAGAGTCTTGCTTCAAATTGCTCTCACGTTAGAGACGAAATGAGAATTTAGTGCAGGTGGCACTTTTATTTTTATTTGGGTTCACATATGACAGGCAAATCCTATACGGGATGGAAATGGACATTGCCACGTTTATGGCCAAGGTTTTCAATATAAAACAAGCAACTTTCTTCTCTTTTGTAAAACTAGTGTTTTCTAGAGAGCTTGCTGCCCTCCGAACTGAATCTTGTTCACATCATGGGGACTGTGTTGGTTTAAAATGTAGTCCTACCTAGTTCTGGCGATCTAATGAACCTGAGGAAAAAGAAAACAGTGGTTAAGGTTGGGGTGGGGGGAGAGTGATTGGTAATGTTGTGCCTGTTTTCGTTTTAAGTTGGATGGTGATGTATTTTACTAAAATGAGCCCTTAGCATAAACTGTATATTGTATAGGGAGAGTATGAAAGATCTTTGATGAACTCTGAAGGCACAAATGTCGTCTTTTCAACAGTAATGTTTCTTTGTTTCTTTTAGATGTTTTCACCTCCTGTGAGCAGTGGGAAAAATGGACCAACTTCTTTGGCGAGTGGACATTTTACTGGCTCAAGTATGTAAATTCTTTTCTTAGTGTGTAGTTAAATGTTCTTAGCTGTTTATTCACTCATGGTATATTTTTGGCTCTGTTGAAGTGTTCTGAAAAAGTCATTGAAATTTTAGCCTGTAATGATATGGTTATTTCATTATCCATTAGTGGTATAACTTAGGCAAAAATGTTATCTTTTGCAAAATTAGAAGTAGGGTTTTTAAAAAAAAAAAAATCAAGGAAACTGTCTCAGAATTCATCACTTACTTTAAAAGCAAATTTCTGATACAATTGTAATCAAACACGTGAAGATAAGGCAGTGTTAACATGGGGGAATAAATTAATGTTTCCTTATTTGAAAATAGAGGGAAAAATCTAACTTTCATGAAAAGGGCAAATCCCTTGTAAATAATATCAATTTTATTGGGTACTATGTATAATTAACCCTTTTAAAGAAATGAGCGCTTAATTTTGCAGATGAATGCTGTGTAGTAAACCATAGCTGTAAATAGAGAGACTCCTGCTAATCTGAGAGCGAAATATGAATTCATTTATATTTAAAATATCCTTTTTGGTGCTTCAGCTTTTTTTTTTTTTTAAGAATTTACTTGTGCAATGAATTTTTCTATATTTAAAGTTGCAAATTTGGAAGGACTTTTACATTTTATAAATGAAAGGTCTTTGGCTGATGCTTTAAAAAGACGTTAGCGCTATTCACAAAGGAATCTGTGTGTGCAGTGATTATCTGGTATCTAAGGAGGAGTTTTAATAGGGGACTCTCTGAAGGTCTCTTATTAAAAGTGAAAACTGAAAATATGCTATTCGTTTAAAACGTATTTTTTTTGTCTAGTGAATTTCATATCAGAAGGAGGCATACATTGCTCTCCTTTAGGTTCAAGGCTTAAATCCATTTATGCTTGTTAAACAGCTGTAGTATTTTAGGAGTTCTGGCAGTGGTACATAACAGGACATTAGACAGAGTCCTGTTCTTAAGTCAGACTGGTAAATGTTGACATCGTTTAGTTGTGAGATACCAGTGGAATTGTCTGTTAGCTATTGAAGGTAATTTCACATCTCTTAATATTCATTTGGTGTTGTAGCAGTGAAAGAAATCTGTTCATCTTTGTGATTTGTATAATTGGTATTTTTTAAATAAAATTAATGGCATTTAAAAGTTGCTCATTTCTAGATAAGTTACTTCTCCTTTTGCTGGCCCCCATAAGTCTAAGGGATTTTTTATCTCTACAACTTGATTTGTGAAATATGAGATGCCTCCTATAGTTACATTTTATCTTTTATTTTGGGGGGTCCACTTTGATTAAAAGGGCTACTGACCATATGTTTGTGTTTTACTGTCCTGGACCCTGTTATAATTTTCATTTGGGACTTAAAATTTTTTTTGTTGTTGTATTCGTATTGTATCTTCCAAATTTCTTTATCGTGTTCTCTATACAACTTTGAAGGAAAGATGAGTACAAGTATCTCATGTAGGCAGATTAATTTTTCATGTTAGACAGTATCAAAACAGTTGCTAACTTTATCTCTGACAGTAACTTTCTTCATGATTTTCCTTAAGAAAATGTATATTCAGTTGAAATCTGAAAGTAGATTATGTCAGAAAGGCTCAGAGATAGACTGCTTTCAGAGTCAGTGCAAAAATACTCTTTTGTACTTTGTAAAAATTGACACATTTGGAATAATTAAGTATATCAGCTTAGTTATAGTTTAATAAAGTAAGGTGATTTAGAAGCATGAAATTGTGTTACATTTAAAAAGATAACTGTGCATCTGGTCCCTTTTCTATGTTCACATTTAAATGAAGTCCTTGCTATGATGTTTAAGTGTTTACAGAGTGTAGGGTGAATAAGTATGAATATGTATTAATGCATTTTGGAAAATGATCATATACTGAAACTTACAGAGTTCTTAAGACAGTATATCTGTATACGTAAACCTAGACAGAGGCTTCATCCTTAGTGAGACGTGTTGTGATATTTCCAATGAATATGCTGTGATTATTTTTAAGGTGTTAAACTTTAAGTGACGTCGTACCAGAGGTGTAGTTTTCAGGCCCAAATGTTTACTTGTAAAGGTAAAAAGTGTAGTGCCGATTTTGTTCTCGCTGCTGGATTGAAAATGCAGGGTATTCATCCAGTGCAGTATGATGGGGACTATAATATACACAGTACAGATTGGAGTGTTGATTTTTCTCATCTGTCCAAGACACAGTTAGGTGGCTTTGTTTCCACTCAATAACAAAGATAAGTCCCTTTTAAAGCATAACAAATTAAAAAAAAAAATGAGGAAAACTGCATTTTGCTCCTGGAAGGATGAACTAGGAAACTTTGGACTGAGAAATAATTTTCTAACTGTACATCAGGTTAATATCCATTGTCCCAAGGGTGCTCAGATGTCACTTCCATGGGTAGCTTTGAAACCTGGGTCCAGAGAAAAAAGGTCTAAAGTATAAGTGAACTGTTCATATTGGAAAAACCAGCTCTGTTTTTTCAGAGTGAGGCATGGTAATGTTTCATGCTTAAAGTTCTCAGTAGCTGTGGATTCCATTCATATAGGGCGCTCCTTCGTGATTTGCAATGTGAGAATTAAAAAAAGTGTGGCCATATTGCCTTTAATCTTTCATTTCACAAACATGGTTTTTCCTACCACCTTAAGAAATGGTGAGGCTGCTAGGGAGAATGGAATGTAACCTGAGCTACAGCCTGACATTCCCAGGGAGCATTTTTCACATGAAAGGCTTTTGTCAACCCAGGAAAGGACCAGCAGTTTTTGTTTGATGTTTGCAGGTGTTCAGCAGAGAGCACTAAAACAATTCAGCCATGATAGTTCAGAGCTTGGATGACCTTAACGGGGAGAATTGGTGGGTTCTGGAATTATTTTTAAGAAATATTTGAAACCTATATGGTGACTTATATAAAGGGATTTCAGATCCATTATATCATTGATCTTGAAACTAGCTAAAAGCATCCACATGCCTGGATGATTGGAAAATTTTTCTCATTAAAAAGTAGGACGGCAAAGTTACCAGAAGAAAAAAAAATTCACCTAGAGTCTATAATTTATTGATGAACAGGGGTTTAATTTTCTAATATAACAAAACTACAGTTTCTTTGGTTACCTTTGAGTCTTTCATGAGCAAAAGATAAACATACTAGCTTTGGCATCTTTTACAAAGTAGTTTTAAAGTTGGGGCTCTAAAATTATCCATACTCAACAACAGCCCTGGTCACATCTGTTACATGTATTTACAGTTAGTCTGTGACGGATCCTACATCTTCCTCCCTTAGTTTAAAAGTTGAGCCTTTTCCCCCGTAACTGTTTAGTTTTACTTAGGTGTTCAGCATTTGTTAAAGGTGCCAAATGGATGGGTGTTTTAACAATTAAGAGCAGCAGTAAAACACACCACATCCCTGTCATGGTCATTTTTGGAAGAGAAAAAACATTTCTTGACATTCACACAAGTTATTTTACTGATACCCACATGACACCCAAATGACACATCAGTTTGGTAAATTCAGTAAGAAAAAATAAATCGCTCCAATGGGTAGTTCTGTATCACAGAGAAAATTCAAATGGTCAGCATTCTGAATTAATATCCATCCGTACAGTTTGAGTTCATGATTATGGCGTGAAAAAACAAATGGTCTCCCTTAAAGGTATTTGTGGAGTACACTTATTTAATTGTGTGTGTGTGTGTGTGTGTGTGTTTTAAACAGCCTTACTATTATAGTGCAGTTCATAGTGGTTGTATGGCTTTTATAAAATGCAGAATAATTTAACAGGTTACAAAATAAGCAAAGTGGCATTAAATCCATTCTGTTAGAATCATAGAATTTGGGGGATTGAACCCCTTAGAAAGAGACAGCCCAGTGCCTTCATTGTACAAAGAAAACTGAGGCCCAAGTTAAGAGGTTCTGAACTATGCCTTTATTTGCTAATCTAAGAAACAAGTTTTGATTTGCTAATTTTGTATGGCCCTGCAAATCCTTTTATTGGAGTAATATTGGTTTCACTGCTATGTTTTTCTAAATTTGTATTTTGCATAATAGGGTATCAGGATTTGTGTGCTGATCTTTGTGCCTACAAATTCTTCTAAGTGCACATGTGCCCTTTGAATGCTTTTTAAGGTTTGGAGCTGAATTTTGGATTGTTGATCATTCTCTTTTGCCTGATTTGGCCTGTGACTATTTGCAAGATGTTAGATTGACTAACAGGGGTGGATGGGCATGACACTGACAGAATTAAAGTGCTTCTTACTATGCCAAGTGGTGTACTATGCACTTTATATTCTTGTATTTTTTAAATCCTCACAAGAACCCAGTGAGATGCCAGGATTACCATGCTCAAGTTATAAATGAGGAAACTGAGATTCAGAGATGGTAAACTACTCACCCTCAAGGCAGCCAGAATGAATCAGGTTCTAAACCCAGGTCTGCCTGGTCTGCCTAGCTCAGTGTCTTTTGAGACACACACACACACACACACACACACACACACACACACACACACACACACACACACACACACACACGGACACACACGGACACACACACGGACACAGAGTCAGATATAGCTTATTATTTCAATATCTTATAGGCTTAAGGATATATTATTGAGGCTTGGTGTGCAATACTGTTCCTGATCTTTACAGTAGATAAACATTTTTAAAAAATATGTTTAAGATAATGGTATAAACCATGTCCATTATTTTTCCTGCTTTCTTATCCAAACTAAGCTTCTAGTTTATGTTGGATTTCAATGTGACTTAGTATCTCTCTCATATTTTTATTATTTTTTTAACAAGGAAAATATAGTAGGTAGTTTCAAAGTTGTGTTTTGGTTCTATTGTAAATGGACAGTCTGCTTGGGTACCAGTGAAAATATTTTGTTTCCAATTATTTTAATGTACCTAGTCAAACCAAAAGTTGAGGTAACCAAGCTTGCTCTGTTAATACCTAAAAAAAAAAAAAGGTTTCCTATCTTTTAACTGTAAAAAAAAGTTTTGCAGTTCCTTGTTAGATCTTTGAAACTTAATATTCAAGAACAAAAACCCTGAATTCTATCTACATCACTAAAATAAGCAGTTTTGAAGTTTTGATATGTCTATTATCAGACATGTGCTTAAAATGTTACGTTTTCTAAATCAGAAGGAAGAAGCAGTACTCTATTTGACATTGACTTAAGTAAATAAAATGCATTAAACAAGCGTAGGGATCCAAGATCTGTTGAGCCTGAAATGCTTAACATTTTTGACGGCATCAGCAAATTATCTTTACCCTACTATTGTAATGAGGAAATCACTTAAATAACAGATGAACAGCTAAGTCACATAAACATATATAATAGAACTATGTAATGGAAGTTTATGCTGTTAATTGCTCGAATCTGTCTTAAATGCTTAGAATCATGGAGCAGTAAAGACTGTCATATAAACAGTTTTGTTTTGAGCTTAAAATTATTCCTTTTTGCTTTCATCTGCTATGATAAACAAAGTAATTTTGGAAGCTTTACAGATCAAACATTTACTCCTAATGGTAAACTACATTTTATATTGGAAGTTTGCAGCCTCGTCCAAGGCAGAGAGTTGAGTCCTGGTGGCCCCAGGCTGCAACGTTTAGTGTTATGATGCTATTTAGATCTGTTCCCATAAGCCAAGATAACAGATCTGAAGTTGTCTAATAAGGAACATGGTGTGTTTTGAAATGTTCTTCAGTTTACAAGTCTTGAACCAAAATGTTCTTGGCCAAACCTTTAGACCTTATACCTATATGTTGGGTAAGTCAGATTTTGCACAAAGCATCGAAATGAAGCTAGGTAGGAACAGAAAAAAAATCCCTTCCTTCCTTATTTTTTGTCTTTTATGAGCTATTTTTTTATGACCAGGTGTTCTTCCAAGTTAATTAGATGGTGCTGAGTATTAGAGAAAGTAAAGCAAAGCACATCAAAGTTATTTTTTTTAAAGGCTTTATTTATTTTTGTCACCGGTTTATTACTCTGAATAAAGTTTTCAAAATTGACCGCCAAGTTTATAAGCTTACACATGGGTTATCCATTTTATAAATCTGTGATCCCACTTAGACTCAGCACTGATGTAGGCACATGAGGTTTAGGTGGGTAATTTTCAACCATATGTCTCTTAATGCTTATGAGAGATGTAAGAGAAATAACAGTTTAATCTTTAGAGAAGATTGGTTGACACTTTCTATAAGTTTTACATATATATTTATATATATATTTTTAATCAGGCTCAAAGGAGTAGCAAAAGTGTTGAAAAAGGTTGTCATATTTGCTTTCATTTCAACAATAAATAGAGGCCCAGTTAATCAGCATATCAGATGGCCAGGTGTGTTTAGAATCAGTTTATACGGAGGAACTTCAGGGCTGTAAGAAAGTATTCTATTTAAAGGTGCAGCCACTCGATTGTTCAAATGGCTGCTTTTGTACTTTTGTGTGACAATTAACATTTAATGAATGACTTTCTAAACTGCCATTGGTGGTAATTATTATATGCGGTTTATTAACTGCAATCCATTGTTGGATGTGCCTGTATTGATCTGTTTTGCAAACAACCCTTCACACGTTCAGCAGTATTTGTACATTACTTTTTAAAGAACCTGTTTCGTTTGCTGACATTGATGTTGCCCCTAAAATTTTTAGCTGACAAATGCCTCTTCGATCAGAGTGATTTTTTAATTAAATTAAAAATTCATTGTCTTTTCAGCTATAAAAATTTTGCCCTTCTTTCCTCAGGGAATCCCAAAGAAACTCCACAAGATTGCCTTTCAAGTAAAGGATTTATAGAAATTTAGACTTACCAGGAGACTTTAGAGATGTTCTATGATTTTTTTTTTGGTTAAAGAGCTAAGGTTTGGGAGGGTTAAATGTCTTTTGCCCAAATCATACAGTTGGTTATGGGCTATAATAGGACACAAATACAGATGTCCTGACCTGCTGCTCAGGGACCCCATGCTGCTTTTAATTAAGGTTTGGACTCAATCCGTTGGTACCAACTGTATGTTTCTTTAGAGGAGGAAAACTTGTATAATCTTCCATTTCTGAAAAATAATAAAAGTTCAGATCGTGAGAGATGGACAACGTAGTCCAGCTCACTTGTCATCACATGCTCTAATTTGGCTAAGGCAGTTGACGAATAACTGTTAAAATGTATTGTGTTATTAAAAATAACAAAGTAAGACCCCTGATTAAATATCAGGGCTGTAATTTAATCTTGGGGGTTCTGGTGCTGTTCATAAACCATTTGGTTTTTTTCTGTAACAGATGACGTCAAAATACAGCTTGATTGAATTATGACCCTGGGTTACAGGAGCACCTGCTTGTGCCTCTTGACTTCATAGCATGTCAGCATTTCCATTACGAATTTTTTTTTCTCTGACATTTTTAAGTTCACATAGTTAAACGAGACTGGTGATTGGCATAGAAACTTTCAGCCTCCCGGGAAAAGACTATTTTCCCAATAAAACAGAGAAGGTGGTGACAAAGCCCCATTACGGAATACCTTTTAGAATGTTCTTCCTTGCTTTCATCTTCCATTAATATAAACATTCCCTTTTGGGGTACTTAGCTGAAAGGCATCCAAATGGAAGGTTTTGTATCTAAAATCTCCCAAGCCAAGACTTAACTCCAGGGCATTTTGAGGACTTTTAAACTAGGGAAAGACCTACCTTCTGTGAAGGAAGATATTGAAATGATAGCTCTGGACACTCCAGTTTTCATCTTGTGTAAAATGCTGAAGAGCAAGATGAAAAACACGCACATTTGCATATCTTGTCAGTAATTACTTTTATATCCACTTAAGATGAGTAAAAATTGATAATGAATGGTTTAGAAAGGTCTATTTATTTATATCATTATCTGGAGACTCATAGCATAGCTTCAGTTTAGCCCCTCGGGTTTTAATATGTAGCCGGTGGAGATGGGATATTGGTTGTGTCTATCTAGCCAGTTATTTTTTATCTACCTATCATAATTCTTATTGATGGTTCATCTAATATATATTTTTAGTACATGCTATGTACACATCCCCTGCGTTAGCAATTATAGGACTCAGAGGGCTTTGTGGGAGCAAGGCCCTGCCCTGAGAGGGCATGTATTTTGACAGGAAAGAATAGAAATGTACATGTTTAATTAATACTCAGTGTCCAGAAGACAAGTGTCATTAACATGGTGGGAGTTTAGGTAAAGAAAAACTTATTTCTTGCTGGGGGAACTTAATGATGAAGGTTTCATGGACAAATCGACTCTGATTCTTGAAAGAGGAGGAGTATTTTGACATGGGGCATTGGGACGGAGCCTTTTATATCAAGATCACTGTGAACCAGGCACAGAGGAAGGCCATTGCAAAGGGTGGATGAAAGAGCAGGTTCCTCAGCTTGGCAGTGGACTCAGTTATGGTCTAGGCACCTCAGTCACCTCCAGGCACACATTCCTGTCTTGGGTGCCTTTTTTTTTTTTCCTTTTCTGGTTTTGGGATTTCCCTTTGAGATAATCCAGTTCCTTCCCCAAATATATGTTTTTAATGGTAGTGGCAGCGTGGAAATCAAGATTTAGGTGTTCCCAGTTCCAAACTCTTCCTATTGTATCATTCAGCAGTGGAAATTTTAAGCTAATTTGGAGAAAATGATTTATTTAACTGAATTCTGGCAATCTAGATTCTCTTGCCATGTTTGCCGTTAAATAGCTGTTTCATATTGGCAAAGTGAATATAATGTGTCATACTGACATCACACATAGGAAAAATACGTAAATACCACCCTCTCCTTGAGTATTGGTCACATTACAGTGTCTTTCCCTCTGTGACCTCCTACTGTTTCAGTGATTCCAGTTTCCAGTTGAAGCCAACAATTCAAGTTCTAGTTGGAATTGACATAGGAGGAATTTATTAATGAATGTTTGCTACAGAATAGAAACAAGATTTTTTCGACAAAGGGCATATTCTAGACCCCTTTACCCATTTTTTTTAAAAAAATGTCAGTTTCGAACCTGTGTCTTCCCCAAACTTTTTCTTCACTTTCGAACATAAAGGATTCATGTTGGGAATATTTTGCAACCCTTCACCTTTAAACTCAGAGAGAAAACATTTTGGTCATCAGGTGGTAATCACGTTTCAAGATTTAATCTACAATTTCATACATAACCCAGTTTTGCAATTTTGAAAAGGAAGACCGCACAATGTCAATTTCAATCCTTGTTCAAATAATCATTATTTGTTGGGTGCCTTCTAGAACTTCATTGTCTAACTGGTATCCCAAACCATGGAATGCTTTTCTGTTCTGCTGTTGGCACTGGGATTCTTCATTTAGTTTCTTTTAGCTGCAAAGGTTGATTTTCTTTTGACGTCTAATTTCCCCCTGATTTTGTTGACCTCTTATTATTCTTCAATTTATCTTTTTAGCCCATGTGGAACTATTTCTTTTTTACATGGGTGTACATTTTGTAGTGTCCCACTTTAATCACTAGTAATTTTGGTAGAGTTGGATAAAGTGAGAAATACTCCATAATTACTTTAAGCAATTAATTTTACTTAAAAAATTCGTTATTGTTGATGAAGGCTTGATTGTTTAAAGAATGTTGAAAGCTTCAGAAAAGTGAAAGGGATGAATGTACATAGTGGTGTTTTTTTTCATTGTGAATATGTTTCACCGGAATAACAAGAGAATTATTAAGAATTATTAACTTTCATGTACACACTTGTTCATTCATTCATTTAGTAAATGTTTTTTGAGAGTCAAGATTCAAATTGCACTGCTAGGTATTATGGTGATATAAACAAGAAAAAATTTCAAGGCCAGCATTGCAGTTGGCATAGGATACTGCTGTCATTGGGTACGGGCTCTACGTTGATTCAGTAAGACAGTGCTTTTCGAATAAGTGATGTCAAAGTGTGGAAGTAGACTTCTTCCAAAGATGCTTTTTAAATATAACTACAGACTTTACAGTTTTATCTGAAACATTGAAATCCTGTGTGTGTACTTCTACATGAGTATAAAGGAGAGAGAATGGACTTGAATGATCATGGAATTTGGACCTTGAAGAGTATTGTTATGATGTACTCTCAAATTTGGTACCAAAGACTTTTTGGGAGGCAATGACAATTATGCCCCATATGTTTTTGTTGGTTTTTTTGGGGGGATCAGAAATTAAAATATCAGATTTGTAGATGGTGCCCATTTACTTCAAGGGCACTAGATATTTTTGTTGTTGTTCCCACACTTGAATATTTTTAATATTTATTTAAAAATTCGTATGCAGGAAGTTATTCATTTACTTTCAGAATTTTGTATTGAGCATCCACCACGTATCAGGTAGTATGCTGGGTGCTAGAAATAAAATGATGAACAAACAGACGCGGTTCTGCATTGGCTAAATGTAGGAGACATACATTCACTGAATAACCAACCAGAGAAATGTCAGCCTCTACGCTGAGAGGCGTGAGGCGTTAGCTGAGTTTGCAGTAGGGTATCTGACCACACAGTCAGGAGAACCTTCCCTGAAGCTGGTACACCTGACTGAGGTCTGAGGGGGAGGGGGAGGGAAGTGGGCTGGGGCTCAGCAGGGCATGGTGTTCGGGGAGGAGCTAGAGCTTGGTTGGAGCTGAGGCAGGGGAGAGGGAAGGTAGGGGCCGGATCATGCCAGGCTGCGAGGCAGGGAGACTGTGCAGTTTCCTCCCACCAGATTTGTGCCTGGGAACACTCTGACTGCAGCCTGGAAAACACAGCTCAAGGGTAGTCAGGGTGGGTGGCCCGAACCAGCAGTGAGACTTTTGCAGGAACCCAGCTGAGAGATAGGGTTGCACACACACACAGTGGCATTTGCGTGTGTGTGTGTGTGTGTGTGTGTGTGTGTATGTGTGTGTGTGAGAGAGAGAGAGAGAGAGAGAGACAGAAAGAGAGAGAAACTTTCTATAACTTGATTACTTGCAAATTGACTGTATTTTATATCTTCTAACAGTAACCCTGAGACCTCGTTCAGCTACTGTGTGCTGTCGACTGCCTGTTTTGCACCCAAATGCCACAGAAGTGCTTTTTATTTTCTGAGAAAAGTGGAAGATTGATTTTGCAATTCTGTTGTGAGAGGGTGCAGAGGTGGGAGTGGGAGAAAGAGGCAAAAGGGACTCTGCTTTCTTATTTAATGGTCTTCAGTAATTACGCACTATTTAGGCTTCCTCTAGCTTATGTTCTAATTACCAGTAAACATTCTGGTGGTTCAGTTCAACCTGTGGAATTGAGTCCATCACACACCTGGGATCAGGTATCAGCACATTCCCACGCTGTTGCTGAGCATCTTTGGTGAACTTTAGGAAGGTGGTAGGATTTGTACGATATTCCGTCTGAGATGGAAACGCTGTTTACCTGATTCTCTTTTGTCTGAGGTGGCCATGGGGGAAAGTTATCTGGTAACTGTTGATTAGCCACGAAATAAAGTCTTTCACTTTGACACCTCCCAGTGAATAGCCCTGCTTCACCTTTCACTCTGACCATCTAGCTCCTTCTCTGCCCCGCTCCCTCCATTTTCTCACGAATCTTATGGTTTACTCTTGGGAGTCCCCTCTCAACCCACTATGTTTGTTAGTCCATTTTAGTTAGGAAAACTGTCACCATTCTTGCGGTATACTTAGTGTTCAAGTTGAAGAAAAAAAGAGGTTTTTTCCCTCCTCTCTTCCTTGCCATCTTTGCTTCGGCCGGCTAGTTAGAGCATTGGGGGAATGCCACGGGTATGGGCTGGATCCTGATAGCCATGCCAGTTAGTGATTCTTGGCTCTGTGACCCAAGAGCTCTGCGTGTGCTTCATCAGAAGGATGCTGATAGGAGCGAGGTCTAGAACCGTCTCTGCTGAGCTGAAAACCCCTTAGCACACGTGCCTTGTGCTGGTGAGTCAGTAGGTGATGCTGATGCAAGTGGACAGCATCCACGTGTTGTTCCTGCCTCCTGGAGAACTCCTTCAGCATCCAGGCGTGCACTGGTAACGCTCCGTTAAAAAAATCAAACAAAATGAAGTTACCTTCCTTCTGGGGTGCGGAGGGCACGCAGGGTGCTTCCACAGTTATCTGTGGTGCTTTATTTTTTTGGAAAGAAAAAAATGGTAGAATGTTACGGTTGACACCTCAATGCTCGAAATATTTCATAATAGAAACAAAACAAAAGCGTAACAAACCAAACACATACTCTCCCTCTCATTCACACTCCCTACTGACTGGTCCTCTTTCTTGGGCTCCTTTACAACAAGAGTTTTGTTGACTGTTGACTACACTGGTGGCTTCTGTATCCCTTCCTTCCATATACTTTTTATAAGTCTCACCCCAACCAAATATTCCAAAACATTTTATCTTTTGATGTTTGATACCTACAAAATAATACATGTAGCATATATGAATTATGAAGCTAAATGATGGAGTGAAGACCAGGGGACCCACCACTCACTGTCAAAACTAGAGCATCATCAGAACCATCTGGGTTTCTTCCTTATCCGCATTCCCCCGTCTTTCTTGCCAGAGGTAAATATTCTTTTTTCTTTCTTTTTTTTTTTCTTTCCACTTGACGGAGGATTATAAACATGGTATCATTCCTGTGTTGTATTGTGCCACTTGCTTTTTACACTTGGCATTGCATGTTTCAGATTTCTCCATGTTGCTGTGTGTGGCATTAGTTCATTTTCACTGCTGGTGAATATGCTGTGTGTGGCATTAGTTCATTTTCACTGGAATATGCCTCAATTTATTTATGTATTTTCTAGTTAATGAACCTTTGGATTGATTCCCTTTTTTTGAGACTACACACTTTCCTAG
Source organism: Lagenorhynchus albirostris (assembly GCF_949774975.1). NCBI lineage: Eukaryota > Metazoa > Chordata > Mammalia > Artiodactyla > Delphinidae > Lagenorhynchus > Lagenorhynchus albirostris. The sequence goes on from NC_083108.1 coordinate 18,645,265, forward strand.
CACCTCTTGACGCGTTCTTGATCATCTCTTTTGATTCCTGTAGATGTCTAAGAGTCAAATTTCTGGGATGTAGAGTCATGCAAATGTTACAAATGAAAAGATAGTGCGGAATTGATTTCCAAAGTTGTTGCCAATTTACACTCCTACCCACAGCATAAAAGGTTACTATGGATGTATATTGTTGTCCACCTTTGGTGTTGTCAGATTTCTTAATTGTATCAATCTAGTGGGTGTACAATATAAAATGTATCTCACTGTGGTCTTAACTTGCATTTCACTGATGATTGATGAGGTTAAACATCTTTCTATGTTTTTATTTATCATTCATGTTTCTTCTATGGAATCTCCCCTCCTCAGTTTTCTATTGAGTCTGTTTTCTTTTTAAATTTTAATTTTTTACTGCTTTGCGGATGTTCTTGTTATATATGTGGATAATAATTTTCTCAGTCACGCATGCTTCAAATACTTTCCCTTTTTTTATGACCTGTCTTTTTACCCTCCCTGTGGTATCTTTTGGTGAGCACAAGGCCTTAAATTTAATGTAGTCATTTTTTTTTCCCTTTACCTTTTCATGTTGCGTGTCATGGTTGGAATATCTATCTCTACCTCAAGGTCATAAAGATATTCTCTTATATGTTTCTTCTGGAAAGCATTTTGTAGTTTTGACATGCACGTTTAAGTTTTTAATACAGTTGGGATTGATTTTGTAGAGTGGGAAGTAGGGGTTCAATTCCCCTTTTTCTTAAATATCTTGATATACATTTGTTCTAGAATCATTTATTGAAAAGTCCATACTTTCCGGAGGCATCCACAGTGGTATTTCTGCAATATTTTAAGTTTCTGTATTTGTAAGGGTCTTTCATTCTGAGTCCTTTTTTTCTGATCTGTTGGTCAGTTTGTCTACCCATGCCTCAGTGCCATATTGTAGTAAGTTTCATACCACATTTTGGTATATGGTAAGGTCCTTCCTCTTCTCATCCCACATGTACATTTTACTTTTAGCTATGTTTTTCCACAGAAATTTAAAAATAAGTTTGCCAAGGTCTTTCATAAGCCTTTTAGGGATTTTATTGAAGTTGCATGGGATCTGATGATCAATTTGGGAAAAAATTAATATATCTTTAATAATGATTATCTCCACTCATTTATCTCTCCAATTCTTTAGGTCTTCTTTGATATCTCAAAGTTTCATAATTTTTTTCATGAGGTTGTGTATATCTTTTGATGATTTTTTCTTAGGTACCTTATTTTTGTTACTATTGATAATGGTATTTTCTTTTAAATTAAATAGTCAAATTGTTTGTCCCTGATATATATATAAATGTAATTGATTTTTGTATATTGATTTCATATTCAGCCATGTTACTAAATTCTCTTATTAATTTTATTAATTTTAAATTATCTTTGTGTTTTCATTAGAGTTTTTCTTAGTCATATCATGTGTGAATAATGACAGTTCTGTTGTTTTTCCTTTCAAATCCCTTTCAGACAGATATATCTTTTTTTTTTCTTTTCTTGTCTTACTCTGTGATACCTAGGACCTCAAGACATTCTTAAACAGAAACAGCAATACTGGGTATCCTTGTCTTTTCCCTGATTTTCACCATTGATGTTGGTAGTTATTTCATTAAGGAAGTTTCCTTCTATACATATCTTGCTAAGAGTTTTACTGTGAGTGGTATTGAGCTTTATCAGTTTTTTCTACATATATTTATTTTTTAAATGATTTTTTTAAAGTATTGTTTTTAAACTTAAAAAAATTAATTAATTAATTTATTTTTGGCTGTGTTGGGTCTTAGTTGCTGTGCGTGGGCTTTCTCTGGTTGCGGCGAGCGGGAGCTACTCTTCATTGCGGTGCGCGGGCTTCTCATTGCAGTGGCTTCTCATTGCGGTGGCTTCTCTTGTTGCAGAGCACGAGCTCTAGGCGCACGGGCTCAGTAGTTGTGGCTTGCGGGCTCTAGAGCGCAGGCTCAGTAGTTGTGGTGCATGGGTTTAGTCGCTCCGCGGCGTGTGGGATCTTCCCGGACCAGGGCTCAAACCCGTGTCCCCTGTATTGGCAGGCGATTCTTAACCACTGTACCACCAGGGAAGCCCCCTCTACATGTATTTAAATTATGACTTAAAAAATCTCTTTAATCTGTTAATGTTGTGAGTGACATTTATATTTTTCCCTATGGTAAACTCCCCTTGGATTTTTGGGATTGATTAATGTGATTGATGTATTTTTATTACTCTTTTAAAAATAATATCCTGGACTCAGTTTTCTAATATTTTCTTTAGTATCTTGCATCTATGTTTCTAACTAAGACTGATATATAATATTTCTTCTCTTACCATCCTTATCTGGTTTTAGCTCCAAGATTATACTGACCTGTAAAATGAATAGAAGAGTATTTCCACTCTATCATCTCTCATCACTCATCACAAGAGTGTGTATAAATCTCAAATAATCTGTTCCTTGAAATTAGGTAAAACTTGTCTGTGTAACAATCTGAGCCTCGAGTGAGATGATTTAAAGCCCTGATACAATTTTTAAATATTAAAAATATTGAGAATTTTACTTTGTTTTTTAGTTTTAGTTCATTTTAAAATTACATATATGAACAAAATTACATATCTGATAGATATAATATTTCACGTTTCATATAAAATTCTGAACTGATTACCGTAAAGTTGTTCATGGTATTCTCTTGTTAGCTTTCTGATCTCTGCTGATTCTATAATTAAGTTTCGTTTTTCATTCCTGGTTTTATTTGTGTTTTCCCAACTGTTGACTTTGTGGATTATTTGTGTGTGTGTGTTTTCCCAGTTCATTAATTTTTCATCTTTATTATTGCCAGCTTTCTATTTGTTTTGGGTTTATTCTGATTTTTTTTCTAACTTCTTAAGTTGACCACTTAGCTCGTTAAGTTGTTATCATTTATTTTGTTAATGTAAAAACTTAAGGCTCTAAAATGCCCTTTAAGTACTGCTGTCCCTGTATTCCGCGGTTTTAATATGTAACGTGTTCATTATATTTTATTTATAAGTATTTAAAATTTTCCAATATGATTTTTCTTCTTTAACTCTTGCAATATTTATTGATGCCTTGAAAATTTTACAAATGAATGTTATTTATCTTTTTATTATTGACTTTGAATGTAATTTAATTGTTGTCGGAGAACTGTTCCATGTGACAACAGTTCTTTGTTTCTTGTGAACTTGCTTTATTGTCAGTTTTAATTAATCAGTTTTCATAAATGTTCCATTGTGTGCTTGGGAAGATTGTGTATTCTTTTATTATTGAGTTGAAGGATTTATGTGTCCAGAAATTTAAGCTTGTTAATTGTGCCTTAAAATCATCTGTACCTTTACCAGAGTTTTTTTTGTCTGCCTGACATTTTGTCATTGAGAGAAGTGGATTGAAATAATCCTCTATCATGGTGACTTTGCAGATTTCTCCCCGTGTTTCTGTTTTGGCTTTATACATATTGAAATTGTTTGTATTCAAGTTTAAAATGACTAGGTCTTCATGGTTAATTAAACTCTTTATCCACTTTATATGTGGTCATTCTCTTTCTACTATTTTGTCTTAAAGTCTATTTGGTCTGTTATTAGTATAGTTATCTCACTTTCTTTTTGTCTAATATTTGTCTAGTGTATCTACTTTTTAACTTATTAATTTCAACCCATCCAAGTTGGTTTGTTTTTAGTCTGCCAGCTACAGCTGGATTTTAATTTAATCTAATCAGATATCAAATTATTTAAGTCCATTTACATTTTTTTGTACTTTGGGTTAGGCCACTTACATAGACTACACTGTGAATATGGCTCTTGGAATGGTGTGACATAGTAGCTCTGTGATTAATGTCATCTAAATTTTAAATTTCTATTTGTATTGCTTCTTATATACTTTTTTTTCCTCTTATTCCTTTTAAAGTAATTAGTTAAGGTTTTGTTTGTTTTGTACTTTATTTTACCCTCCCATTGTGTGGAATTTATTTGGAATTTATTTCTGTTCTTTTAGTGATTACCTTTAAATTTTACTATGTATAGTTATCTGACAAAGTCTGAAGTTTGTCTATAGTATTAACTCCCCTTTGAAACAATTTTAGCACCGTAGAATCCTGTTCCTTATATCACTGTCCTACCTATAAGAGTATTGTTGTTTGCAACTTTAAAATATTTTCTACAAATTAGATATTACTATTATCTAAACATTATAGACAGTGTTTAGATTTACTAGTTTACTAATATTTTTTGCTCAATACTTTCTGGCTTCTTTGACCTTTATGGGATCATTTTCATATTTGGTGAAGTATATCCTTTAGAGGTTTTTTGGTATAGGAAAGTTGGAGGTCAACTCTTGTATTTTTTAATCCAAAATGTCCTTATCCTTGTTATTGAAAGATAATTTTTCAGGGCACAAAATTCCAGGTTGACATTGATTTTTTTTCTCATTACTCTGCTGATTTTATTCTACTGTCTTCTGAATTCCATTGTGGCTCATTAGAAGTCTGCTGTCCATCCAATTGCCATTCCTTTCTAGACAGTTGTCTTTTCCCATGGCTTTCCTTTTTCATCTTGGTACTTAGGAATTTAGCAATATTATTTCATTAAACCTCTTTTTGAGAAAATATTAGTTTATTTTTGTTGGAAATTCAGTGATGTTTTTTGTTCGTTTGTTTGGTCGGTTTTCTGCCTCTGTTTTGCTGGCTGCTCTTCTTCTACGTGAACTGTAAATTGAGTCCCTCGGGAATCTTACCTGGGCCTTCATTTCCTTTTCTGCTGAGAGGCAGTGTGGCACAGTGCCTCAATCTGGAATCAGATTGGGTTGGTTATCGTCTAGTTATTAGCAGTGTGACCTTGTTTCCGTATTGTAGAGTGGGTAGAAATAGCGTTGTTGGGAAAATTCAATACGGTAATGCTTGCCATGCACTTGACCCATGTCCAATATATAGTAGTCAGTCAATGTACGTTTACTTCTATTCCCATGGATATTTTCTCCCTAAGTCATCTTAGTTTCTAAGATATCAGCTCTCATATATATTGCTCCAGTATCATTTGTGTTTTTCAGTGTCAGTTTGTAGAGCCAGCTGTTTATTTTATTTGACTTCCCCCTTTCCACTTAATATACGCCTGTCCTACCTCTGCATCTTGGGAATGGCACTACCATGCACCTAGTTGATTAAATGATATCAGGACATCTTGGCCTCTTTCTTTCTCTTACTTTCTCCCCATCTAATCATCATGGAGTTCTGCTCTTCACCTCCACTTTTACCAGTTGAAATGAAGGACTGAAAGACCATCATTTCTTGTCTGGTATATTCTAGGAGCCTCCTAACTACATTTCCACTTCTTCCTTGTTGAATCCATATTCCCAAGCAGCCAGGGTGAGTTTTTAGAAAATGTCAAACAGAGCATTTCATCTCCCATCTTCAGTATGTCACATACATACTTCAGTATGTACTCTTTAACATATCCTAGAGGTATCTGTCCAACCTCATTTGGATCCTGTCTCCTATTGGTTACAGTATTTAAGCTACATTGGTCTTCTTTTAGGTGTTGGAGTTTGCCAAGCTTTTCCTTGAATCAGGGCCTTTGCACATGCTCTGGAGCACCTCTCCCCTCATTCTTTGCCTGGCTAACTCCATTCAGGCTTCATCTGAAATGCCATTTTCTCAGACAGGCTTTCTTTGATTTGCTAAACTAAGTTAAAATGTCTGTTGATTCAATAAATACTAGATTTGATTAATAAATGATTCAATAATCATATATATTAATATTTGAATCTACTGATTAACAGGAATGATAGTTTTATGCGATCATACTCATTTTAAGTTTATTCATAGTGTTGTCATTGGAAACCACTAAACTTCCTTTTGTGTGCATTTATCAGATTTTCAAAGTCACATAACTTTCTGATGACCATAATAATTTTTTTCATTTTCACACATATTTTGCATGTAGATAAAATATCAGCCCAGATGAGGGACGGGAAAATTCACACTCACTGAGAACCATATGTCAGGCACTCTTATGTCACTATCTTATGTAAAGCCCTGAGACCAAATCACTGAAGAAGCAAGTGTGACTCAGAGAATCCTTTGAGCATTGTCCAAGGCCATAGAGGTAGTGAGAGGGAAACCCTTGGTTTAGTCTAGGTGCTGGAACTATAAGAGGAGAGCTCATTCTGTATCTTCTGCCTTGTTTCTTCTCTTGGCAAACTTCTAAGAAATCACTGTAGTGAGTAGAGGTCACAAAGTTCTTACACATATATCACCTCACCTTAGTATCTACATCAGGTTCTGGGGGGGGCATGCCTATTTTTGACATTTCATTATGGATCAGGCTTTTTATTCACTAACTCTTTTATTCCCCTCAGTACCCCTCTGAGGTCTTTGAGTGTACAGAGGATAAAAGTTAAACAAAGAACAATTAAGTGAGTTCTCTGAAAAGTGACATAGTTGAATATTGAATTATCGATGAGTATTTTTTTACTATCTGGAGAAGAAGAAAACAGAATCTTTTAGTTTCAATAGTTGTGTCTGTCTGTCTTCTGTCTGGTTGGCTGGCTATTCATTGCTACGTATCTAAGATTGGATATGTTTTAGAAAAAAATGTAACTAGCCCAACTAGGCCTGGGTTTTACAGATACTATTCTTGGGAGAAGGCTGAGTTTATTTTTAAGTTAATTCTTTATAAAGAAAAGTATATACTACATAAATGTTCAGTGAGTACTTAGTTAAGGCAAAGACCAAGAAGGTGGAACTGAAATTTGGGAAGCATCACTGTGTGAGTTGGATTCTTCGGGCCAAGTAGGGTGTCCTTGGCCAGACCAAAGAAGAGGACACGGGGGAGGGCTATGTAAGTGCTGGTGAACTAACTTTTCTGTTCAGAGCTTTCCCACTGTCACTATGGCTCTTGCCTCCTTTGATTAATATTTTGGTTTTTGGCAGGGCATTTTGGTTCGAATACACATTTTGACGTTTTGATTTTTTTAAAGCTAAAATTTAAATGAAAGCTCGTATTCAGTCCATAGAGTATTCAGTCCCTTATGTTATGGATTTTACCTCTTACATGTGTAGCATCTAAAAAAAGCAATTTTCCTTAAAGGAAGACATCATTCTTTAGAGCTAGACGATAAACACATGTTTCTGAAACTAGAATGACATAGACTAGACCAGGGGTCAGCAAATTTTTTTTTGTAAGGAACTAGCTAATAAATATCAGCTTTGTGTGCCATATACCCTTTGCTGCAAGTGCTAAATTCTGCTGTTGTAACATGAAAGGAGCTGTGGGAAACAAGGAAGCCATAGAGCATGCCTACCTTCCAGTAAAACTTTATTTATAAAAACAGGCAGCAACTGGATATTGGTGGGGGAGGGCATGGCTTGCAGACACTTGTCTAGAGAGGTGTATTTTAGACCTACATGTAAGATAGGATGGGCTTCTACTCCCAGCCTTCTCCATTATTAGTTCTGTGATCTTGAACAACTCACTTTAAATCTCAGAGTAAATTTGTCCATTTGAAAAGTGGGAGAGTCACATATTTTCTTGTATGAGCGATATATGTTTTCTTTAGATTTTTATGTATTGGATATACAAAATGTTATCGTAATAGTGAGCATGTATTACTTTTATAAACACAACAAACTATTTAAAAATTAAAGCACAAGCTAAAAAGAAGAAAGGTGTCAAAAAATCATCATTTGAGAGAATTTTGTAAAGAGTAGATCAGGTTCTTTGTGGAACTAGAATGGATGTAAATTGATCAGTAAATAAGTATTAGGTTTGAAAATCATTATGGGCGAAGACTGTTGGTGAACTTTGTGTCATACAGTACCTTCTTAGATACAGAGTCATTAACCGATAATTTTTATACTATTTTGTTTATATATTCATTTATTGATTAGTTTAGCAAACTTATTGACCCCTCACTATATGTGAGGGACTGTGTTGAATGCTTGAGGTAGTAAAAATGGTGATAAATAACATAGTTCTTGATTTCAAGGAGCTCACATTGAGAGAGATGAGCATCTACACAAAGTATTACCTGACTGTTTGATAAATTCTCCTTTAGAAGTGTGTATGTATAGGAACCACTAGGAAATCAGAATTGCTGGAGTAGAGATGAATGCCAAAGGATCTTCATCAAGACTGCCATGTCTGTTGGGCCTTGAAGGATGAGTGGGGAATCTCTAGACAGAAGGTCTGTGCTGTGCATTTGTGAACTTTGCACATCACAGGTAGTTCTCTGAAACTAGAAATGGAGTATTGAGAGCACGTGGGGCATTTGATGCTCAAGGTTTGGCCCCGGTCAGGGAGTGAAGGTGAGGGAATCTGAACATTTTTGGAGCTATAGAAGGCTTTGGGAACCTGATAAAAGATAGGACACTTTTCCATAGGAAAATCATGTAGCATGAAGTTTCAATATTTTGCATACAATTTTGAGACTAAGGATCTAGAGATCATGTTAGAACATTATGAACATTTCTATGTGCTTCCCTTCTGGAAGAATAAAGAGAGGTAACATACATTGATAGACAGATGCTTCATTGCCCTGCTTGATGGTGGCAGCAAATGCTCTCCATAAGCTTAAAGTTTTTTACTTCATTTCCTGAAGGATCTGGGAGTATATGAGATTGTGCTGAAACTTTTATAATTCCCTTGAAGAGATGGGTAAGCAGAATCAGACAAGACTTCTTATTGGTAATTGTCCACACACCTCAGTCACCTAAGTGCTGAAGAGATGATATCACTTTCCGTAGAATTTCCTCATCTGGAAGATGGTGCTACTCATAGAACCCACCTCATAGAGTTGTGAGGGTCGAATGAACCCGTCCAAGTACAGCCCCAAGCCCTGGGCTTACACACAATAAGAGCTCAATAAATGTTAGCACTTGTGAAACATCCGTGATTTCATTTGTGGACGTTCAGAGATGGAGCGCTCACAAACACTTGAATTCCTTTATCGAACTTACGAACAGTCTCGCGTTATTGGCTGCACCAGCATCTGTGTGGGCCCATGTATTTCCGGATCTTCATGGGTGGTTTCTTTGGCATAAAACTTCCTTACCTGAAATACCCTTCCTGGCCCTGACTCAGCTCCTCTCAGTGATAGGCTGCAGTACATATTTTCCGTATAAAACAGCGGCAAAGGTGGAGATAAGTTAACTAATGAATATTATTATGTGCTTTTTTTTTTTTTTTCCTTTTTACAGCTTCTAATATTCAGTGGGGAAATTTTCCTTGTTAAGAGGCACTGACAAGGCCAGTTGGCCTAAAATTAGATCCAGCAGCTGTGTTTTGAATCAAGGCCCCACATGTGCGCTTCACACTCTTTTCCCGCTGTGCTTGTCTGCCGCTTTATCTTACTTCAGGGAGCGGCCTTTTTGGGTGAATTTGAACATCCATGTTTTTTTCCTGGTACAACCAGAAAGGTGCTTCCACATAATCATGTGTCATGTTTATTTGCACTTATGGAATGGCAAACCCCAGAACAACAGCAGGTTTATTGAGTTATTATTATTATTATTTTTTACGAAACCACCCTCTAGCATAACTTTAACTCAGGCTATGTATGAGGATTTTAGCCTTCGTCCCTCTCCGTACCCCCAAATCCTTCAATTATCAAAATAAAAGAGAATATGTATCCAAAATAAAACTTCGGAGCCAAAATCAAGGTACTAGGTCATTCTTACATTTAGTTGCCACCCAAATCAGCTCTTTTTTTTTTTAAGAGAAACAAAATCCTGTGACTATTTTTATTTTGATATCTAGAAATAATTTTTGTTTTGTTTTATCACTTCATGTTTAGGAGCCAGCGTTAGCCAGTGTTAATTTTATAGGTCCCATTCCTTTTGTATTTCTTTGCCTTACTGTTTGGTTAATAAACATTTTTTAAAAAATATATTCACATACACAACATTATCGTGATTCGGTTTAAGTATCTGTGGTTATAAGTGCACTTCATTTCACCTAATTAAGTTATTTAGTCATTTACACATTAGCAACGTACTACATATTCCACTTTTACAGGAACTTATTTTAATTATACCCACAGTTGTGCTCTGCTTCATTATATCCATAGATCAAGCTGAATAATAGCATCTTAAAAGCCATATGCTAAAAGTAATTATAGGTCATTAAGGCCAAATTAAGGTAACATTTCTAATGGCCACAGCGGAAGTCTAACTAACAATTACTTTTTTCTTTTGCTTTGGGGAACTCATTCTCTTTGGCTTTGATGTTGCCGGGCTCATGGTTGAATGCCTGGTGTTCGGCATGTGGTGTAGTTGCTTTGATGATGCTAATTTTTTTAAGGGGGAAATATATATGACATACTTTTTATTTATCCAGAAATCTCTATTCAGTGAATCTGCTGCCATCTTTCTCAAAACATTATGCTGCTTCTTTAGCCCTATCTGTTCCTGCCTACCATTAAGAGTCAGGTGGGCAACCAATTCTCATAGTTTGGGAATAGGAATAGACTAGAATTCATTTAAGTTACTTTAATGAATAATGAGAATAAAGCCTGGTCATGACCTTCCAAAGAGAAATCCCTTGGCTTTATCTCTTTCGATGGAAACTTTGCTTAAAAACAGTAACAACGATAACAATCTGGTTTTTAATGCATGAATATTTAATTCTTGTTTTGGTTGGCCTAAGATCATTTATTAAGAAAGAAAAAAGGACATCCTTTAATTTCAGGCTTATCCATACACATTTTGTAACCTAAGAATGGGTGACTCTAATGTCAATTTTCTCTTTGAGAAATACTTAGGTTTGGTATGGGAATAAATAATTCTGGATTATTTTGTTGATATAGACATATAACTATAGAGGTCTATTTTAAATTATCTTTACTGGATTACCTTCCAGTTTTATAATCTGTGATTGAAATTAGTAAGGTTTAATGGGAAAACTACACTCAAAATATTCCAATTTAGACTTCAATAGTAAGTCAGCTTTTTGCTGGATTAGTGAAGATTTTCCTGCGTGTTCAGATTTGGAAGATATTGGGCAGTTACACAAACATGACTGGTTGATGTGGAACCTCTGCATTTTTGTTGGAAAATTATGTTTCTGCCAGCTCATATACTTTTAAAAATATTCCCATTTAAAGTGATAATTCAGTTTGGACATGTCAGTGTAGAAATTGGCAACTTACCTTTTATGTAAAAAGGGTGAAAATAGGAATATACACTTATATTTTGCTGTACCTGCATTAAAAAAAACACAAGAAACAAAGTGGTTACCTGGGGATGGTTGAAGAGGGAGTAAAGAACAGCACGGTGGGGATGAGACTTCCAAATGTATAACTTTCGTATCACTTTGAGTCTTGAACCATGTACAGATATTTTCTCTAACTATATTTATATTTTTAAAACACTAAACAAAAAAATTTGGTGACAGTTACAAGCATTTTAAAGATTGTTTTGTTCAGAATTCTAACCGTAAAATATAAGAAATAAATAAGTGGGATTAAGAGTGCAGTCATCATTATATACTCATATTGATTTGGTCATTTTCTCACGTTAGTTTTGGGGTGTCTTAAACATACTGTATATTCTAAAACATAGATTTGTGTTTACTCTAAAACATCGATGTTTAAATTTAAAAATACTATGGCCGTATTAAAAAGCAGACTCAAGACAGACTTTACGGAGGAAAACTGTTGGACTTAAACAGAAATTTGTTGGTTTGCAAACTGGCCCCTGCACATGGAGGGCAAGGAGAGATGGAAGAGTCAGGTCACTCCAGATTGGTAGGTGGCAGGTGTAATAAGCAAGGCAACTCACATCCGAGGCTTGTCTTGAGCAGCTACAAGACGAGTAGATTTCTGCACCTGCCTGCCAGAATCTCAGAAGTTTATATAGGGCCCTTAATGGGGTTCAGTCCAAGCATCACCTCACTCTCTCAAGGCTATGTCCTTGAAACAGCTCTGGCTATGGGAATAATGTGAAGATCGTTCGTTCCAAGGACAGGGAGGGAGTGAGGAGCCTCCAGTTGCCCAGTTGGTGGTGTCCAGCTCACGGGTCAACCGGTGTCACATCCTCTCCATGACCTCTGCCAACAGAATTGTACATTTACATAACATGTGATTTGGTTGATCCAGTGGTCTTAGAAGGTGGGAGATGCATTATTAGGAGTTGGGTGTGACAGAGGAAGGTACTCTTGCATGGTGACGAACTTGTTCCTGGATTCAGGGACCACGGGAACTTCCATAGTTGGGAATGGGAGCAGTAAGTGCTGTGGACAAGCTACATTTTAAGTTATTTTTAAAGTACTTTACTCACACTGGAATTATTTTAACCTGTCAAAATGTGACTAAGATGTCAACAAAATTCTCTTCTTCCAGATTTCTAGGTGCTAATGTACTTGCATTAACAGTAATGAAATGTGATGATTTAGTAGTTTTATTTTAATTAGAAATGTGATTGATTTTAACCTTTATTTAAGAAAAGTAATATGGATGTATTAATTTTACTATGGAAAAAAAGGTTCACCTTGAAATTCTTAATACCATAGTCCTTAAAACATCAAACTGTTCAGTTGTGGAGAATTTGCTTTTGCTTATTGATAGCTGAAGACCTGCTGTTGTTAATATCTTAATGATTTGCATTTATTAATATAATGTTGGGAAATTATGCTGCATTCTTTTTACAGTGGTGTTTTTGCTGATTGATCTCATCTCTGAAAATATAACAGAGCACTAAAGCCATTATCATAGTTAAACATTATTATTCTTGAACGGGGATGTGAAATACAGGGCAAATTGTGGAAAAAAGTGCTGTTCGGGAAAACCACTCAATCCTTTTAAAGTCAAAGAGATTAAACAATTTGGAATTTGAAAAAAAAACCACACTGAAAGATAAAGGTATATAAGCTCACTTAACTATTAATGATACAAATTAATCTGCAGAGAATTAAAAGCAGCTTTGTTAATGATAGAAGACACGTGCAGTTAATAAGGACATTACTTCTCATTTGCAGTTAGGTTGGCCTCTCATTTATTAATATCTGTTTAAACTACAAATAGAAAGAACTCCATTTTTACCAGACTTGTTGTCACAAGACCCAGTCTCTAAAGAGAAATATCGTTGATGGAAAACCAGAAAGACTAAATAGATGTATTTGGTCTCACAGGCAGTCCATTAATTTGCTCAAATTAAATATTATCTTTAAATATTGAAAGGTTAAATGTACACTGATAATGGATTTAGACAGCTATTAAGCTGTAATTGCCTTCTAATGTAGTTAAAAGACATTTGATATAACATATTGAGAAGGAAGAATTAGGGACTTTTCTCTACCTCAGTTTCAACTGAGAGTTTTATAGCTTTCATTCTGGCAGTTGTAGGAGTTGGGTAACATTTTTTTTTTATGGAAGCGCATACAATATACATAAAATATTCAGTGGGCAGGTTGTAGAGGAGCTGCATTTTGTTCAGTGTTACTTCATCCTTTCCGCAAATCTGCAACATTGATACTGTCAAATCAGCTCTCCACCCCCAATATTTTTCTGTTAGATAAAAGCCAAGTTTCTGAAAATGTTACCAGTGTATGATTTCTACCCATCTAAGTTGAATTAGTGTTTTGTGCCCTGCGTATATGGATACACTAGTGACCAAATTAATCTGAAAATTTCTCAGTCTGCAGGAGAGTTCTATCTAGCTCAGGTAGTCAAACTGATGGCTTTTGCTGGCTGGATAGGCAGCTTTCTTTTTAGTGTTTGAATTGTTTCATTTATGGGATGATGTTTGCACGTTTTTACAGGTTGTGTTTTGTGAGTTGAGTTTCCAGGTTTAACAAATTATGGTGAACCCAAGAACACAGGCTGATTGATTTAGTCAGTCACTTGCCTCTAAAGTTCAGTGAAAGGACAAGATATTTTTTGGAAAAGAAATGTAAAGGAGAGCTAGACCTTCGACACATCTTTTTCCTTGTGAATGATTTGAACATAATCGAAGTATGAGTATGCATTGGGAAAAAATTACCTGCAGTTAAGATATCGAGCCAGGGACTTCGCTGGTGGCACAGTGGTTAAGAATCTGCCTGCCAGTGCAGGGAACATGGGTTCAAGCCCTGGGTTGGGAAGATCCCACATGCCGTGGAACAACTAAGCCCGTGTGCCACAACTACTGAGCCTGCGCTCTAGAGCCTGCAAGCCACAACTGCTGAGCCCACGTGCCACAACGACTGAAGCCCACGCACCTAGAGCCCGTGCTCCGCAACAAGTGAAGCCACGACAATGAGAAGCCCGTGCACTCAATGAAGAGTAGCCCATCCCCTCGCTGCAACTAGAGGAAGCCTGTGCACAGCAACGAAGACCCAACACAGCCAAAAAAAAAAGAAAAAAAAAAGATATCAAGCCAAAGTATTTTTGAATTGAACAAAGAAAGGGAAAGAAACATGCTGCAGTTGATCCCTGTCACTCATCAAATTTTTGTGTGAATAGGCAGCCTCTGCTAGTTGTTGGCTAACTGTTCTGTATTAACGTTTTGGTTTAGTTTCCTTCTTTTTTTCAGAATTCACTTTGGTTTCACAAACCATTGTCAAGGAATATGTGTGTGAAGGGCTGTTCGGGGGCCTGGGAAAGATGTTTAGCTTCTTGGTGGTGCCAGGGCCACTGCGTGGCGTCCCCTGGAGGTGAGCGTGCAGCACTGCACATGGCCACCCTGCTTTGTGCCTTCAAAGCAGAATGTGATGATAACTATGTTTTTCATTGAACTTCTAGAGTACTTTCACAAATATAATTTTAATCTTTTTAGATCCTCTAAAGTAGCTTATTTCAGTTTTACAAACAAGAAATCATGTTCTGAGAGATTTTATAAGTGACTTGCCTAATTTAAAGTGGAGAACACATGAATATAATATCAGGCAGAATAGAAGAAAAAATATGACAAGAATTTCAAACGCCATAGGGTCCCAGAGGGAGACACTGTCACTTCACTGACTATGGCCAGGGTAGAATTTTTAGGGAAGTCGAATTCAATGTATACCCTTTTTTTTTTTTTTTTGCGGTACGCGGGCCTCTCACTGCTGTGGCCTCTCCCATTGCGGAGCACAGGCTCTGGACGCGCAGGCTCAGCGACCATGGCTCACGGGCCCAGCTGCTTCGCGGCATGTGGGATCTTCCCGGACCGGGGCACGAACCTGTGTCCCCTGCATCGGCAGGCGGACTCTCAACCACTGCGCCACCAGGGAAGCCCAATGTGTACCCTTTTTAATAAAACCAGCAATATACCCTATAACAGTTTTCCAGCTTACTCAGATAGATGTTCTGCTTTCTCCCCTTAACGTTATTCCACATTACCATTAAAAGAGTAGAAAAATCACATACTAAATTTTACCGAGATAGTTAAGTAGAGGAGGTAATTGCATTATCCACAAGAGTCTAATGTATAACATTTGTAATCCTTTAAAGTGGAATTAGGACTCTGTCTTCTCAGTATACTGTGCTGACCTTAGGTTTCACTTGTTAAAGCTGTTCTAGAAATCTTTTAAAAAATTCTGAGCCACTTTATATTTTTCTTTTGTATTTAGATAATTTCAGAGCTATTTACCAGCTAATCATAATTTTCCTTTAAATGTGGATTTCCAAAAATTTGTTTAATAATACGATGTTAATATACTTTGGTATGACTTTGCGCCCTTTATTCCCTCTTTCCTTCTTTTCCTCCCTCCCTCTCTTCTTCCCTCTTCCCTTCCTTCTTTCCTTTCTTCCTTCCTGCCTTTCTGCCTTCTTTCTCCTCAGAATATCATCTCTGTCTTTTGTCTTTATTTCTCTCAAAATGAAGTTAAATGGAAAATGTGGATTCCATTGGTTGGGCTTGGTATTGTCTAATGTTATAACATCCTAGGGCTCTGTGAGGCTGATTCGAAGACTTCCATATTTCATACAGCTTTTAAGTCTTTTATATCATCTGCATATGCTCAGAGCAGCCACTTGCTTCAGTACCCTGAAAGCCTTGAATATGATGATACACCATATACTCATTCTTGATATCTTCTGGTCCACTGTGTACACAGTAGCCTGGAGAGCTTTGTAAACCTTTCCACCCAAACTAAAGACAGTAAATACATAAACACAAGGAGCTTGGGGACTTGGCTGAAAGTTGCCACCCAAGACCTCAAATTATTTGCATGCTGGTACAAAAAATAGCCATGCAGCTGAAGCTCAGGAAGACGTCTGGTGTTTGATGTTCATCCCGTCTCACTGTGTATTCCAGGGTACCCTTTCTGTCTACCCGGATGGAAAAAGCAGTTTTAAAGCAGTGCTCTTGGGTATGGAAGGGTTCTTTTTTACAAAAGTCGCAGTCGTCGTTCATTCCGTGCTATTCTGCCTTCTCTCCTATTAAATACCGTGAGAGTCTTGATCTTAAGGCTTTATTAGATATAAACATTGTTGCATGAATGAAGTCCAGACAACAAAACCACCAAAAGAGGATCCTGTTAAGTGACTGCCACATGTAACGACATTATTTTCTTCCAGATTATTCAAATACTTTGGTTGATGGCAAAGGTGGAATTTTGCTGATGTCTCTGAGTTCCTCTTGTAAAAATGATCCATGCCTTTTCATATGAAATGCTTTTATTGAGTTACTAAATAGTGGAAGTTCTTTGGGTGGGGAGGGGAATATATATGTGTGTATAAACACACACACACACACACACACACACACACACACATCCATCCATATGTGTCTATACCTGAAACAGGATTTGACACCTATGGTTTTTTTCTCCCTCCGTGGTTCATGTTCTTAGTATGACATACATGAGTGCAAATATGTGAAGAGAATACCCTGGAAGTTTTGTGCTCTACTTTACCGTACTGTGATTGCTTCTCTTGCTGTGCCATTCATTTCTGATTTAAATATCTAATGACTCTCATCAAACAACATTTAAACTTTCTATGAGATCCTGTAAGTGTTCCTTTAGATCACATTATGAGTAACAATGGCTGAAATGAGCTTCAGTGGAGAGGCTGCGGTTCAGAGTGGGGCTTCTGCAGCTGTTGGTGATGGCAGTAGTGCCTGACAATTGAATGGCAGCCATCCAGTTAGTGGCATTTTGCCCATTAAGCGATGTGTAAAAACAGTGTTACACTATTGATACTGTGTATAAAATAGATAACTAATGAGAACCTACTGTATAGCACAGGGAACTCTAGTGCTCTGTGCTGACCTAAATGGGAAGGAAATCCAAAAAAGAAGGGATATATGTATACGTATAGCTGATTCACTTTGCTGTACAGTAGAAACTAACACAACATTGTAAAGCAACTATATTCCAATAAAATTTTTTAAAAATTAAAAAAACATTAATTTATCCCACACACAAAAAAACTGTAATGGAAAAAAATAAAACCCAGTGTTATTGGTACAGTATGTTTCATTTCTGCATCATTTTTGGGTTCAGCCCTGGCATGTTCTGCGACCTGCACTTTTCTCTTCTCGGTGATTTAAAAAAAGAAGAAAAAAAAAACTGACTCCTTTACGGTGGCATTAGCAACATGAATGAAATTCCTCAAGAAATGCCTCTTTGCAATTTGAAACATTGCTCATCAGCCAGTAATTAATCTGTTTTAAAGTGAATTCATCCTAGGACTGACAAAGAAGTGTAGTAACTAATTTTCTAAGATAGTTGGAAAGTCCTTCCCATGTCATAAATGGCAGGATTAAACCTAAATTAATTATAAGGTATTAGTGACCTTACTTTCATTGATAAGCTAGGTTCATGTAACAGAAATCCTGTTTAGTTGAATTTTAACCATCATTTCTGTGTGAACTAGCGTAAGGCACTCTGCTAGTGTGTGTGAAGGGTCAAATGATGGACACAGAATAGTTCCTGACCTCACAAAGCTTTGTCAGCATGGTTGGAGACATAGGTACATACAAATAGGGATGCTAGGTCAAATGGAATTAAGGTATTTGAAAGAGCTAAGCAGAGGAGTCTTTGCACGTACAAAGCCATCAGCGGAATGGTTGTTGAAGTCAAGTGTGTTAAAGAATTACCTTTGAATTTCAGATATTTCTGTGTCACCGCGAACTTCCTGAGAGCTGACTGAACGTGGTGATTGCCATTTGATGTTGTTTAGTCTAACGCTCTAGGACTAATTTAGCATAGAAAATATACAGTTTTTCCTGTCTTACCAGGAAAAGTAGAAGCCAGAAGTTGAGTTTGTTTTTTCCTTTCTGCTTTTCCTTTTGAATCTGATTTCCCTCATCTTATTTTTCCCTAGGCTTTTGAGGAGGATGATATATTCTGAGGTATATTTTAAATAAGTTGAGGAAAGTGACTTGGCAAGTGTGAATTCCAAGGTTAATCCGTGTGCAGGGGAGACAGTGAAAGACGCCACCTCAGAGACAAACAGCCATAAAGAACCAAAAGGAACATTGCAAGTTTCTGGTGGAGGTGGGACACAGGAGTACTGTGACTGTACTTCACACAGGTTAGAGGAGACATAATAGAGGTTAGGAGGCTATGTTCCAGAGTTAGACTGTAAAGTCTGAATCCTGGCTCTGTCATTCTTCAGCTGTGTGACTTTGGAAAAGTTAATCTACCTCTCTGAGTCTCAGTTTGCTCATCTGTAAAATGGCAAGAGTAATAGCTTCCCCTTCATGGATTTGTGAGGACCAAATAAGCTAATCCACATAGAGCACTGTCTGCAGTGCTACATATTTAAAAAAAAGTAACACTAGCAGCATGAGCTATGATTGATTTTATGTGCCCCATCATGGAGGGGGAGAATGTTTTTCAAAGTGTTTCAAAGAGTAGCATAAAGAAGATGTTTTTGGCGTTGGCATTTTGGTCACATGGAAGTGAGGAAAAAATGGACATTTCATTCAGTACCATGCAGCACTAAGCATTAAACAGAGAGGTTTTTTGAGATGCCCGTAATGATTATGGTTCGGATATTTTAGAAAGTTGGACCTCATGGATACCTGACTCCATCCATTTTTTATTGGAATCAATGAAAATGGATACATAAAGATTTAAGAGGAGGGGGACATTCTTTTCTCCACAGCTGGTCATGAGCCCAGTGTAGTTGGCAGTAAAATGGATTGTTTGGAATGTGTCCCTAAAATCCTGTAATTTAATTTTCATTATTTATATAACACAGTCAGTATACGTGGCACTTTACTGCACACACACAAGACCAAATTTCTGGCCTGTGTAATTTCACCAGAGAAGATACTGTAATGGAAATATTTGTGCCTACTAAATTACTACAGCTTGGTAACCTACCACCACTGAGTGACATGGTCCTAATCAACAGGGGGATAACATAGTGTTAGAGGTAACACAAGGGGTCAGAAACCGGGATAAATAGTCTAGCATGACAAAGGGGCCCATGTTTTACTTCATATGAAATCAGGGACTTGGAGGAATCCAGAAAAACAAGTTTTTGAGTATTGAAGTTAGAGAAAATAGCAACCAAGTTGGGTGCTACCAAGTAAGAGGAAACAAAATATTAAAACAGTTTTTCTCTTGTAGCAGTCAGCTTATTTTGTTTTAGACACTTTAAAAAATACAACTTAGGAAAGAGTGATTGTCTTGACGTGTGTTCAAGAGAAGAGAGAGTAAGATTTCTAGAAAACTCTAACTTGGAGAATCTTTGGATCCCAGCAAATATTTCAAATTAAAATTCCGGGATCAGTGGCCCCTCAGTGAATAGTATTAACTTCTGGAAACCAGGTTGTCTCTACAGTGATTGTATTGTATTGGCCAGGTTAAAAAAACGTGTGGTTTATCGGACCTGATTATTCTCTGATTATAGTTCTTCGTTTTTGAAAGAGTCATCTGGGCCAGGGGTAAGCTAATAACTTATTGCAAGGGGCAGAAGGTACAATCGGTGAGGTAGTTTTAGTTTGAATAAAAAGGATATTCCTGAGATTAGCAAGAGGAATCGGAACTGAGGACTTTGTAAGCACTCAGGACCAAAATGTATTCAGCATATGCTAGCGTGCCACCAGGAACCAGAAAGAATAAATTACTCTGACTCCAATCCTGGGCAGGATCCCTGTGTGTCTGCAGAATCGAATTATTTTACAGATCATTTCAGTTGCTGACCACGGCTCGGAGATGACTGCCTAAAGGAAGACTCCCATCTAGAGGGAGTGACACGCCCCCCCCCAGCCCCACCCCGGACTCCCTGTGAGAATTGTCAGAAAACAAAGTCATAAGTCCATGTGTTAATCATTCAAATAAACTAAGTACAATATGCCCAGCAAATCGGTTCACACATTTGCTATTTCAAGAAATTGGGATTCAAATCTTCTCCTGTATTTTACACGTTCATGATTTTAAGCATCACTTAGACTGGTTCAGATTACTGAGCAGAGTCAGAGGTTCATCTGAATCCACAGAGCGCTAGGTCCTTGCAAGGGGGTAGGGGGTGAGGTCACACCCCCTCATTCACCCCTCAGTTGCATGGCAGAGAAGACGAGCGTGACGACATTCAATGAGAATTTAAATCCTGGTCTAAATTGTTAAAACAGATTTGTTATTTTATGTCCTCATCCTTGTTTTCCGACGTCACCAAATCACTGCACAAATGGCGGTTTGTTTTCCAGAGAGATCTGGGGCCAGAGCAGCAGGTCACAAAAGCAAGGATTTTATAGCATTGTTTTTCAACCTCTTTTGGCTGAGTTGAATTTCCCTGGGCAGAAGTTTTCTCCCAACTCTTTCAGAGTGCATCACAAAGATGGCCTAGGAAATGTTAAATGTCTTAGAAAACTTAGATGGAGACAAGGCTTTGTTAGGGAAGTTTGCACCTGTTTTTTTTTTTTTTTAATTCCTTTCTTAGGAGCAATTCTAATCCTTAAATTCCTCACACAGTGGGTATAAATAGACACCAGTGGTGACTGTAGATGCCTAGCTATATAGCTATATATTGACTAGATCTACAGAATGTCAGAACAACTAGAAATTTTTAATAAATTTTGTCAAAACAGCTGCCCAGTTCAGTCTAACCCATCAGAATGTTTTATTGTAAATACAAGCATGGATGTAGCTTTGACAGAAATTGTTTGCACAGAATAATTTATAGTATGATTTTGAATTCATCCAGCCGTAGCCTTTTAGGAATCCTGTCATTGAATATTATTTTATACCTTCACATTTTGAAAAGACAAGACCGATAGCATGGAATAGGAAAAGTGCAATTAAATTGAAGTACATTTTTAGATGGCAGTACAGCCTGCCTTGTTTCAGCAAAGAAGGTGTTTGAAGTTTCAAAACTGTAAAAGTGGATTTGTAGTAAAGCTCTGTCTGTTTCAAAGTACTGGTGACTCCACAGCTGTTGGGAGTCCGTCTGGAATGGGCATGGAACTTTGGAGAATGTTTCTGCCCAGGAGCTGGAACACGATCCTCCCCCAGCCCACACAATGTAGGATCTGTGCTTTTCTTTCCCTGATTCTTCCTTTTTCTCCATTTTCCCCCTCTTCACGTACTCTGATTGATGGAAACACGTGCTGGGAGCTTTCCCTGACATTCTTTCCAGACACCGAAAGTATGAAATGTTATGCTGGTGCTATGTCTATTTTTGAAAGTGAGGCTGTTAATGTAAAGCCCGTGTTGATATACTGGGATGGATTATAATGGTGATATTATTACAGCCTTCAAAGCTGAACATTTATTATATTTCTCACCTACTTTTTGTTGCTGATACTTGATCATAGGAACATGTTGTACATCTGGTTAATTTGGGGAGACTTATTTGTGGAATCCCAGAAGTTAGACTTTGATTCTTCTTTATACCTTGTCCAGGACCCCTCCTATTATTAAAAGAAAACAAAAAAAACAAATAGAAATGTAATCCTCCGCAGACTCACTTGGCCACTCCTTGTGCCCTGGTCATTCTCATTATTATTATTATTAATGCTTAGAGTGAAGATATTTTGTTGATTTATCATTGATTTTGCAGATGCAGTAAAAATAGTGTTGTCTGTTGGAGCTGCTCATCATGACTCTTTTTTACTTTTAAACATTCAATTCAGTAACTCTTGTTTTGACATCTGTATTTCAAAATGTTAAATGTCTTTTTGTATAGGAGGTCATGTTGGATTTCAGAAGCTAACAGAAATTGATAGTCAGCCATTGTGCCCTCCTGAATGGAACTCCTAAGTTATGAAAAAATTAACCTGTGGGTGAGATTATTTTTAAAGTCTGTCTTGCTGTAGCATAGGTTCCTTAGAGGCAGGGCCCATGTCTCCCATAATTGTACTGTATCCCTTGTTCCTGGTAGATTGTGTGGCCTAGAGAAGTTATTTAATTATTATTGGCTAAATGGGTGAATGAAAAAGTGAATAGGAGAATCCAGCACTGAATTTAATGGCAAAGGTTCATTTTCCTTGGCACCTATTGCTTGATTGGAAGACAAAACTGTTCAGTCATACATGATTAAAAGTATATACGGACTTCCCTGCTGGTGCAGTGGATGAGAATCCGCCTGCCAATGCAGGGGACACAGGTTCGATCCCTGGTCCGGGAAGATCCCACATGCCGCAGAGCAACTAAGCCCACGTGCCACAACTACTGAAGCCTGTGCGCCTAGAGACCCTGCTCTGCAACAAGAGAAGCCACTGCAATGAGAAGCCCGCACACTGTAAGGAAGGGTAGCTCCCGCTCGCACAACTAGAGAAAGCCCACGTGCAGCAACAAAGACCCAACTCAGCCAAAAAAAATATATATATATGTGATCCAGTGTGGAGGAGAATTGTATGGGCGCACACACACAATGTTAATAATCGTTTTTAGGCGGCATCAAGCACAGTTCCAAGCAACATTCCATATAGAAATTTTTGTAATCTTCACAACCATCTTGCGAGGTAACAGCTATTCTTATCCCTGTGTTGCAGATGAGGAAACTGAGGCACACGTAGGCTAAGTCACTTTTCCAGGGTCTTGGGCTTTTCATTGGCTGAGCCTGGAATTGAAGGTGAACAGTTTGGTTCTAGAGTTCCTGCTCAAAATCATGACTCTCTCTGACCTCTGACGGTGCATCACACCCACACTTCTGTTTAACACAGGCCTGTGCCTGATTTATCTGAACTGCTGTGGAAGTTCTCTAGAAATAACGCTTATGTTTAAATATTATCCCCAAACTCTTCTGTCAGCTGAGTGCTGAACTCATCATTTTTTGTTTACTTGAGAAGTCCGATCTTTTGAGTTGACTAATAGGTGTGTATGTTGGTTTCCCTAAAGTTATGGATCCCTGGGCAACAGGTGATTAATTTCTACCTCATAACGATTCAGCTACTGCTTCTAGGAATTTACTTACAAAGCACTGAGTATGCTTATAACATACTCATAGCATTTGGTCTTCCTTTGTGGTGAGTATGCATAAAAATATATAATTAGGATCTGACCCAAAGAAACTTAAAGCGAGGTCTGGGAGATAAACAGATAATTTATAGAAGTAAGAATGGAAAAAATGTTTTCAGAAGAGAAAATGTGGAATCTTGGAATTTTACTCTTGTTAGGGATGTAGAAATTATATCATCTAAGCCTCACCCTGGCGAGGCAGTTGGGCAGAAATCCTTTGGATCTGGGGAGTCAGCTGTAGGATGAGTTATTTTACACCTCTGTGACTCAGTTTCCTTTCCTTGAAAATGGGGTGATAATAATGCTACTCAGCTCCTTAGTTATGTTGTAAGGATTAAACGACGGAATAAACACACACAGAGTACTTAAAACAGTTCTTGCACACAGGAAGTGCTTAATAAATATTATTGTTGAAGTTATCATTTTACAATTGAGGAAATTGAATCCCAGAGAAATTAAATTACTTATTCACGGTTAACCCAGCTAGCTAATGACAGAGCCCGGGCTGGAATCTCGACACACATGTACTCAGTGCTCTTAGTGTATTCAGTAGAATTGTTGGGAGGCAAACCTCCACCTGACAAGTAATAATATAGACTTTCTGCATTTACTCTGGATCCTGAATATATGTTGATCTTTTTGCTGTTCCTCATTTTTTCTTCTGGGAAATACATATTAAGCTGGTTTTTTGAAAAAAGGATTACATGCCAGCATTATGGGAAGGAAAAAAAAAACACTTACCATACTTTTTTACTTTCTTTCATACATAAGCCAAATTTCAAATGTATTAATTTTGCCGAATGCCATGGCAACATACATATCTGTTTTTCAGTTCATGAAAGGTATTTTGGGAATTATTGGCTTCTGCATGCTTGAGCGTTTTCGTCTTTCAGCTATAGAAATCTACTATGTATCCTCTTCATTTTGTGTTTGTGCTTCTGTTCAAAATGAGAATAAAAGCAGTTAGTTTCTGGGTTGTAATATTCTTAGTGAACAGTGGCTTTCTAAAACAGTAACACCTTGACTGAAATGAAAACTCTGCCGTATCATAAAAGATATTCTAATTACTGCATCTAGTTAAAAGGAGAATAAATCACTGGGAGATTATTTTAAGTGCCTTAAATATAATAGAAAAGAATAATGGACGTTGAACAGCTTGACAAGTTTGATGAATTCAGACTATGGCTGATTTCTGCTGCTTTCTAATGGAAAAGGAGAACATTTTACTTTCATGGTGTATTGTCAAAGGTAATTTTTGTTGGAGAAGATAAGGGGAAACCTTATCTTTGTTGAGCACTTATGTACTAGGCATTAGCCAAGACAGTCCATTATCTCATTTAATCTCATTTAATCCACCCCAATCTTGCAGATAGCATTATGCCCATCTTACATCTCAGAAAAACGAGGTTCAGAGAATTTAAGTAACTTACCTCAAGGTACACAGCGGCCAAGTGGGATCTGGTTGTGCTAACCTATCGGATCTGGCATCAGAGCTCATGCCCCTTTCCTTTATTACATTATCTCCATTGTCATGGAGATGCCAATATCTTCCCCTTTCATATAGAATGGTGTGTCCAAAAGAGTTTAATTTCTTTGAGCCTCCGTAAAATGGGACCAGTCAGGTGATTGTGACATTAAAGGAAAAAGATATGTGTAAACATCTTTTCTCAGTGCTTAGCACACAACAAATGGAGAGTGCCTAGGAGATTTTATTTTTAAGTTTCACCAGCTGACAAATGATATGTTCCCAGAGTTAAGAGTTTTAGGTTTTGTTTAATTAATTAAATCTTCAATTGTGTCTGTAGATTCAAAAGTATGTCTATTGAGTTTCTCAGAATGTCTTTTACAGGTTAAAATGGTGATAGAGTTGATAAAAAGTAGTACGTATTTTCCATTGGCTATGCCTTTGTAAATGCATAAAAATTTATTTAATTAATGTGGACTCAGTAGCCATGGTATTGTGATAAATTGCATGTGCACGTGTTTACATGTATATGTGTGTGCGCTGGACATTGCTCTGTCTGCAGGAGGGTACAAATGTCGATGGTTGGAAAATTAAATCAGAAGCAAATATTCTTTTATTTTTGCATTACGTTTTCTCTTTAAGGAATGTTTTTACTGGTAAAATACTTTGCAAACATTTTTATCCATGAAATAAATATGAAACATCTTTGCTGGTTACCACACTTATTTGTATCTCTTTTACAATACATTTTGGATGCTAGCTCAGACTTTTTTCCTTAAATCTGCAAGCGAAGTAGAAGGAATTCCAAATACCTAAAATACAGAGAATCTACTAGTGCAGTTGCCTACCATTATGAAAATTTTATATGTTTTAAATAATAGTCAAACAAATTAACTTTTAAGATGTCACGTGGATATTTCAGTCTCTTCATAGTCAGCATTCCATTGGTGGCATCAATGGGAGCTATACTCACGAAACTCTTCTTTGCTACCATTTTCACAAATGGTTACTATTTTTTCCTTAAATATCTTTTGATGTTAAAGAATAATGTAAAATCCTCTATTGTTAAAAATATTGTTCATATTTTTAACCCTAATTTTCATACATTCACGTTTATTAGTACTAGGGTCCTAGTACTGGACCTCCTAGCTCTTCATGTTCAGATATAAAATCTTAGAGAATCTAATACTACCAACACATCCAGTTATGTTCAGATGTTTTTGTTGATGCTATGGGAGTAAATATAACTCTAGGTTATGGTGGTCTCAGTCTTTCTTAGTCAAACATAGGTGAGAAAGTGTATCAGTGTTATCACCTAATGGTTTTTCTACGAGTATTAAATAATGTCATTGTCTGTCTTTCTTTGACACGTTGAATCAGCTGAAGAGATAAGTACAGAAGGGATGGGTGTGGCTCCCTAATCAGGGATGAACATGTTAAGATTCATCTTGATCCAGTAAGCAGATGAATTATTCCACAATTGCATTATTTAGTAAGAGAATACTGTTAGACTTTTAGTAGCGGTGCTGGTAGGTAAGCTTATCTATCTTGATCGTTTATAACTAAAATTTTTTTTACATTTATTTATTATTTTTGGCTGTGTTGAGTCTTTGTTGCTGCACGTGGGCTTTTTCTAGTTGCAATGAGCGGGGGCTACTCTTCGTTGCGGTGCACAGGCTTCTCATTGCGGTGGCTTCTCTTGTTGTGGGGCATGGGCTCTGGGGCACGCAGGCTTCAGTAGTTGTGGCATGTGGGCTCAGTAGTTGTGGCACGTGGGCTCAGTAGTTGTGGCACACCCGCTTAGTTGCTCCGCGGCATGTGGGATCTTCCCGGACCAGGGCTCGAACCCGTGTCCCCTGCATTGGCAGGCAGATTCTTAACCACTGCACCACCAGGAAAACCCCTATAACTAAATTTTTATTGTAAATTATGTAACCGATTAATCTGAAAAATGTACTTTTATAGCTGATTCGTTTCTGAGAAATATGCTTAGAATATGTGTGTAGAAGCATTTAAAGGACAGGTTTAATAATGGGCCAAAATCTCATATGGTAGCATTAAAATTATTTTTATTAAGAAAAGAGAATTTAATGTTGTTGAGACTATTCAGTTCAGATACAGAGTAAGACAGTCTAATCCTACAATGTATGCTCATAGGTATCTGTGTTTTTAAATATTTTGTGGCTACCACATTTAAAATGATTATGCTCTCATAATTTATAGTGATTTTGATCGAATTAGGTGAACTAGGATAGCATATAAATAGCGTAAAAAGGAATTCTTCTAAAACTGTGAATACTACACCAGAAATGCAGTTTGCAATACCATATAGAGGTTAAAGCGATATTAAAGATAGTAATGTGTATAATAAAATCGAGAAAAGAGCATTTAATAGGAGTTTTATCTCTTTCTTTATGGTTGTGGAAGACATTGAGGGATCTTTGTCTTGCTATTATTATTCACATGGTAGCATTTTTTAATTCAGTGGTCTTCAAATAGCATATCGTGAATTCACTATGTGAGATACATTTCTTACACACACACACACACACGTGTGCACACACCCAATGACCTCAGCAGTGGTGGGGGTCTTACTCTTAAAATATATTCTTTGTTTTGCTGTATTATATTTTTCTGTTAAAGAAAATAATCTGAACAAAATGAGTATGGGACATCGTCTTTAAAAGGAGTAGTCAGTTATTGGATTGTTGAAGTGGAAAGGATGAATGAAGTCCTGTATATACATAGAAGAAATCTTGAAAGACCAAATACACTGGTTGGTTGATAAAGCAGATGTTTGTGAAAGGGAAGTTGTACCCTTTCCTTTGCTTTCTCTGTTGTGAGATTTTTATGTCTCAGTCTTAATGCTTGTGGAACAGGGACATATTTGTTGACTTATTTATATAGCTACCTGCCCATATGAAGAATGGTAAGTTCATATGCAAAGATTTTCTCTAACTTGTTGCAAAAATGAGTTTCATAATTTCTCAGAAAATATGGTTAGACTCTTGATTAGGCAAACTGGGGGGGAGTGGTATCATGTAACATAAAATATCCTCCCCAGTCAATTAACATTTCTCAGCACATTTACTTATTTGCACATAAGTAAAGATGTTTGTAACCAGTCAAAGTACAATAGATGTCATCAAGTTCGTGAGTTAAACTTAAATTGTATTGGGTACACATTAAGCATGCATGTACTCTTACGTTAGATAAAATTGCATCATTATTTAGTGAAGAAAATGTCTCTTGTTTGTTTTTAAGATGTTCTGTTTGTTTGGGGGTTCTACAGATTTCCCATGATATGTCTACATCTATTTTTAAATTTGTTTATTTTGCTTCTTCAAGTGTGCTGATTTCTGTATCTTTCAAAAGTTCTGGAAACTTCTCAACTGATGTTGTATGTTGCCTCTTCCTCATTCTCTCTGTTTCCTTTATGGGATTCCACTTGGAAGGATTTTGGAACTTTTCATTCTATACTATTTCCCTTTTTATCTATTTTATATTTTCTCCCTTTTTCACTTTTCTGTTTCATCCACTAGAATGTAAGCTCTATTAGGATCAAAGTCTTTGTTTTGTTCAACAATATATACCAATTGTTTAAAAGAGTGACTCACTTAGAATGGATGCACAATACACAATAGAGGTATTTGTTGAATGAGTGAATGATTTCTGCATAATTTCTTCTATTTTTCAGTTTAATTAGCTTTCATTGCATCTAATCTGCTGTTTAACCCAAGTTCTATGTTTCTAATTTCAGTGGCTATATTTTTAATTTGTTGATGTTCTATTTGATTTCATTTCAGACTTGTCCTTTCACTGTGATTTCTTTTCCTCCTTTTATGTCTCTGTTAACATGTTAGTCTCTTTCAGATTATTCTTTTTGTCAGGATATTGGGGTGCTAATCTTTCTTTGTGTTTCTGCTGACTCTTCTGCAGTAGATTACTTTGTGTATGTTTCTAATTTTTGATTGTGAGCTTATCTTCATCTGGGGTGTTTGTTTTCTGTGGAAATCTCGTGTTCTGGGTTATGGGAGAGTTATTACAAAGTGGTTTTATGTTAGCTTCTGCCAGTTTCCCAGGAGTTTCATTGGTCTGGGATCAGTTTTTACATTAATTTTATGGCTCAGGGGTTCCCAAACTATGCAAATAATGTGCATCTAGATTCTGTAAGTACATATGGAAAATGTTTAGAGGTTTGGTTATTCATAGGCAACTCTTTCTTTGCCTACCAGAGCCCTTGCCAGAATGGTGTCGCCTTGCCGCTTCCTTAAATCAATGACTTGAAGGCAGTAGTCTTTCCAAATCCTTGGTTTCATGCAGGAGTCCTGGGATCTGTCCTTCTGGGGGCATTAAAACTCCAGCCCTTATCCCTTAGGACCCATAGATCTGCTAATGTTTCCAGTTATGTGCTTTCCACTCTGGCTATGGATTTCTTTTGGGAATCTCATTTTTTTGAGTTTGAGTATGTACATAACTTTTTTTTTCATCACTATATTTTATCCAGGATTCTTACATGTTTTTTTTTTTTTGGAGGAGTGCCTTACCTTAGACGACCATATTACTGAAACTAGAAGTCCCCTCTCCTTTCTAAGCTCAGTTATTATGTCAATATTTGCTTTGTTTGTCTGAGTATAGTGTGAAATGGACTCCTGAACTTAGAGGGTTTCTGTCAGAAAAATTGAGCCTTCATCCTTTTATTTTAATCTATGAGATCTTCCTGTTATCTTCTTAGAACAAGATGTAAACATCCAGAGAGGATAAAGGAAACCATCTTTGTATCTGCTGTTTGTGGATGGATCACTGCATAAGATATGCCCAGCCTTGCTCTAATAGATCTATTGCTTCACTTTGAATTTAGTATTCAGGGTAAGGTGCTGGTGTAGCACTAGGATGACCAACATTAAAACAAGTCCTGGGTGGGGGGCTTCCCTGGTGGCGCAGTGGTTGAGAGTCCGCCTGCCGATGCAGGGGGCGCCAGTTCGTGCCCCGGTCCGGGTAGATCCCACATGCCGCGGAGCGGCTGGGCCTGTGAGCCATGGCCGCTGAGCCTGCGCGTCCGGAGCCTGTGCTCCGCAACGGGAGAGGCCACAACAGTAAGAGGCCCGTGTACCGCAAAAACAAAAACAAAAAGTCCTGGGTGAACCTGGACAGTTTGTCACCCTAATCTAGGATCCTTTCCAGAGATCAAAGAAATCCTTTAAAACTTTCCTACTGTATAGCCTGCGGGCTTAGGCACCAACTGTGGTGTTATACTGAGACTTCTTCCTTAGGACATGTTTTCATATATTCAAACAGCAAAGATAAATAACCATCTGTTTAAAAAGAGGGCCTTGAAAGGATCCTAGTCCTATCGGATAGGGAAAATATCCCCAACCAGTGAGAAGGTCTAGAAGCATCATCAAGACTTATTTGGGGGGGACTAGTAGATTATACTTCCAGAACTACATTCAGTATTATTGTGACTGGGCTGGAAAACCCTCAAGAATACACTTCATATTGACTTTATTGTAGACATCTGTGAGGCAAAGCAGAGCATACGCATTTACCAGCAATGCAAATTGAATGAGCGCGTGGCAACAAAATCACTCCTAACATCTTTGCCCTTTTTTTCTCTTGATTTGAACCAAAGACATATGTATGGACTCGAAATCCAGACTAGCAAATGAGGGTCCACCATCACGATAACCATCTCACCTGGGTGACTTACCATGTGCTTATAGGAGCAGTGGATTCTCTTGAATTAAAATATTTATCACTCTTGGCTAAGTCTCATAGCAGCCTGGGAGGTGAAGTGGAGGTGCTGGTAAAGAAGGACATCCAGTAACCTGTCCTGCAAGTGACAAAATACCCACCAGCCCCTCCAAACACAGCTTCTGAATGATGCAAACTTTTAAAAATTCTTAAGATCTTTGGCCACTACAGCTAATATAAAGACCCACCCCTTAACACACTCATACTCACATGCACACACGCACTTTTCACTGTTTTATGGGCATGAGGATCTCCTATTATTAACAGCACACAATTCAAAAAGCTCGGCAAAAGAGGAAGGAAACAGTTGAGAAAGGAAGGTAGTGGCCAGAAAGCTTGTTTTCAGTTTTTGCAAAAATTGATACCATAATACTGTGCTTTTTCTTAAAGGTTTTCATGTCAGAAACTGGAAGTACT
The DNA here is from genome assembly GCF_949774975.1 of Lagenorhynchus albirostris. Taxonomy (NCBI): domain Eukaryota; kingdom Metazoa; phylum Chordata; class Mammalia; order Artiodactyla; family Delphinidae; genus Lagenorhynchus; species Lagenorhynchus albirostris. The sequence goes on from NC_083108.1 coordinate 18,676,220, forward strand.
TTCAAAAGCAGGATGGGAGACACAAAGAAAGAATGCTCTGGTCCAAATTTATTGAGTTTTACCAGCAGTAAAACACAAAATGTAGACTCCCCAGAAATTTTAAAATATTGATTTATTACTTATGTCCGCAGTCTTTGGAAATCTGTCTTGTGGTAATTCCAATAATATGAATCAAATACAGCATTCTGCCATAGGTCTTATATGGTGGGGCAGCATTCCAATAACTATAAATGTTATATTTTCTGATACTTATGTGTGAATAATTCTTTGTGTTGACTGCAGTTATGCTTTTGCAGAGTCACTAGTTTTTGAAAGTCTTTGTATGTTTAGGGTGCACTAGGTTACTGTAATTATACTCACTCTAATTCTGTTCTTTTGTAGCTGTGTTCCTATAGTGCTATGATATTATGGCCCGAAGCTGAAAAGAGGTTTTAAGAACTTACTGTTGCTCCCCCGCCTTGCCTCCCACATTCTTACAGTTGTTACATACAAATACATTTTTGAATATTGGAAGAGTAGAATTTCTAGAACTTTCAAGAGTAGTATTTTTTTCTGTTCTTCACAGCAGGAAAAAAAATGGACTTACTAATCGTTTAAATAATTTTGAGGTCTAGGGACTACTTGAAATATGAATAATGAAAAATAGTGCAACTCTAGCATTTACACTGGGGCCAGATTAGTCTGCTAAAAAGTATGAAGTACAGTTTTTTGTAGAATATGTTTTAGATTGAGAAAGTGGAAACATTAAAAAAAAATGCTTTACTGAGATCCCTTTATGGATTTACTGGTTTGTTCTCATTGATCATTGGACCGTTTCTAGATGTAAAATATTACTATCTTGAAATTACTATAGATTCTATTACTAAGACCAAGTGCATGTTTATTTTAATAGCCATTTTCCTTCTGATTTTTAATACTGAAACTCCTACAGTGCCTTCAACTAATGATTTGTGTAACTCTCTACCTATTAATTGGACCAAGGCATAAGTTTGTACACAGTATATTTTTCTCTTTTCTATTCCACATTTTAATTCGGCTTCAATTAGTGTGTGCCTTGAGCAAAAATGAGGTGATTTTTGTTCTTTGTTTTAGAATTTGCCATTGAGAAAAATATGTCTTATTGCCACTTTTCTGAGTTGATCTAGTAGGGTTCACAAACAGTGAAAAGAATAAGAGAAGTCGTTTTGAGGGATTGATAGTATTATAAGTTTCTTCCTTACGATAATCAGAAAAAAGAATGAATACTACTTTTGTTTCTTATAAGGCAGTCTTGAAAATTTCTGCTTACGTATTTTCTGTTGCTTGTATCTTAACTAACAGAAGAATGACCTCTACCCTTTTCCCATTTTAGTGTAGAATTTGGATTCATCGTGGACTGCTAAGGTTTTCTCACCTTGAAAATTTATGGCAGGACCTTATGTCTTCATGTGCTGAAGCCCCTGTAAGAGTTGCTAACTCATGACTTAAATACCCCAGCAGAGATCACATTAAAGTTGAAAAATGGGGAGTTCCTGCCCTGAAATACCATATATTGAGACTATTTCTAACGGATTACTGGGAACAGTGTCTCAGGAGTTGTGGTGTCATTGGTAGTCTTAATGCAGGTTATAGCTCCGTTGCTCAGCCAGCATGTATTGGCTCTGGTGAAGTCCCTTCATGGAGAGTTGTGCTTTGGGGAAGGAAGCAGAACCTCAGTTTCCCCACCTGTACGGTGATGATAAGAATTCCTTGTGCACATTTGTTGTGCGAATGGATGAGACACACTAGACTGGTACAGAGTTGCTGTTCTCTGTTAGTCTTTTTTTTTTTTCCCACTCATTCACCCCTGTGTGTGTGTGTGTTTTTTTTAATTCTGTCAATATCCTTTTTTTTCAAGATTACTTTAAAAAAATTATTTATTTAGTTTTGGCTGTGTTGGGTCTTCGTTGCTGCGTGCAGGCTTTCTCTAGTTGCGGTGAGTGTCGGCTACTCCTAGTTGCAGTGTGTGGGCTTCTCACTGCGGTGGCTTCTCTTGTTGCGGAGCACGAGCTCTAGGCGCTCAGGCTCAGTAGTTGTGGCTCCTGGGCTTAGTTGCTCTGCGGTGTGTGGGATCTTCCTGGACCAGGGCTCGAACTCTGCATTGGCAGGTAGATTCTTAACGCTGCACCACCAGGGAGGTACCCACCCCTGTGTTACTGTGTTCACATGCTCACAGGAATGTAGTGAAATATAAAATAACATCACATTTTTTTCTTTTTTCAGGCTTAATATTTTTTAGTGCAGTTTTAGGTTCACAGCAAAGTTGAGGGGAAGGTTCAGAGATTTCCCATATACCCCCTGAACCCACACATGCACAGCCTCCCCCATTATCAACATCACGTGCCAGAGAGGTGCATTTGCTACCGAGGATGAACCTACATTGACCATAATCACCCTAAGTCCCTAGTGTGTATTAGGGTTCACTCGTGGGGTTGTATATTCTGTGGGTTTGGACGAATGTATAATGACATGTATCCATCATATAATATCATTATATGATGATATATTATATCATTATAATATCATTCAGAGTATTGGCACTGTTCTGAAAATCCTCTGTGCTCTGCATGCCCTCCCTGCCACCTTCCCTGCCAGCAACCACTGATCTTTTTATTGTCTCCATAGTTTCGTTTTTTCCAGAAGGTCATATAATTGGAATCATGTAGTATGTAGCCTTTTCATATTGCCTCCTTTCACTCAGTCATATGCATTTAAGGTTCATAACATGATCTTAAAGCTAGAGATGTGATAGATTTCACAGTCTTGCAAAAGGGCTTTTTCAACTGAAATCTACATTTCCTTTGAGAAGAGTCCTGATTGGCTTGCACAAAGAGCCCTAGGGCCATGGGAAGGAAAGAAGGCAACTCCTAACTTTTAAGTCCCAACTCCTGCTCTGCTGTGTCAGACAGTGGGAGAGTCTGGGTGGACAGACTGGTGGTCAGAAACCGAAGCCTTCTCTTTCCAGGAGGAGGGAGGAGAGTGGGGGGCGACTGACCAGGAAGTGGGGAATCTTAGAGTGTCCGGCTGGTTCTTCCATCTTTTCTGTAGACATACTGCCACTTCCTGAGTTATGTGTCCCCTGCTCAGTAAAGCATCCACGACGCCCTCACTCTTCCCGGCACTTACCTAGCTGACCTATTTACGCATTCCTTTCTCGTGTGTCTGTGTCCTCGCCCTTCCACGCCTCTGTGTGAGTTCCTTTACTGCATCCTCAGTGCCTGGCACAGTGTAGATGCCCAGCAAACATTTTCTTAAAAGAAAGAACAGAGGAACAGAGAAGGAAAGATGAGACATCAAAAAGTGGAGGAACATTGAGGAGGAAGACAGAAATAGGGCCATGGAAGGTGTAGTCTTGGACCTCCTTTGGGCTCTCAGAAAATTATTGGCACTGAAGGGATTTTGTTAATGGTCATCATTGAAAAAATTATGCTTGCACCATTCTTGTGTGTTGGAGGGTGCCCAGACATCGTTACATGGAAATTCACAAACGTTTCCTTGTGAAAAAGTCCATCAGGGTCGGAGAAGGTCTAGGGAACTTATCTTTGAAGATATTTTCTCATGAATTTCCAGCCCAGACTTACAGCTTTCAGGGGCCAGGGCTGCTAGGTGATCTTGAGAGCAGCTGGAAGGGCTCTAATGGGGTCCAGCTGTGTACCCAGAGAACACACCTTCTCAGGATAACATTAACCGCGTAGAACCCTGCCCTCCCTGGTTTCCTCTGGGCTTTATGGGTCCCCGTGGTCTTTTGCATTGATCTTGCATTTTCAGATTTTATAGCAATTCTAAGCATGTGAAGGGTACATATTTGCTCTTTGATGTTCCCTTTGATAGAAGCCAGAGTGCTTTACCTGTGCCTGTGTTTAATAATGATGGGGGGGGTCACGTGCCCCGTAGCAGAACACTTCCTGGGGAGGCTGGTTTTGTGTGCAGCTCTTTTTTTGTTTTTTCGGATTTTTTGAGGTTGTTGATGGGCAGGCTTTAATCAGGTGTTTCTTGTTTTATTTTTGAAAATGAAGTGTATTAAAGGTAGACATGTTATCCTGCTGGTGTTTTGTTTTGTTTTTTCATCACATCTTGTTCAGTGGTGCTACTTGATAGAAAAGGGTAGAATGGGAATCAACATAGAGGGGACAGAAATGGCAATGCTTATGTAACTAAGTGGTGTTTGTGATTTCCTATGTTTTCCCCATATTTTATCTTTGTCTACATCCCAGTTAGAAGGCAGTTATCGTATCTCCATTTTTCAGGTGGGAAATTTAAGTCTCCTGAATTTTAGAGACATGCCCACTGGTGGTTATTGTGGATGGAACCTACGTTGGAATTCAGGGCTCTTACCCTATATACGTGACAAAATACAGGGTGATCCTGGCGTTCCTGTGGACTCTTTCAAGGAGTAAGTGGACTGGTTGCCTTTTCTGAGTAGAGCTCAGTATATAAATGGAATCATAGGATGTTAAGATTAGAAGGGCCTTTGATGGGGCCATCCATCCTCTCTAAGCTAGCATTCCCTCTTCTGCAAGCTTGCCACATGGGTGACCAAGCTAGGCTTGGATATCTTCTTTATTGATTTATTTATTGGCCACACCATGCGGTCTTTAGTTCCCTGGCCAGGGATCTAACCCAGGCCCCTTGCAGTGAGAGAACCGGACAAATCTTCCTACGATTATGTTCAGCAGCACTTACCAGAGGTGCTTACCTTACGGTTTTCTGTCTTTGTTTGTCTTCAGCCTTCCTTGGCCACCAGCCTCCAAAAGAAATCAGCTCCCTTGTATCCTCCCTTTAATTTGTAAGAGCAGCGCAAGGTCCCCTAAACAGCCCCTTAGAAGCAGGTGTGCTTAGCAGACGGCACCTGAGGTTTAGGATCTGAAGTCTAGCCATGGCGTGTTGGTGATGAGGATGTGATGGCGATGATTATTAGCTCCTTAACCCACCTTTAACCACATCGTTAGAATTGACAGTTGTTTGTTAAAGACTCATTTCATAGGGCGTAGAAGAAAAATTTTTTTCTAAACAGGTATGCGATATTATTTTCTCTATGTTTGAATATAGTATTAATTGGTCATGGCTGATGTTCATCCGACTATGAAAAGTGTGTTTGTATTAGTTGTTTCAAGAGCATTTTTTATTCTTAAACACTAAAGAACTCTATAATAAATCGTGGAAAATGGAACACACCCAAGGGCAATTTATAACTTTTCTAGGCTTTATTGATGTCCTTAGCCATCCAGTGAAGACTGGAGTCATTCACATGACAGGCAGGAGAGCACAGGCACCATTGATTCATTTGTTGATTATTGGTTACAGAGAATTGAAGCCTATTAGCTCTGATACATTACTACTCACAAAAGAGTGGTGGCCATATTAGTAGAAAAATTATCTAATATGTTCATGCATAATATATACATAAATATGGATGTATGTATGCATATTTATATTTCTAAGTGTATATATCAAAACCATGACTTGGAAAGCTTAATTCTATTTGCTGCATTTTGGGGACTCATAAAGTAACTTTTAATTGTTCTCCTCCCTCCATTGTCTATTTATTGAATCCGTTCTCCATGCCAACCATAGTGCTAAGTGCTGGGAATGAAAAGATCAATAAGACACAGTCCCTGCCCTCAGGGTTGGAAGCAAATACTTATTATCTAGCTTGATGAGTGTTACAAGAGACTTATATAGAAGATGCTCTGGTAGCCGCTCCGGGAAAACACCTACTTTGTCTGTGAAAGGCAGTCAAAAAATTACCCAGAGAGCATCATTTGCATTCTAGTGGTAGTTTCATAGAATGTCTGTTTCAAGAGGGCCCTTCCCTGCATTTTTAATTTTTATTAGTTATAATTTCTTCAGGCTTCTGTCCAAAAATGTTTGCTGTTGATTCTGAACACTGATGTTCATGTGTTTTTTTTTTAAGTGGGTATCTTTTTCATTTCATGTTAGTTCCCTCCTGGCTTTTAAATCTATTAAAAAATATTTTTATCCAGATCTAATTTCTGCAACTTTTAAAAAACTTTGCGAGCAGTCACCTCCTGACCCTCTTTTCCCCTTAGCTACTCCCCCCCTCCCAGGGCCATCTCCCTTTCTTTAGAGCCCCCGCATAATGCTATTCCTTTACAGTCCAGCCATCTGCCTGTTTTAGCCTCTTCTTCACTCTCTCTGTTTCTTCTATATAGATTTCCCCATATGTCTGCTTCTTCCTTTATCCACAAGTCCAGACACTCCTCCATAGCTTTCTTACCACCCCATCCTGGTGTCCCGTCTGTTCATAAATAACTCTTTCATCCGCTTTGGATCTCCAACCCCCCACTCTTTCTAAAAAGAGTGTGCAAATAAACCTGAGGTGCTCGGAGCCAAGATGTACAGCATAGTTGTGATTCAGAATAGACTGCCTCCTTCCCGTCACCTGTTTCATTCCCCACTCTTCGTGGCTTGCCTTCTTTGTACATTTCTCCACGATTTCTGCTCAATTCTGGTACAGTGCGACGTGCAAAGTTGTTTAACGTCTCCACGAGAAAGTTTTGGCCCCTTCCTTGCAATACCGTTTTGCCCTAACCGGTTACTCTAGCTTTCTGGGCTGCCTAGTGGTCGCTGTTTTCGGAGTTAGTCACATTTGAACCTTTTGTTCTTCTGAAATTAATGTAATGTGTCAGAAACAGCAGTCTCCCTGCCCTGGTGCTTGGAAACCTGAAACTTTCTGGATATGTTCTTTTGCAAATCTGAGTTCTGTAATGTGTGCCACAAAAGGAGTGTCACAGAATAACCTGCAGAGATGGTACTGTTGCGGGCTGTCTGATGTTCTAGATGTTTAAAACGTCCCACGTCCTCCTCGTAGCATCCTGTGCTAGCGACAGTGTCTTCCTTCTCTCCGTTCAAGAGTAAACATTGGCAATTTGCTTGCCTTTAGAAATGTGTTACTGTAACCATCGCAAAGTTGTTAGTGTTTTTTGTTTCTGGTGTCAGTGATAATTTTACTCACAGAGTCCCCGCAGACATTTAGCTCAGCAGGAAGTAATCTAGGTAAGATTGCCTTGAAAACTGATCTAAAAAAACAGGAAAGGCTAACTCTATTATTCCCTTTATTTAAAGAAGAAATCTGAGGTATAACTAACTTGATTATGTGGTATAACTAGTGAGAACTAGTAATAAGTTAGGCCATGGCTAGGACCTCATTTACTCTCTCTCTTCTCCTTCCCTCCCTCTGTCTAAAAGAAGTCAGGGATTAAAGTGCTGCACACTGTATTTCAGGAAGGGTGAAATGTCATGGTAAAAAATGAAAGATGGAACTGTTTACTCCTGAGATGCTGGGAAACATCAAAACTCTGTAGCTCTCCTAGAGCCCTTGGGAAGCTAAATATTTTACCAGTAACAAAATCAAAAGTCTCAAAAGAATTAGGCATTTCGTCTCAAATGTCTCTTACTTTCCAAAGAGTTCTCTTTGTTTATATTCAAGGAAGAGGTTTTCACTGCAACAATAACATCAGAACTTTAAAAAACAGTGAAAAGACACGGAAAACCACAACAAAAACACATATTGCCGATTTAGATTCTTTTGGGAATTTAAAGCCAATCAATAATGAGGAAATGTGAATGTCTTGGAGAAATTTAGCTCAGGGTCAGTATTCCTTTAAAGACACTAATGCTTCAGCCAGTTTGTTTAATTGTTTCGCTGTTGTTGAATTTCTGTGGATTCTGATCATTAGATGTGCACAGATCCAAGTTTGTGGCTTATATATAATTTTGGTTTTATATTTTGTCCAATGTGAAGGTAAAGGCGGTCAAAAGGTACAAACTTCCAGTTACAGAATATGTGGGTCTTGGGGATGTAACATACAGCATGGCAACTATAGTTAATAATACTCTATTGTATATTTGAAAGTTGCTAAGAGAGTAGTAGATCTTAAGAATTCTCATCAGAAGAAAAAAATCTAGCTATGTGAGATGCTAACTAGACTTATTATGGTGATCATTTCGCAATATATACACATATTGAATCATTGTGTTGTACACCTGAAACTAATATAATGTTGTGAGTCAGTTCTATCCCAATTTAAAAAAATGTGCTCTTACAGTACATTTCAGACTCAGGAAGATTAAAAATCACCAATCATTTAAGAACAGTTGTTGGTCATGAACAAAGTTCTAACTGCAGCTTATTTCCAGATTTATTGACTGTGTACAGGGTAGTGTAGCTGCCTCTGAGCTGTGAACTAGATCTGAATGGATTGGATTATGGTGATGGTTTTGAATTTGTGTGAGTAGTACTAGAATGAAGTTCTGAACTTCCTTTTTATTAAATGATGTTTTTCTTACCCATACCAAATTACTTGCCAAACATCAGATATCTAAAATCTTATTAATAACCATCCTCCAAAGCATCTGTTCTTTAAGTGTGCACAGACTATCACGCATCTTACAGATCACAGAGGAAATATTTCTTTGCTCGTGCAGTTGCAGTGGTCAGAGAAGTAGCAGTCTTGGGTGTCAGATTTTTCACCTTCAGCCCTCTTACTCTGCTAATTGGAATCATATGGTCGTACACTTTGGGTTTTTTTGAAACAAATTTCTAAAGATCCAGCGAAATAGTTTCAAGGTTACCTTTAAGCAGGTACAAATATCTTAGCTCTTGCTTCTTGATGTTTTCTTCTGAATTGGCTTTGGACTATGGGAGCTTAATTAGTTCAGGCTCAGGGCTCTTGATTCACACTGAGGGTGTGTCTGTACTTAACACTTGTATAATAAAAAATACATTTTTGCCCTCATTTCTGGTGTTTTGTTTGTTTGCCAGTTTTAATTTTATCTTGGCGACGGGAAATCTTGAGGAAGGCTATGGTAAAAATTTTGAGGATTTTCAGGTTTGGATTTACCTCTACTGCCCCAAAAGACATCTTGTGCAATAACTTCTATATTTCATCCCCTTATCCTGTATTTATTGAGTGCTTATTATATACATGGCATTGTGCTTTTTAATTGCTGGTACCCTGAATATGTAGAGAAAAAAATCCCTCAGTATTCACTGTGTGTTTGGAGTATCATCTGGCTGAATTTGCCCCGGAGCTCTCTAGGATGATGAATTCCAACCATTGATGGTGTTCATAGGTCTCAGAAGAACCAGAAATGTGAATCTGATATCTGCTGACTCAGTATTTCCTAGTCTCTGAAGGAATGCATTTATATTCATATGAACAATACTGATTTTCTTTCTGGAGAGAAAACAGTCATGTTTTGGCTTTATCATGGGACGGAGATACTTACAGATTCTGTTGCTGCTAGAGGTCCTCTTATCTCTGTTCATCTGATTTAGAGGAACCCCTGTTTGACCCACCGGGATAGTGGTAAATCTGCCCTTGCATTTTTATAGACGTATATGTGAAGGTAGTGTTGGTTATGGGGTCAACGCTGCCTTAATGGTTCAAGATAGAGTGAAGGGTCCTGTGAGGTCTCACTGGGCTGCAACTTTGTAGCCTGGGTAGTCAAGTGAGACCCATGCCTGAGGTCATCTGCCTCCCCCCTTATCTCATTTCTCTACTCCGTTGTTTGTAGGAAAACATGTCTGAGAAGTATGCAATTCTGAGTTGCCTAGGTCTAGAGTGAAATAGATCTGTTGAGACTCTGGGGAGAGTTTGGTTCTAGCGTGTTGGTGGATTGAGCCTGGACCAGGGTTCTTGACTTGGGGTTCACATATATGTCCATCTTTATATTTGGGGGTGAGAGTCTGTGGAGTTTCTCGGGTTCTCAAGAAGATTCAGGGACCCAAGAAAGGTTGTTACATGCCAGGGAAGAATGCTCAGGATCTGGTTTAGGGTTAGAACTGGCCCCAAACTTGGCCTTCTGTTCAGAATTATTCTGAAAGTCTCAGAGCAACTCAAGCAGTGGAAAAGCCACAGGATTCACAAGGCCTTTTCCCAGGCTTGCTTCAGAGATTTGATTTTATTTTAAAATTTTTATTTTATATTGGAGCACAGTTGATTAACAGTGTTGTGTTAGTTTCAGGTGTACAGCAAAGTGATTCAGTTAAACATACACATGGATCTACTTTTTTAATTCTTTTCCCATTTAGGTTAATACAGAATACTGAGCAGCGTTCCCTGTGCTGTACGGTAGGTCCTTGCTGGTTATCTGTTTTAAATATAGCAGTGTGTATATGTCAGTCCCAAACTCCCAGGTCGAAATTCCCCTAGACCCTCTGTAGAACAGAACATTTCCTTGGGCCTTCCATAGACAAAGACTTATCCAAGACTGGTCTTGCCCCACGCTGTGTTGGAGGTGAGATGAGCTCCAAGCAAGAGAAGGCAGAGAAACCTTTAGGACCAGCCGGATCTCTTGTTAGACAGGTTCACACCTGTGTGCAAGAAAGTGAATTTTTTGTTTGTATTTCCTGAAGTGCGGCATGTTTCTTTCCTCTTGAGGTTCTGTATATACATTGTCAAGTCCACTGGAAATCAAAAGATAGCAAGATAGGACAGGGCTCCTGAGGACACACAAGAATGTGGTATAACTGGTTCACAAAGATGTCTGTCACAGTCTTAGCTCAGGCTAAGATCTACAAAGGACACAAAAGTCCTGGAGCAGAGACCTTTGGGTCAAGAGTCTTGACAATGGCTTTACTGTACCTTCAAGGAAGTGAGTTTGCACTTATTAATAATAATGACCATCAGCTCATTTTCTCTTTTCTCATTTCTGTTCTTCCTCTGTGAAACTGGGGTAAGCCTCGTTGTAGAGAGACGCTCACACAGACTGCTGGTTCCACACCTGGGGAGAAGCAGGAATGAACTGAGTTATTCCATCTCTGTATAAATGACGATTGTTTACTGCATGTACAGGCTTTGGACCAGTGGTCTGGGAATGGGGCTTATTGTTAATCTAACTGGTTTTAGGCTTTTTGATCACATATTTTAATAGGGAGGTAGCAGAGAGTAGGGGCCTCATTGGCCTCTGGTGCCGAAGACAGCTGGTTTGAAACTCAATTCTTCACGACTTAATGAAGTTATTGAACTTCACCATGCCTAATTTTCTAATCTATAAAATGGGGTTAATTATATATATGTATTTCGCAGTGTTGTACTGGAGATTAAGTGAGTTAATGCATTTCAGATTTCTACCATAAATAAGGCCCTCAAATTTACTTTTCCCTGTTATTAAAAAGCAAAGTAAAATTGAAGAATTAGGAGTTTCACCTACTTGGTCTTTAATTCAGAATGTGGTATTTCTTCAGTATGAGTAGAGAGAGATTTTTCTTTATAGAGCATCACTGACCCTCAGAAAAAAATCAATCAATCAAAGGTTACATGGAAGTAAATGGCAATGTCTTTTAGTTAAGTGGTTTTGTTTTTTTTAAAGTAGAGATTTGAAATGTAAACTCACTTGATTTGGAATTGATAAGAACACAGAAAGCTTTACTTAGAAAACACAGGAGATATTTAAAACTAACCCTAAACCTGACATAATTGTTTTGAAAGCTGTCTTCATAGCAAAGTAAGGAGAGAGAGAGAAGGAAGAGGAAGGGGGGAAGAAATATGGCAAGACATCTAGAAGAAAGGTAAAGACAAACACATACTTAACTGTAGGAAGGGAGAGGAGAAGGGAGACCTAGGAAAAGGAAGACAAAGAAGGGACAGAGAAAGGTGAAAGGAGATGGGCTGGAAAAGTTCTGAAACCTTAATTAACTGATCTTGTCACACACAGCTGTTCATTTGAGTTGTGGGCCTCAGAGAATTATTCCTTTTTATCACTGTCTTTTGAAATGTTAATTAGGTAATTGACCATTGTTCACAGTTCTTTGGTTACTTTTTATTCTTAAACTTCTGGAGCCCAGTCCTTGAATGGGGTACCCGGAGCAGCATGCCAGATGGGAAATTATTCTCTGGCCTAATAGTTGCCAGATGACCAGCACGGTAGTGCTTGGGGTATATGAAATCCAGCTGAGGGCCAGATCTAGCCTCAGGGGGCGGTTAGCACAGTTTCTGTGATGGTCCTTCATCAGTAGGTTTTTATTTTGTAATGGTAAAGGGGGCTGCCGTTTCATTTTATACACATTGATCAGATTTCCTCTAATCAATAATATGTCTTTTTGACCACGAAAAGCTCATTTGAGGAAAACCTACCAATAATTAGAGGGACATCTTTTATTTCACGTGCAGAACACTGGCAGGCATGATGGTGGAAGAAACTGTTCTACTTCGGCCTGACTTAACTTAGAGTTGTTTTTGTTTTTGTTTCACAACAGTTGAATTAGATCACGTACATGAAAGCATCCTGAGGAATAGTGCACAGCACACATATAAGATTTGATTTTATTATTACTCCAGGTAGTTATTGATAAATACCAAGTAGTAATATATCTGTGAATCTTGCAGAAAAACACTTTTGACCAACAGGACATGGTCCATCAGAAAAGATGCAAGTTTTACATGTTTACCAAGTGGATTAATCATTTAAAAAAAAATACACTCAATCTGATATCCTGGAACCTCCATTATGTCTTTTCGATCTGCAGAGGCAGCAAAATAACATGCCTGATCTTTTCTATGTAATCATTAAAAATTATCAAACTGGGTATTTATTATAAAGATTAATTTCAGTGATGCATTTTCAGTTACACTTAAAGTAATACTTTAAGTGTAAATTTTCAGAAGATTCATGCAAATAACTGACCTTAGTTATAGTCCTGTAAAAGTTGGAATATTGACGGTATTTGTCATTTTAAGTTTAAGTGAACTAAAATTTTCTTTGTGTGGCCTGAATGTCATAGAAAAACTCTTTCCCCTGAGGCTATTTTTCAAAAATAAAAACATGTTTTTAAAAAGAGATACACATTGTAGAACAGTTTACAAATACTGAAAAATAAAAAGGTGCATATAAAAATGTTCTTTTATTAGTTAACCATTGTAATAGTGCATCATATTGCCTGGTAGTCTTTTTTTTTTTTTTTTTTGGCCTGGTAGTCTTTATGTACACACACACACACACACACACACACACACACTCACAATTTTAAATGTGTTTGCAATTGTAGCTTCTTTAAATAAACTTTTGTTTACGGTTATATAATCTTATTTTCATATTTTTGTTTTTGTGGGTTTTTTAATTGATGACTTCTGTCAGAGATATGTGTATTTTATTGTTTCTTGGATCTATTTAACTATCTTAGTTTTTCTGTCTTCTAGTTTATTAGTATGTTTTTAAACCTTATTATTCTTTTGGTTTTCTTGGGCCTCTTTTGTAGAAGTCATCGTTCTTTTTGTTCCCCAGATTGTGAATTTGTGTCAGGCTATACATTTGGCTGCATCCCATATGTTTTGTTGATACGTAATATTCTTATTGTTAATAGTTTCTGAATAGTTCTTGTTAGTAGTTTTGTTTCCTTTTTAGTACAAGAGCTAATTTGGAATGCCATTTACCTTCCCAAGAGATTATCATCTTTCCTCTTTAAAATGCTCATAACTGATTTCTAGATTTATTTTAGTGCGGTCAGTGAAGACAGAGTGTAACTTCTGCTTCTTGAAATTTACTACACTCATTCTGTGTCTTAATAAATGTGGATTCTGGGAATTTTTCAACGCATATTTGAAAATGATGGTTATTCTCTATAGTGTTTTAATTAAAATTTTTTTTTTACTTAACTGGGTCCCTTGTGGCCCTAGAAAGATGTGTTAAATTCTTCTACCAAAGTGATATTTGTCATTTTTCATGCCTAATGATTCATGCCTCATATATATATTCATACCTCATATATATGAGGTAGATTATATTTCCAATTTTGATTGTCATTACTCCTCTTTCAATATTATTATCCCTTTGTTCCTTTCCTTTCTGTTCTAAGAGAACTTTTCAGGTTTGTCATCTATATAATGACATATTCTGTACAATTTTATGCAGATATTAATTTTGTCAGCACATTTTTACTTTTCTTATGATGTTTCTTATTACACCGGTCTACTTTTACATCTCTTCCTGAATCTTTTGTCTTGACATCTATTTTATAGAGATACTCTATTTTATATCACCATCAAAGGTAAAAGGTAGTAAAAGGTAGTAAAATCTACTTTTACTTTTTGTGGGGTGAAATGGTTTTCAAAAGTCTGGTTTCCCTGTGAATCATGAGAGCATATCTACTTTTTATTTATTTATTTGGCTACTTTGGGTTCTAGTTGCGGCACGCGGGCTCTTCGTTGTGGCGCGGGGGCTCAGTAGTTAGGGGTGCGTGGGATCAGTTGCTCCGCAGCACTGGGATCCTAGTTCCTGGAACAGGGATCAAACCGGTGTCCCTTGCACTGGAAGGCGGATTCTTAACCACTGGACCACCAGGGAAGTCCCAATCTACTTATATTTTAATCTGTAAATTTTTTTTGTTTTTTTTTTTACAGTACGCGGTCACTGTTGTGGCCACTCCCGTTGCGGAGCACAGGCTCCGGACGCGCAGGCTCAGCGGCCATGGCTCACGGGCCCAGCCGCTCTGCAGCACGTGGGATCTTCCCGGACCGGGGCACGAACCCGTGTCCCCCGCATCGGCAGGCGGACTCTCAACCACTGTGCCACCAGGGAAGCCCTAATCTGTAGATTTTTCCCTCCTCATGATACTTTTTTAAATAAGTTTGACTTTAGCAAACTCCAAACCTACCCACCCTTCTATAATTTTTGTAATGCTGGGGCAAAGTACATTGATTCTTTTCCAGCTATCGGTCACATTAGCTTTTGCCAATAGGAGGCGCTAGAGGAAGACGGGAAAGGTAGTGGAGGAAGACGGGAAAGGTAGTGGAGCACGACTGTTCTTGTCATCATCGCTCTGACTGCCTACTTGTTTCCAGGTTTCGGTTTTCTCCTACATTCCTACAATCAGTCTGCTGATGCTTTCTCCTCTTTGCCTCTCCTCTGAGTGTCTAGGCTCTAAAAACCCGACCTCTTCCCTTTGTTTCCACAGCCCTGGGGATGGTAGCAGTATACACTTGACTGTTCTCAGATGCCTCTTAAATCTACACCAGAGAACTGTAGATAAGTGGAGGTTAAGTTGTTCAGCCATGCTGGTTTGTGAGGACAGCAGTCATCCACTCGTTAGCTTTCTAGAAACTTCCTTTAAAAATAAGACTTTGGAAGATGATAGTATCCTGATGCCTCTTATCTTTAAAAAAGTTTTCTATCTCTGGTTTATTGTCATAAACCTAATTGTGTCTCATAAGTGCCATGTATGTCACACTTTATCAAGGGTAAGAGAGTTATTCCAATAACCTGTATCTTTTGGGGCACTGGTAGATGGCTTAGCCAAAGGCACATGGCCTTCATCAGCAAACTCCCAGTGGGGAAGCTGGACAAACAAAGTGAGATGAGAGTAAGCCTACAGTTCTGGTGTGGTTTTCTTGGAGGATAGGGTAAGAAGGACACACGTGGGAGAAAGGATGTATTATGTTACAAAATTTGACTCAACATGCCGTTTGCTCTTGGTGTGGCAAAGCGGTAAAGAGGCTTATTGGCAGCTATACTTAAGGTCATTGCAGTGCACGAAATGTAAATCAAAGTGTTATTCTTTACTAGAAGTTGGGAGATAACATTTACATAACATGCTTTTAAGGTAATGAGTTAAGTTTGTTATTTCTTTATTACCGTAACTGTTTCAAGAAAGTTATTTCCATACTAAAAATACTCCCTCTCCTGCTCGAATCTGATTTGTCATAATTTTTGCATGATGTTATAATCTATTGTTAGGAAATGATAGTCCCATTTATTTTTGTTTCATGGGGAAAATTGTTAACCAGCTGTTTCAGTCTCTCCAAAGAAACTCGCCTCCAGAATTCCTAGTAAGTAGCAAAGCTGTTTGATAGAAATGTCACCATTTTTCTGACCCTCTCTGCCTCGTTGCTATGACATAGTGCAGAAGCCAAATAAGAAATTTGAGCAAAGGAAAAGATTCCAAGGCCTAGATATTTCACAAACTGGATAATTAGACTCTGCATTATGAAGAACAGACTGAATGAAAAAAATGTCAAAAATGTATAGTGGCTTAAAGGAGCACAGTGATTTCAGAGTGAAATCTTTATACATGAATTTTATGGTTAACTAGTAATAAGACTAAAACTCGGAGCAACCTCCGAAAATTATGTTCTGACTTGGACTTAATAAACGGTAGGCTTGCCTCTGTTATTCTCCTTAACCTACCTATTGCTTTTACTATGTGATCAGATTTTCTTTAACCAATTCTTTGCTTGTAACTAAAGCTGTGTGTTCCTGTTCAAAACTTGTGTCTTCATGTATAAATTCACAGAATATGATTTTCAGAGGAAAAAAATATAACTCAATCAGCTTTACATGGTTTACATAATGTGATAGCCTCATATTTACTATGTGGTTAACAAGAAATAACTGTTACCGACAAAAATCAGAGAATTTAAAAACAAGGAACATTTTGCTTGGGAGCCTATGTATATCTCTATATAAATACATATAGACATCTCTAAACATCATCGATCCTCCTCATATGCCCATGCCATATATATGTGGATGTGGGATGATGCTTGTTTTTATATATACAAGTCTATATTTATATAGCTGAAGAAATGAAACACATTGCTTTTTATGTAAGTGACTCAGTGCGTGTATAGACAAGCTTCATTTTACAGGGCTTTATCAATGCTGGGCTGATTAGATAGTACTAATGATTTGGTCTTCTGAAGGTCAGAGTTTGACAGGGTCTGGTAAACCCTAGAGACATTCCTGTGATATCAGTGCCCTTACTTACACTGGCTAGAAAATCTCTAGGAAAACTTTTATTCTTCGATGGAAATAAAATTTTGCTTTGGGTAACTTGATAGATTTGAATTATTTATGACATTCCTTTCAGTTGGTGTGTGTGTGTGTGTGTGTGTGTGTGTGTGTGTGTGTGTGTGTGTGTGTGTGTGTGTGTGTGTGTGTCTGTTGGGGCAGCTCTTCGGGGATGGGAAGTTGGAGGGATTAGAAGATTTTTCTGAGCGTTAAAGGGAATGTTCGACCCTCTGATGAAGTGGAGAGGGAGAAAATGAAGCCCTTAATTTCTTTCTTTTCAGAATTTATTTAGTCACCACTGTTCATACCTTATATTTTCTGTAGCATATTTTAGACAGCTTGCTTTGTAGTCGGGAAATGACAACTACCTGATCTTCTCAGGTTCTTTCTTTATAGCATCGGGGGGATTGCTGCTAGTTAACTGTGAAGGAAACAGTGAGGATACACGAGTACTGAGCCAGAGAAGTCCAAGAAGAATGCGGAAGCCCTAGAGTGTCTCAATTCAGCAGATAAATGGAAACTGTGTACAGTGGCACCGTTCCGCCTTAGGGCTAGTCAGTGCTTGGTACTATGAATTTATAAAGTTGGGTTTTTTTGGTTTTTTTTTCGGCTCTGACATCATAATTGTTTTTACATTTCTCAAATTTGCTAAAGTATCTCAGAGATGATATCAAATTCCCTGATTTGAAATATAAAGCTAAGGTAATTGAGACAGCTGGAGTAGTGGTTTCTCAGCATTAGAACACATCTTAATGTTTCAAGACTGAAGATCTTGCTGGAAATCTGAGCTTGTTGCTAATGTAACTCACTCTCCTAATCTCTTGTTTTGTCCCTACGGCGTCCCCGCCCCTGTGTCTTGTGTTGAATATTGTTAGAACTCCGACTAGTACTGTTCCAATAGCAATGTGGTGAGTTTAGGTTGAATCCCTATTTTTCCTTGTATGCATATGTTTGGATATGTGTAAATATGTAATAATACAGGGAAATAAATGTTCATTTTCAAGAAGTTATGGTGATATTTCTGTTTATTAAAATGTTGAATAACTGTGAGAAGACATAAAATAAATATATAAGTTGGAGACCCTGACACGTTTCTTTATTCTCTCAAATTTTATGCACTTAGATTTACAGCAAAAAGTCCTCCAAGGACTATTAAACAACACTCTTTACGTCACCAAATACAGTTTTGGTTTTTGTCAATGTACCTACATATATATTCACAAAGTTTCCTCTTCTGATGTCTGACATCACTGTTCCCTGCTTTGTTTCTCTCCATCTACTCCTCTACTTCCGCTCTCCATCCTGCTCTCTGCTCCAAGACACTAACCTCCAACAGTTGCCTAATCTGACTCTTTCAGAAAGTCTTTTGGTTGGGTTCAGCCGATGGGAAGCTTTGTCTTTTTCTTCACTTTGATTATAAACCTTTTTTTTTTTAAATGACTGTATTGTTTTAGATTCAGGTAAGATTAAACTAACATTTAATGAGTATTTTATGTAAACCAGTTTCTGTGCTTTGGGACATGTTATTTGCTTAAGCAAAAACCTTCAAGTGCACGACATCCCTGGTGGTGCAGTGGTTAAGAATCCGCCTGCCAATGCAGGGGACACGGGTTCGATCCTGGTCCGGGAAGATCCCACATGCCGTGGAGCAACTAAGCCCATGAGCCACAACTACTGAGCCCACGCGCCTAGAGCCCGTGCTCGGCAACGAGAAGCCACCGCAATGAGAAGCCCGTGCACCGCAATGAAGAGTAGCCCACGTTCACCGCAACTACAGAAAGCCCACGCAGCAACGAAGACCCAACACAGCCAAAAGTAAATAAAATAAGATAAAATAAAATAAATTAAATAAATTAAAAACCAAAACCAAACAAACAAAAAACTTCAAGTGGACTTTGTCAGCCCTGTTTAAAAGCCGGGAATACTGAGGGTGAAATCAAGTGATTGCTTAAGGTAACAGAACTAGAAAACGGAAACCTGTCTCACCCAACCTCATGCTCAGCAGCCTTTCCCATTGACAACCCTGCCTCCATAATCCATCGCTGCATTTCAGATGTTACACGCCCTTGTGAAATTTGTCTTTGTACACACACACACACACACACACACACACACACACACACACACACACACACACACACACACACACACACACACACACCACTATTGTATGGGAATTTCTCTTAAAGCCACATGACTCTTTAATTATCAAGCCTAATTTTGTCTCTATTATCTTCAGCCTCCTACTTCCTGGGAGGAAGGGTATGTTTCCATGAGTCTTTCTCTCCTTTTTTCCTGAATCACCAAACTTTTTTTTTTTTTAGCAATAAAGAATTTTAAAGTTAATTTTTTTTTTTTTTTTTGCGTTA
Source organism: Lagenorhynchus albirostris (assembly GCF_949774975.1). NCBI lineage: Eukaryota > Metazoa > Chordata > Mammalia > Artiodactyla > Delphinidae > Lagenorhynchus > Lagenorhynchus albirostris. The sequence goes on from NC_083108.1 coordinate 18,695,356, forward strand.
CGCGGGCCTCTCACTGTTGTGGCCTCTCCCGTTGCGGAGCACAGGCTCCGGACGCGCAGGCTCAGCGGCCATGACTCACGGGCCCAGCCGCTCCGCGGCATGTGGGATCTTCCCTGACCGGGACATGAACCCGTGTCCCCTGAATCGGCAGGTGGACTCTCAACCAGAGCGCCACCAGGGAAGCCCTAAAGTTAATTTTTAATTGAAGCATAGTTGATTTACAATATCATGTTAATTTTAGGTTTACAGCACAGTGATTCAGTTATACATATATATACTTTTTCAGATTCTTTCCCCTTATAGGTTATTACAGAGTATTGAGTATAGTTCCCTGTAGTTCCTTGTTGCTTATCTGTTTTATATATAGTAGTCCGAATTACCAAACTTCTGGTCTCTCCTGGATCTTCAGAATTTCAATATGCTCAAGCCTTTCCTGTCTTCAAATTAAACACACACCAAATTTTGAGACTAACCCCCATCATTATTTTATCCTTTCCTTCATGCAACCAAGTTGCCTCACGTCACGTTCTCTATATAATGTGCTATGCTCTGACTGTTTTCCACAACACTGTCCCCAAACTCCGTACTAAAGTTGCAGTGCGGTCAAGTTGACATCCTTTATCCTTTTGACCCCTTGACCTTTTCAAAGCCTTGGACTCTGGACCACACCCTTCTTCTCTAACTCCTACTGTCTTTCAAAACTCACTTAAGGTCCACCTCTTCTGGGGAGCTTTTCTTAACACTCAAGATGAATTTGACTGCTTCTCCAATGTATCCTCTTGTCCTCCAGGGCATGTGTTGTCATAGCAGTTATCACACCTGCTGAGGGGCTTCGTCTTGCTGAGTGAACTGTAGTTTATTTGAAGGTGTGGATCGTGTCTTTCCATGAGTTTTATAGTCGGTGCTGTCTTCCTACCTGGGACTATCTCATTTTCCCCTCCCATCTCCTTACTTGTAGGTCCTTTTAACTATTGCTTGTTCAGCTCCGATTATTTGCCATTCTTTACATTAAGCATTGGTGATACAGGGTCAGACAAGAGATAACTGTCTTCGTGGGGCTTACAGTCTGCCTGTAAAAGTAGGCAGATATTTTAATATTGTTGAGGCTGTTCTCATCCTTAAAAACATAATACTTATGGTAAAGTATATATAGGGCAGAAGGGATCGAATGAGCATGTTTATTAATTGGTTAGCATTGTGCCTGGCATATTCATTTAATGTTACAGGTTAATAACATTAATACTAATAAATCTTACATTACATGTGCACTATGTGTATAGCAGATATATGAATTATGATACATACAAATTGTGCTATTTTACAAATTCTGTAAATAAAAAGTAAATAATACACATCAGTTGCTTTGTGCATCGATATATTTTTACATTTATCCCTTTTACAAAATCATGTTTGTTTGTTCGTTTTTTTCCCCTTTTGTTCATTTGCTGATTTTTACTTACCAAAAGCTATTTGTTAAAAATTCAGTCTTAAGGCCGCCTGGTGCAAAACTCACCCTGGAAGAGGCTTTGTCATGGACCTTTTGAGAACCAGTTTTAGAGTGAGATATTAGCAACTATAGATTTCTTTAAAAGTTTTCTATTTAGTGATTTATTTGGATTAAGGGTCATCATCTTCTCATCTTTACTAGATGAATCTTCAGGTCTTCTCATTGGCCATGGTGAATACTGAACAGCATGGTGGTGTGTGTGGCTGTTCTGGGTGTGCATGCGTGTGTTTTTTCCCAGTCACATGCTCAGTAATCAGGAAGTAAGCATGGAGACCATGTTGCTGGGCGCCATGATACTCTTGCTGTTGCATTATCACCATAGGAGGTCATCAAAATAGTTATGAAGAATGTCTGTATTCACTAATTTGGTACCATTCAGGGAACATTAACAAAGGGGAAAAGATACAGTGGAAATCTGAGGAGAGATGGAAGATATGCGAGAAACCTGGTGTTTGAAGACTGATCTTTGATCTTTCAGAGGAGGAATACATATCAAGAGCTTATCTATTCAAAAGAATTTACATGCAAAGCAAATCAAGAACGTAAATCTTACTTATCTTTGTAGATTAGAGTTTGGTCTTGGGTAAAGGAAAAGCCAGGCATCTATAAAAGGGGATTTACATGTTTATGCTAACTCAATTAGCATTAACAGGGGTTACCAGTAATGCTGGCTGCCTGGCCTCAAACTTTCACACATACATATTTTCAAAGACAATAAAACGATTTTCGAGAATGTTATATAAAGAAGAGAGAGAATTACCAAATGTGTGGATCTGTTTTCAAATTAAAAAAAAATATTTGGGTTTTGAAATGTTACTTCAGGAATAAGTAGCTTTTTTTATAAATAGGAGAGAGCAGGCTCATCTTATAGCCGTTAAAGTTTATTGCAGTTTCCAGATTTATCACTGGAAGGCATGCAGGTTTTCTTCAACAGACTGAAGGGATGCATTTGTAGTCTAAATGGTGGCTCTGAGAGCAGTTAGATCTTTATGGAAAAAATTATAAGAAGCAATTTGCATGAAAATTTTTTTTGTCAAAAATAAATACTGGTTAGGAAACTGGACCCTTTGTTTGGTAGTGCATATTGACTCATTCACACAGACATTGTGGTACTTAAAGTGTTGCAAAATCAGACATTTACATGGAGATGGGCTTCTGATGTTAAAAAAAAAAAAAGGCTGAGGGCTGGGAAGGGTAAGGGTACAGTATTTAAAAAATGAGCTCTTTGTCTTCCGTCCTTCATCCTGCCTCGATCTCAGAGAGGTTTTGTCCAGTGAGAATAAAGAACCCATGGGAATTACCCAGGAATCACCCACCAGTAAAAGGGATAGTTTTACTTCAGTGAGCAGGGGTGGGACCAGAAGCCTGCAATAGTCAATGATGCTTTCTTATCCTCTTCATGCCAGGTGAACATTTGTATATGCAGAATACTGACTCACTGGGGGAATCACAGTCTAGTTGAAATCCAAAAGGTGATGCCTCTTTATCCCCTGTTAGGGGATTTTATCTAACATGAGAGCAGCAGTTAGCTTCCATGGGTTTGTTACCATTTACTGGCCTGATGCTCCAGGCCAGTTGCCTTTCCCCACTATAGCTTTGTTCATTATACTCACTCCTACCCTCAAGCACCTAATTTGCCTATTGAAATCTTATTAGCTAGTCAAAGATTTGCCAGTATCTCCTACAGACTTGATTTTTCTCATCTCTGAACTTTTATATTATTTATTAGTCTGACTCTCAGGACACTTATTACATTTTCCATGCCTTTTAATGATTGCTAAAATTATTATTTGGAAAAATTTCAAACATGTATAAAGTAAACAGAGTAGTAGAATAAGCTCTCATGTACCCATTGTACAACTTTGACAATTATCAACATTTTTCTATTTCTGAATCACCTATACATCATACTCCCCACCCCCACTTGAATTGAATTAATTTGGAATAATAGATGATGAGAACCTTGAAGTTAGGGACTGTATATATACATATACACACATATACACATACATGTACATATATAAACTTTATATGAACTTTAATTTCTTCTGATTAAAAATATATCCTCATTGTGGAGATAGATATCTAATGTTAATATTTTGAAGATTCTAGTCTTTGTTTTTAAAAACTTGATATGCAATTTGTATATTGCTTTTTAACTTATCATTTTATCATGAGCATTTTCTTTTTTTAAATTTTTATTGGGGTATAATTGATTTACAATATTGTGTTAGCTTCAGGTGTACAGCAAAGTGAATCTGTTATACAAATACATATATCCACTGTTTCTTAGATTTGTTTCCCATTTTATCATGAGCATTTTCCAATGTCCTTGAACATTTTTGAAAGCATGATCTTTTAAAGGCAGCATAATATTCTATCATATGAGTCTTCCATAATTTATTATTTATTTATTTATTTTTTGGCTGCGTTGGGTCTTCGTTGCTGTGGGCAGGCTTTCTCTAGTTGTGGCGAGCGGGGGCCACTCTTCGTTGCGGTGCGCGGGCTTCTCATCGCGGTGGCTTCTCTTGTTGCGGAGCACGGGCTCCAGGGGTGCAGGTTTCAGCAGTTGTGGCACGCGGGCTCAGTTGCTCTGGGGCATGTGGAATCTTCCCGGACCAGAGATCGAACCCGCGTCCCCTGCACTGGCAGGCGGACTCTCAACCACTGCGCCACCAGGGAAGTCCCTTCCATAATTTATTTAAACAGTTTCCTATTGTTGACCACTGTCTTGAACATCTTTGAACATAAATACTTGTCCTCATTTGCAAAGATATTATTAGGATAGTTTCCTAGGGAATTATTAGGTGAAAGGCTCTTAACATATCTTGCCAGATTGCTGTCCAAGAAGGCTGTGCCTATTCGCATTATTTTTATCTTATTAACTTGGTAGTTAAAAAATGGTATCTGATTGTGTTCTTTTTAAAATTGGTATTTTCTGGATTATTAATGACATTGGACATTTTTCATGTTCATGATTCTTATTTCATGTGCTAAGTAATGTGTTATCTGGAATTGCAGTGAATGGTACCTGCCATTTAATTTAGCTCTGAATCTAATGCTTTGCAGCGATGATCAATTATTTTTAGTATTGCACAAATCAGCTTTTGTTGTCTTTGGAACCAGAATGTCTGCCTCAGTGCAAATTATGTTAGTTGAGAGTTAGTTTTATTTTATTTTTTGATTATTATTTTTCAAAGTTGCCTCTGTATAATTTTCTCCCTTTACATTATATAACTTTGTTGAGAAATGTAATTCTGCCTGGAATGATTTAGTTTAGATACAGATTCTTTGTCTAAGAAATATACTCTCAGGTCTAAATATGTTTTTAAGTTTTGAAAAAAATCATTTAGGTAAAAGTTTTAAAGCATTCATTGTATTTGACTGAATTTATAGTGTATTTAACATTCTTCTGGAATGAGTTTGGAACTCTGTTTTTAAAGTGCTTAGTGCAATTTGTATATGCAGTGAAATAAAAGTTGCCATTTTCATAAGTGAGTTTTTTAGTGGTAAGCCTGCTCTTTTGCTGTGTGAAATTTCCAAACTCCAGCGTAGGCACTGAATGAAAACATTTACATTAATAAACTAGCGTAGGTAAATATTTTCAGTTTCAGAAAAAAGTGGAGAACGCTTTTTACTGTTGGAGTTACTTTCTTACCTAAATCTAGGTTGTAAATGCAAAAGTAAAACTAACATTTTATTAAAACCCCCTGCCCTTCGTTACTTCTAATCAAATCATACCTTGCTGAACTAAGTTCAAATATGTTGAAAAACAATTTACTGCTTTGTGTTGAAAAATAATATTCGAAGTATGTGTGTTGTGTGGAGAAACACTCAAAAACAGATCGACCCAGACATCAACAGGATATTATTACCCCAAAGAAATGACGACAGTTTGCCAGCTTGATGCGTAGAGGAAGGAAATTTACAAACATCTCCAGGAGAGGCAGGTTGAGCGGTTGAAGGAAATGAGGCACGTCCTGCTTTTATTGTGCTTATTGGAGTGGGATTCCCAGAAGACTGAACAAGGCTGTCCTGAGACCTCTGTTTGGCAAGGATCTTGTTGACTCATATTTTATTTTTGTTTCAGTAAAGGTCTGCTATTGTTCAAATTTCTAATGTAGCTTATAAACACACAGCCAATATCATTTCCCCTTCTATTGACTGATATATACAAATGAATGAAAATCTGCCGTCATCATCAACTCATGCTCTGTTTCCACGTAGCAAAGAAGAGGAACAGAGAAGTCTCCTTAAAAGACAGGCCCTTTACATGGAGATCTCAGTTCAGGAATTTTCAAAGTTGTATTTTAGAGTTTTACTCACCAGATACGTTGGGGGAATTTATTACTTCTTATTCCTATGGTAGAGGAAAAGGGAGGTAAATATTTATGTAATTTGTATGTTGAAAGCCTAGTTTTTGATTAAGAAGTTTGATCTATTGGCTTCCAAATCCTCTTAGAAGTTGAATCACTGGACATTTATGTCTGAGACCAGTTAGGAAGACTTCCAGTATGAAATGCCTGGTTTAGAATAATGAATTCATGTAATGCTTTGAAATGCTTTAAAAATTTCTGTCACTATACACCTATATATGAGAAAGTAATGGAAAATATTATAAGCATTTCTGCTTTTTTAAGCTCTAACGTTTTTTATTGTTGCATCTATCAGAATGCCTAAGAGTGTCATAACTCTTTAGACAAAGAAATACCGGAATGGAAATCTTCTTTGGTCTTCGGCTGTGACTCAGTCTGAGGAGCTATATCTGGAGCTTTAGGTTATGAATTTGTACTCTTAACTCTGAGTCAGAAGATGTGGTTACTGTCGGTCTTATTCACTGAGTGACATTGCATCAAGAGGAGACTTTTGTTTAGTAGAAGTTTAAAGAAGATAAACATGAAAGGGAAAAATGCTGTGAGAAAGTGGAAGGCTAATGTTGGTTAAAGTCTGGTTTTGCTTTCATTTCTCTTGGTTATTCCTTAGACTGCTTGATTGCTTTAGGTAATTTTTTCCCCCAGTCATTTTATTGTATGAAAAATTCCAAAGAAAAGTATTATTTCATACCCTTCAAAGTTATGTTTCAGGGTAAAGATATAGGGACTGATCACCAAAGGAATTTCCCTGGCAAAAGTCCTAACATTTTTAACTTCCCACGATTTTGTCACCCCCCTTTTCCTTTTATTTTTGGCTCAGACCCCCAGGAATGTCTGATTCAAAGGAATTCCTATGGGAGACAGGTTTGCATGATATTTAAGGGTCTAGAGGTGCTTCTGAGTCAGGATTTTGAGGAATGATGTTAACTTAGAGGTAACCCTCTCCCGTTCTAGTGCGAAGGGGCTGAGGATTTGGGGGCAAGCATTTTGGACGTCACATTAAGCCATGAGAGATTTTGCCCCTGATGACCTGAGTTGACTTTAAACTGTTTTTAAGAGGTGCTCATTCCCTCACCTCTCCAGTTTTCTAGAAGAACCTCAGTTTGGTTTCTAACTCTGAGGGCTTCTTTCACACACTCTTCTGGCAGGGGGTATCAAATGTTGTCTGAGTAGTTTTCTACACAGTGGATTAAGGCTGAAAAAATAAGTTGTAGGCACAGCGTTTGGACTGGGTGTGTGTAACACTTGTATGTTTTCTGTTGCTGTATTTGCTTGCTTCTAGATAACTATAGTTTTAGCAGAGAATAGCTTAGATAATATCAAGGCTTTGGATGTCTTAGTCCTGCAGTTATATGATTTAAAAACCTGCCCTGTGTGTAATGCTGCTTTAGGAAATCCGTAATCCATGGGGACAGTAAATTGACGGACAATTCTTTTTTTTTTTTAACATCTTTATTGGAGTATAATTGCTTTACAGTGGTGTGTTAGTTTCTGCTTTATAACAAAGTGAATCAGGTATACATATACATACGTTCCCATATCTCTTCCCTCTTGCATCTCCCTCCCTCCCAGCCTCCCTATCCCACCCCTCTAGGTGGTCACAAAGCACCGAGCTGATCTCCCTGTGCTATGCGGCTGCTTCCCACTAGCTATCTATTTTACTTTTGGTAGTGTATGTATGTACATGCCACTCTCTCACTTCGTCCCAGCTTCCCCTTCCCCCTCGCCGTGTCCTCAAGTCCATTCTCTACGTCTGCGTCTTTATCCCTGTCCTGCCCTTAGGTTCTTCAGAACCATTTTTTTTTCTTAGATTCCATATATATGTGTTAGCATACGGTATTTGTTTTTCTCTTTCTGACTTACTTCACTGTGTATGACAGACTCTAGGTCCGTCCACCTCACTACAGATAACTCAATTTCGTTTCCTTTTATGGCTGAGAAATATTCCATTGTATATATGTGCCACATCTTTATCCGTTCATCTGTCGATGGACACTTAGGTTGCTTCCATATCCTGGCTATTGTAAATAGAGCTGCAATGAACATTGTGGAACATGACTCTTTTTGAATTATGGTTTTCTCAGGGTATGTGCCCAGTAGTGGTATTGCTGGGTCGTATGGTAGTTCTAGTTTTAGTTTTTTAAGGAACCTCCATACTGTTCTCTATAGTGGCTGTATCAATTTACATTCTCACCAACAATGCGAGAGGGTTCCCTTTTCTCCACACCCTCTCCAGCATTTGTTGTTTGTAGGTTTTTTGATGTTGGCCATTCTGACTGGTGTGAGACTGGTGGCCATTCTGACTGGTGATACCTCACTGTAATTTTGATTTGCATTTCTCTAATGATTAATGATGTTGAACATTCTTCCATGTGTTTGTTGGCAATCTGTATATCTTCTTTGGAGAAATGTCTATTTAGGTCGTCTGCCCATTTTTGAATTGGGTTGTTTGTTTTTTTGTTATTGAGCTGCATGAGCTACTTGTATATTTTGGAGATTAATCCTTTGTCAGTTGCTTCATTTGCAAATATTTTCTCCCATTCTGAAGGTTGTCTTTTCGTCTTTTTTATGGTTTCCTTTGCTGTTCAAAAGGTTCTAAGTTTCATTAGGTCCCATTTGTTTATTTTTGTTTTTATTTCCATTACTCTAGGAGGTGGCTGAAAAAAGAATCTTGCTGTGATTTATGTCATAGAGTGTTCTGCCTATGTTTTCCTCTAAGCGTTTGATAGTGTCTGGCCGTACATTTAGGTCTTTAATCCATTTTGAGTTTATTTTTGTGTATGGTGTTAGGGAGTGTTCTAATTTCATTCTTTTACATGTAGCTGACAGACAGCTCTTACTGGTACTTGAGTACTTGTAGAAATAAGATACATATAGATGTATATTTTAATTTCAAGTAATCTAAGTTTTGGTGTGAAATATTCAAGGTCAGCAACTTACCGAACTCAGAAATGGAGTAGTTTAAATGTTTAAAATATATTAAGATTTAATAACATACAGTCTTCCTACAATTTTTGAGAGAATATTTACTCTAACTTGTATTTCAGATCATCTGTTTTAACAGTTAATCAAAATGCAATTTAAATCTTGTTTCCATTTTTTTAAAGTTGGTACATTGTTTTTTAAAAGTAAGCATGATGTATGTATATGTATAGCTGATTCACTTTGTTATACAGCAGAAACTAACACCATTGTAAAGCAATTATACTGCAATAAAGATGTTAAAAAAATAAGTAAAAGTAGGCAAATCTCTTATAGGGATTATGAAATGAAGTTTTTTGTTGCACCTAGCATGCACTGCAATTTTGTTATTTGCCATTTGTTATTAAGTGTTCCCAGGAATAAAAGGGTACGCACGGCAGAAGTGTTTACTGTACAGATTTCTGGTATTTTATTTTATTTTATTTTTTTTAATGGACGTAGTGGGTTTTTTTAAACATCTTTATTGGGATATAATTGCTTTACAATGGTGTGTTAGTTTCTGCTATATAACGAAATGAATCAGCTATACATATACATATATCCCCATATCTCCTCCCTCTTGCATCTCCCTCCCTCCCACCCTCCCTATTCCACCCCTCTAGGTGGTCACAAAGCACGGAGCTGATTTCTCTTTGCTATGTGCCTACTTCCCACTAGCTATCTATTTTACTTTTGGTAGTGTATATATGTCCATGCCACTCTCTCACTTCGTCCCAGCTTCCCCTTCCCCCTCCCCATGTCCTCAAGTCCATTCTCTACGTCTGTGTCTTTATTCCTGTCCTGCCCCTAGGTTCTTCAGAACCATTTTTTTCTTTTCCTTTTTGTTTTAGATTCCATATACATGTGTTAGCATATGGTATTTGTTTTTCTCTTTCTGACTTAACTTCACTGTGTTTGACAGACTCTAGGTCCATCCACCTCACTACAAATAGCTCAATTTCGTTTCTTTTTATGGCTGAGTAATATTCCATTGTATATATGTGCCACATCTTCTTTATCCATTCATCCGATGATGGACACTTAGGTTGTTTCCATCTCCTGGCTATTGTAAATAGAGCTGCAGTGAACATTTGGGTACATGACTGTTTTTGAATTATGGTTTTCTCAGGGTATATGCCCAGTAGTGGGATTGCTGGGTCACATGGTAGTTCTAGTTGTAGTTTTTTAAGGAACCTCCATACTGTTCTCCATAGTGGCTGTATCAATTTACATTCCCACCAACAGTGCAAGAGGGTTCCCTTTTCTCCACACCCTCTCCAGCATGTATTGTTTGTAGAGTTTTTGATGATGGCCATTCTGACTGGTGTGAGGTGATACCTCACTGTAGTTTTGATTTGCATTTCTGGAATGATTACTGATGTTGAGCATGCTTTCATGTGTTCGTTGCCAATCTGTATATGTTCTTTGGAGAAACGCAGTTTCTGGTATTTTAAAATGGAAGAGCAAGTAATTGTAAGCTGGGAAGGGTGGGCTTTTCAGCATGGACTCTAGCTTTAAATCTCAGCCCTTTGACTTCCTGTAACTTGGAAAAACAGTTCCATAATTTCTCTGTAAAATAAGGATAATATAAGTACCTAGTTCATGAGGTTATGAGAAGGAGATGAGTGCATACATCTGAAGCATTTAGAACAGTGTTTAGCTCATAGTTACTGCTCAGCCAGTATTTTCAAGCTCTTAGCACTAATAGTTTTAGAGAGAAAAGGTATCAGGGGGCAGTTACTCAGTTATCATTGGAAATAATAATTCCATTTGAAAATCCAGCAAAATATTGTCTTTCAGAAATCATTCTCAGAAGTGGTGGTAGTGGAATTGCTCTAACTAGGAAGATTTAGGAATGGCAGCCCCGTTACGGGAGTCGGGGGATGGCTCAGAGGTACAGTTTGCTTAGTAAGCCTGGTGATTTGACCTTGACTGTGTTACAGATCAATTTGAAGGAGCGCATTTTTCTACAGATGCTTTTAGTTTCACTTTAAATGAGCTTGCACTTGCAGGTGTCAAATAATGAGGGGATTGAGAGGCCTTTTGTTGGGGGGATGGGAGAAGGTTTGGGGGTATATTGTGTGTGTTGGGGGTAAAGTCCTCCACCCACCTCATCCCACTGCCACTGCTCCTCTGGTCAGGAGGCCCCCTCCGACCTCCAGGGGTCTTTTGCTCCAGGTGACCATCAACTTGAGGATGGAACTTTCTGGGCCACAAGTTTGCATCAGTGCTTTCTCTTTGTTTTAGTCATTTCTGAGTCGTGTGGGTCAGTTCCTCCACCAGTAGGGTGAGCTCAGCCTAGATAATTTTTAGGGGTTGGTGAGGGTCCTCCCTCAAGGGTCATTATCACTAACCCTTGAGCCCAGTTACTGGATAGGTTACCCTCAACACAGACAGTACACTCCACATCTCCCTCCCCCTCCACCCCCATCTGCCAGGATTTCTGCCTAGGCTAGAATTCAGTGGTTACCTTTGTGGTTGCCACCATTGCTCTTCCCTGGAAGGTATAAAGATGCTCCCTTCTTTACTTCCACATGTGCAGTTGCCTATTAACTTGCAACTACACTGCATAGAAAAAGTACCTAACTCTTTGGTAAGGAAGAAAAGAAAAGATAATTCTGTAGCCTAATTGTGTTGAAGTGAATGAGTGCATGCATGCTTGTGGAGATATCTTTCTGGGGTGTGTGTGTGTATGTATGTGGTGGGAAGCATTTTAATGTGTGCGTAAGTATAGCTGATGTTTTCCCACTTGGCTTTATCTTGTAGAAAGAATAAGTGGTTTTAGAATCAGAAAGCTGATCAGAGGATTCCTGAATATTCTTTTTTTTATCCCAAATGTCTGATTTCACCTGGGTCTGGGAAATGGTAGCCACGGCTCCTCCTTGGTTTGCTGCGTTATACTTATTAGAAAGTAGCCTAATCCTCTCAGCAGAGAGAGGAAGTGCTGTGTTATAACAGAGTCACGTGGGTTGAGGATCATTGAACCAGAGAGAAAACTTCTACAGTTTGATTTCCACTGTCAGTGATCAGTATTTCTAGATCTGGAACAATGATAAAAAAAATGATCTGGTCTTTAAGTATAACTGAGGTTTAAGGATTTCTCTTCAGAATCTGAAATCTTTAACACTGGAAGAACACACTTTCTAGCTTCTCGTCATTCTTTCGTTTCACAGATGAAAAGCCCTGTTGCTCAAAGAAGTGTCTCTATGGAACTTATTTCTTAAATAGCAAGGTCTAGAACTCAGGCCGGCAGAATCCAGGCCTAATCATCTTTCAGTGTAAAGGCATTTTATTTTTTATTTTTGCAATAACCTTTAGACTAATCCTTCTCTCATACCACTATTGTGACCAAGCACATGGACCAGATCTCTATATCCTGGATTTGAAACTTCATTCTTCACATCATGGTTCCTTGCTCTAGTCGCCATTTCTCAGTTGCTTGAGAAAATGGATAATAATTTTTATAGTATTGTTGCGAGGATCAAAGAAGTTATTTCTTGTAAATTACTTACAAGAGTGCCTGGCACAAGCCATGGAATCAACCTAAATGTTCATCGACAGATGAATGGATAGAGAAGTTGTGGTATACATACACAGTGGAATATTACTCAGCCATAAAAAATGAAATAATGCCATTTGCAGAAACATGGATGGGCCTAGAGACTGTCATCCTAAGTGAAGTAACAGACAGAGAAAGACAAATATCATGTGATATTGCTTGTATGTGGAATCAAAAAAATGATACAAATGAACTTATTTACAAAACAGAAATAGACCAGACATAGAAAACAAATTTAGGGTTACCAAAGGGGAAAGAGAGCGGGGAGGGATAAATTAGGAGTTTGGGATTAACAGATACACAACTACTATATATAAAATAGGTAAACAACAAGGACCTACTGTATAGCACAGGGAACTATATTCAATATCTTATAATACCCTATAATGGAAAAGAATCTGAAAAAGAAATATGTATATATAACCTGAATCACTTTGCTGTACATCAGAAACGAATACAACATTGTAAATCAACTGTACTTCAATTAAAGAGTGCTTGGCACAAGTGTTAGCTATAATGATAATTATCATTGCATTATTAATAATTATATAGTAATTATTATTTTATTGTCAATAATATGTTGCTTTTAGACACTTTAGCTGTCCAGCCTATTACAGTGAAAAGGTGGCTTTGCAGGAGAGTAAGATTCCATAATTATCTAGTGAAATTGGGGCCATAAATCATTGAACATCTTGCTCCATTTTTGTGTGAATTATTTGGATTGACTAAGTGCTCTTGTTACCGGGCTGGGTTACCATCTGCTGTGTTTTGCCTCCATAGGGTCAGGCTTGTCCTCCGAGGGAACAGGGAGGTGGGAAAAAATGCCAATAACTGAACTCCAAAATGTATCCTAACTGTCTTGTTCACGTTTATAGGACAGTTTTATTGCTGTAGGTAAGATGGATAACTGGGCATTATTCCAACATCTTGGCAGTTTTCCTTTTTCAAGGTACTAATATTAGGATTAGCATGTTGTTTTAAAGCCATTGCCTTTCTGCACCTTGTAATTGCTTGTTCTTGGGGGAGGCTTGGAAGATTTGAATTAGGGGTTTCCTGCCAAATATGGGAGAGCATGTCTATTTTGTTTTAATACTTTGCTTGGTTTTTAAAGTTGCAGTTCATTTTGTCAGTAGAACAAATCAGAGGCTAGGAGGGCACGCTGCACGTGTATAGGGTGTATAGTATATAGGGTAATGCATACTGGGGCAGTGAGGACACATGGGTGGGAATAGTATAGCTCTGTCAGTTTATTTTTTGTGTGCTTTCGTTTATTTTTGGTATTGATACCAATGTTTGGCAGTACAGTGATTTGCCTCATCTATTATGATTCCTTTTTAGAAAAATTTTATTTTATACATTTTCTTTAATGTACTTGTATTATTTTTGTAATGAAATGATAAATATATCCAAATTAAATAACAGCAATAACTTTAGTTGCCTCAAAAAATGGGACTGCAGGGCTTCCCTAGTGGCCCAGTGGTTAAGAATCTGCCTGCCAATGCTGGGGACACGGGTTCGAGCCCTGGTCTGGGAAGATCCCACATGCCGTGGAGCAACTAAGCCCGTGCGCCACAACTACTGAGTCTGCGCTCTAGAAACTGCGAGCCACAACTACTGTAGCCTGCGCTCCATGCTCCGCAACAAGAGAAGCCCCACAATGAGAAGCCCGTGTGCCACAATGAAGAGTAGCCCCCACTCTCCACAACTAGAGAAAGCCCGCGTGCAGCAACGAAGACCCAACGCAGTCCCCCCCCCAAAAAAATGGGACTGCAAATTGAATGGCATTAAATCTCTATAAATTAGTTTATATTATGTTATTATATTTTTATTCAAATATAATTGACATATAATATTGTGTTCGTTTTAGGGGTACAACATAATGATTTGATACTTGTGTTTTGTGAAATGATCACCACAGTAAATTTAGTTAACATCCATCATTTCACACCCTTAACAAGTTTTTTTTCGTGTGTTGAGAACTTTTAAGTTCTACTCTAACAACTTTTAAATATACAATACAGTGTCATTAATATAGTTCATGCTGTACATTGCATTCCCAGTATTTATCTTATAACTAAAAGTTGGTACCTCTTGACCATTTATTTTTGGTATTAATACCTGTTTTGGAGGGTAGAGTAATTTGCCTCATCTAATAAGTTTCTGAATCAAAGCCGAGATGGATTCAAATTATAAGAAAAAGATTAAATTGTTTATAATATAATCATTTTCTCTAAAGCATTCAAGAAACATAGTGTTTACACTTATCTGTGTATCATAACTAGAGATTAAAACGTTTGATGTTTTTTACTCAAATATTATTAGCATTTCTTTTCCGAAGAGAGCCCTGCTGCTGTAAAAGTTGTCAGTAACTACCACTCTTTGTATAGAGAAGTAATCAGTCCTTTCGAATGCATTAACACTTTTTCTGAATTTCTCTTATGGAATTAAAAAAAAATCCTAGCTTGTATTACTGTTCTTTAAGGGAATCTAAATGAATTGGTAAAAATGCATGTACTCTGTATTTCGACTGGCCATCAATTTCAGCTCTTATGATCACTTGTTTGTGGAACCTTGGGCAAAACTAGTAATTTCTTCCTGAGGCTCCGTTTCCGCCTTCACATAGTTGTAAGGATTCAAAGAGAGAACCTTGGAAAAGGTTTTGTCCCCCTGTATGCTCAACAGATGGGAGGTGCCTTTTCTCCCATGTCTGCATTCCTTACCTTTTTAATGGACTTCACGGGAGCAGCATTTGTGGATTCAAACTTAGATTCTTGACAGTGGCCCTGTCACTGTGGCCCTCAAAGTTGGTCATACTTCCTCATCAGTGGTCTGGAATGAACACATCCAGAAGAGCAGAGGAGGAGACTACATCAGGAGAATTAAGAAGATTTCAAAGCCAAGTGGCCTCTGTCATTCTCTGCTCCCTGCTGTGTGTTGTAAGTCTTCAGGGCCTTACTACTGTTATTGCCTAACTCAGTTTCCCAGGAATGTGCTAGAGTATAACTAGAGTTCTGTCATTTGATGTGACAGTAGTGTTTACTTGTGCTGGTTACTTTCTAGGTGTTGGTGGAGGTTATGAATCAGGGTTAGATTCTTATTCATGGAAACCCACAGGTGCTCTGCCAGAGATCTGGACACGATTGCTAATATCTCTGTGTCCTTGGGACAGTTACCCTCTTTGGGCTCCATTTATTCACCTGTCCTAGAAAGAGGAGAATGCCTGCTCTGCCTTCCTCTTAGGCTGCTTTTGAAAATGGGTGAGATAATATGTGAAAGTTCTGTTGACAAGTAAGAAGAGGTTGGTGGTGATGATGAAGTTGTTGATGCCCAAAATACCACAAATGCAGACAATTCATGTCTTTCTAACTTGGAATTTCCAGCAATGCATGACAGTAAAAATTTTCTGTTTTTGACATGCATTGTATTTTGTATGACTAGGAAATGGACCTTCAAAATTTGACACAAATAACTAAATTATTTTCTTCTGTTGGTGAGGATCGCTAATTTTAGAGGCATAGCAGGTTAGGATCACCTGACATGAGGATTCTCAAAGTTATACTGTGCTTCACTAGTAACTAAAGTAGTTCAAATAAAGAGACATTCATAATGAATAAGGATAAATCAAAGGTAATTAATATCTATTGGTAAGGAGTTGGCACATACCAAGTGTCAACAGTAGACATTTTTTAGGAATTGGAATGTTACCATGGAATCAAAGCATTCCACTTTAAGGTTGAATATCTGAAGATGCCTTCTTTCAAGCTGTCAAGAGGAAGTTAATATTCATTTTGTATATCCTACGTGAAACCTCTTACGCTATGCCATTTTCCTGTCTATTAAGAAATAGCTTTAGAAAAAAGAATCAGTTTATTCCTTAACTTGCATGTAACTTGCATGTAAATTCCTTTCTTTAAATTGTATGCGAATTGTGTCATCTTTGTGAAAAATTTGAGATGTCATACACATACTATTATAATGCCATTGGTTGCAGTTTTCAAAGTCAAAAGTTTATGTTTACATTTCCCTGTATGGTGTGGCTTTGTGATTCAGGCTTTAAAAGGCATCCCAAAATAGCAACAAAAGAGTAGATTGTGAGTTGGGTGTATTAGGTTTGTATGGTGAGCTGCTGCTTTTTCTGGTTACCAAGGATGATCTAAATTTCTAATCTGAGCTTTTTTTTACTATGCTATGTTGTCCTTTAAATGTCATGATAAACTCAATAAAAATATTTCAAGGTACCAGTGGGGGAAAAATCTATATGAGATGCCCAATAGATAAGTCTAAGGACTTTAGATATCTAAAAATAGTGCAAACTAGAATTCAATGACTTTAAATTTAAGGACATAAGGTGTTGTAGGAGGATCCTGGTGAAAGATATAACATCTAGCTCCTTTTCTCCATAATGAGAAGAAAAGAAGAAAAAAAAGTATAGAGAAAAGAAAACTTGTCATAATTAGTATATCTCTTTTGGTTAGTTTTTTTCACATAGGGGATTTCAAATTAACCTGAAATTTGCAGAGCGAAACAATTAAGTTGTAATGAATATTCTCCTTTCCTTGTAAAACCTATAAAACACTATTTTTGAGTTGCTACTTATCTATGGCCGGTTCTCTTTTTCCACTTCGTTGTTAGTTTGTATGATCAGGGAGGGCATCTTCTGGATGGGATTGCTCACAATCCACAGAGCCTTTTCCTCTGTCTGTTGAAAGGAGGCAGATCTGAAGTTGGTCTCTTTTCCTTTTCATGATATGGGGATGAGGTGGAATCAAAACTGGCAGGATGAAAGCCCCAAAGCTTCCTTTTTCCAGCTGTTTTCCTCAGCGAAGATTTTTTTCTCTTCCAAAGATGATGCTTCCTTTCAAGAGGTTTTCACTCTGCGAACTGTTTCCTCAGTTTATTTCACTACAGTAAAATGTGTTCCCTTTAGGCCATATATGTCTCTTTTACAACCCAACCTGTCCTTTTCAGCGGTGTTAGTTGCTACTCAGAAGAACAAATGTGATTTATTCAGTCCCTTTAATGAGGTACAAAGACCAATAAACCTTTGCCACTGGAGTTTCATCTTTTTGGTTGCTTTATTTTCATTTATGAAAAATTTTAGATGCCGTAAAGCCATGGAGAATGCTATTAATTTGACCATTTAATATTTGTTAACAAAGCAGTTCAGGGTAAAATATGTCATCATAGCCTTAAGGTTTATTGTGTGGGTTTTTTTTTTTTTCTTCCAAGTGCAGTATAATGATATGTAATTTGTTTAAAGTAAATGCTTAAAATTAAAATTAAGGCACTGGAAACTGCATAAATGCTAAATGAATATTAAGAGTGGTTTGATTCATTAAGTAATGATGGGAATAAAAATATGACTATTTTTACTGATGGTTTTTACTTCACTTCTAGCATTGACGTTGTTTCTGAATTTACATTTGTAAATTCTGCTTCCTTTGGGGATAAATGAAATATAAAAATGAATTCTCTTAATCATTCATTAAACATAATCCAAAAAAATTCACTAGACCTTCTACCCATTTCCTGGATCGTCCAGGCTTCTTGCTTAAGGATAATAATCATCCTGTATTGATTTGTACTTAACTTGTTTGTGAGCTGCTCTTGAATGAATAACACCGTGAGTCAGAAGTTCCCCATTTCTCTCTCTCTCTTGCCTTTTCCCAAATATTTATACTTACCTCCTAAAAGTGGGGGAAGTTACTGGCAAGAAGCTTCACATTGCTGTCCTGTTATTTGAGCCAGTTCTTTGTGATATAAAGAAAGAAGCCAGTGGCATCTGGGAGATAACCACCTCATTTCATTTTCACTTTAATGCTAACTCTAACATATGCTTTTGAATTGAAGTGGGGTCCCAAATGCCAATATACGTTAAAAGAATTAAACACTAATTCTTTTTAACACTAAAAAAAATCTCCCCCTTATGTACTCCTGTTGCCCGTTTCTTTGAGGGTAAGTGGGCTGATAGGACTTCAAATCATGAGCGTGCCTATTTTATCTGTACTGTTAATAGAGAGCTATGAAAAAATGGCAATTAACATATTCAGACAGAAAATCATCCTGGCTGAATGACTCATTAAATAGTCGTATAAACAGGATGTGCTGAAATGAACTGGTACAAAATTTAGTTTCATTGGTCTTTTTGCTCATTATCAGCACTTTAAGAAGCAGACTTGTGGGTGCTTGGAAGACACTTAAATTTCTTTTCTCTTTATTTTTTTCTTGAATACTGCTCGCCTCCTCCACCCTTTCCCCCTGCCATTCCTAGTTCCCTGGCAGGCTAATGTTACCTGTCTAAACATGAAGCGTTATGTTGGAAACCAACCAAGTCAGGGCTAAGCACTTCTGAGGTTTGTCCAGGCCAGTGGTTCTCAGCTTCCGTTGACAGTCAAAATGTACTTGAAGTTTTTTCTTTTTTTTTTTTTTTTTCATGCACAGAACATTCTGAAACCTCATTTCTTGGGATTCTGATTCAGAATGTTTGGGGTAGGGCCTGGGAGTCTGTATTTCAATAAAAGGTCGCCATGGGATTCTTACAGCCAGCCAAGCTTGAGAACCCCTCACTGATTTGTGTCCCCTCAGAGTAAAACTCCCTTTCCCCATGTACCTGATCTGTGGCCATCTGGCCTCCCTATCAATGGTTTGCAGTCCTGGCTGTACATTACAGTTACCCATGGGAAAATGCTGATGCTTGACTCCACCCCCTATTAAACTGGGGAGTTTGAAAACCTCCCCAGGTGATTCTAATACAGAGTCAAGTTTAAGAAGTTCTGTCCCATAAAAACAGAGCTGGGGATAGCTGGAAAAGACCCTTCTAGTTTTCTCTTCCGAGGTGCCTCGCCCTGTGCTAAAACTGCTCTCTCTGCAACCCTGGCACATACACACACAATTTTTTTTTTTTTTTTTTTTTTTTTTTGCGGTCACAGCTGAGGGCCTGAGCTGGCAAAGAATTCAAATAATCTTTTAAATAGAAGTGGGTTAAGACCATATCATCCCATCTTGCAAATCATTGTGGTGTCTCCTTACAACACCTCCTTGATGTGTCACCCCCTTGATTGCCTTCCGTGTTAGGGGGCTCACTTCTTCCAAAGACAGTAGTCCCTTCTAACTACGGGCAGCTCAGGTGACTAGAGTTCACGCTCACACTGAGCTAGAACCTACCTCCTTGCAGCTCCCATCTACTGGTTGGTCTGAGTCTTGAAGAGAAGGAACGTAACTCCTCCAAAATCACATAAGTAGGGAAGTAGCAGAGCCCAGGTTTACTCCCAGTTGGGCCTCTGGGGGTCCACAGCCTGCCCTCTCTCCAGCAGTCCTCCAGTGAGACTGAGTCTCCCCATAGCCCCACCCAGAACCAGTCTGTCCTCCCAGGACTAGGGCCAGCCCAGGGATGTGGCTAGAACTTGGCTCCCGAGTTTACCCTGTGCTAAAACTGCTCTCTCTGCAACCCTCACACATACACACACAACTTAAACCTTTTATCTCTAGTAAGGCTTTCATCATTTATTGGTACCCTGTTCTTGGGTGGGACCAAAACGTTTTGCTCTCACGTTGTGTCGGATTCCTACTTCTTCCTGCGTGAGTACCACATCTGGGATGTGCAGATGTGTTGGTATCACGTCGGCACCCCACAAAAGGCTAAGTAAGAAGGAAGAGCAGCATAGCAGGCTAGCAAAGGAAAGAGTGTCCATTCTGTTGAGGCCCCCGACGCACCAAGAAAAATTCTGAATAAACAGATTTCTTCTTTAGCGGCTGTGACACTACGTGGGAGCCTTTTATTACATTGAGTAATACAGGTATAGCTTGGACCTGTTCTGTAAAAGGTCTAAGATCAGCCCATAATTGAAGATGGAGAAAAATGCTTCCCCCATGTCAAGGGAAGGAGGGAGAATAATCTTGCAAACTGGTACATGAGAACTATACTTCCCAGCTGCCCAAAGATATTTCAGTCTTCCTTGGTCTTCGAGGGGGGTCTATACAAACGGAAGGGAAAAGGTCCATTGCTTCACATTGCTCATTGTTAAGGAGACACTCATCATCTGTAGGAAGATGTTCTCCGTCTCACATGGAACCTTCCACATGCTAAATCCCCTTGAAGTTACTGAGGAAAGACACCCTTTAAACACCAGTCAGGTCCTAAGTTGGTGACAGAAGTGAAGGTGGACTGAGCCCCGGAGGCCTTGGGTACCAGGGCATCTCTGACTGTGTGGAAGAAGAAAAGCCAGCATCCGCTCCCCTTCACCGCAGGGTGGGCATCAGAGGGAGATTCACTAAGTCTTCCTGGTTTTTACATATCTTGTGGCCAAGTCCTATGGTAGACCCCAGCCTCCTGCTGGCTGCTCTAGTGCTTACAAGTATATGTAAGGATTTCTGGGGACACTGAGGCCCGGAGAAGTTTCCTTAGAGACTTTGGCCATCATACTGGCAGGAGTTAGGACTCTGTCTGGTCTACACTGGGTAGCAGGAGCCCTGGACTCCCAGTTATGGGAGATGGTCATGCTTTAGAGTCTAGGCCTGCAGCCTGTGTAGGGGTGGAAGGCTCATTGTCAAGGTCATGCAAGGGGAAGGTCAACGCTTGCAGGACGCTGAGCGTGAAGTGTCTCCTCAGATAACGCAGTGAGGTGCTTCACTTGCCTCACCCCAGTCCCAGCTCTGGTTGGGAGCAACTGGGGTCAAGAGAACCACTGGTAATTTAGGTCTTTGCATCTTTTGCTTTATTTGCCATGATTGATAAAGAGCCTCCTTGCAGAAGTACCTCGGTAGACTCCCAGGGAAGGCAATACTTTTGTGTGACTGACGTGCTGGCAGTGCCTATGGCCACGTGTGTCACCCTGGTGGAGGATAATCGTCCTATTATTTTTTGCCAGTAGGTATAGCAAGTGGGTAGTGCTTTGTGTATTCCACTGTGATGAATTAATTTTGTGTTCATTGTAGTAGCACTGATCATAATGAATTAATTTAGTATTCATGTGGATGTCAGAGGTTTTTTTTTTCCTCTTCCAGTTTTCCTGTAGCTTTAGTTCCTGGATACTTTAGAAGTGTAACACATCTTGATCCTATTCTCACATTAACTTCTCAGTATCCCCCGCCCCCCCCATATTGTGTGGTATTCTTTTTTTAAAAAATTTTAATCTAGTGTTAAAATAATTGATATTTTAATAGCATTATATTAACTTGAACATTTTCCCTACTTCTCTTTTACAAAACAAGGGAAATAAGGTAAATAGTTATGACAGGTATAACTGCCAGGTTGAGTGATATAGTTAATATCTTGTATATTTTAGTTTGGTTTCAAAAAAAGTCTAAGGCAAATGTTTGTAATTTGTAGTTTTTTTGAAGACAAATATTGCATTCCCTTATGCAAATACGGAGTAATGAAAACTGCATGCCGTATATAATAGTTTGCTCTTCTTTTAATTTCTTGTCTCTTCTTTTCCTCTCAGACAAGGTTGATAAATGTATGTGCATATATTATTTATCTGTTCATGTAAGGACACATAATTGGCTATTAGATATGGTAATTGCATAAATAGATCTTATTCAAGCTCATTTCCTTTTCTGTTGATAAAATAAATGTTTTCATGAAATGGGAATATACACTGAAATAGAAGTGCCTGATTTAGGATTGAGAAACCAGGTACCCAAACAAAAATCAAACTAAAAATCCTGGGAAACTTTTTACCAATTCGAGCTTCAGCCTGTGTGCTGCTTCTTAATTTGTTCATCATGTTGGCTAATTATTGAAGATATTTATACTAGAACAAGGGTTTCCTTCATCACTTACCCACCTGCTCGGCTGATTTGCTCCCCCTGGGAATGTGGTGGAACCTTTGGAGAAGAGATTTTGTCCTGTTTTTCTTTAAATTTAAACTTGGAAATGGTATCGGTACGTGGGCCTCTCACTGTTGTGGCCTCTCCCGTTGTGGAGCACAGGCTCCGGACGCGCAGGCTCAGCGGCCACGGCTCACGGGCCCAGCCGCTCCGCAGCATGTGGGATCTTCCGGGACCGGGGCACGAACCCTTGTCCCCTGCATCGGCAGGCGGACTCTCAACCACTGCACCACCAGGGAAGCCCCTCCCTTGTATTTTTTAAAAAATAATTTTAAACTTATTTATTTATTTATTTTTTACCAGTCATCTTTTATTGGGTAAACGTATTTATTTTTGAAAACAGTTTTACAGCTCGTGTGCAGTTTGATTCTGAGCAGCAGCTGTATTCCATTCTAGAAGCTTGTGTTTCAGCAGTTGATGGGTCCTGTATACATTTCATACACTGAGAATACATAGAGAAGTTGGGCCTCAGTTGCAAACTGCAAGGACCATATAACTGGGTTGCTTTCATTATTTTTGTTATTATTGTAGCAGATTGTACAGTAATATGCTAACAAAGATTTATGGCTTCATGTAGTAGGAGGAGATCTTGGGGTGGAGGAGGAAGTTCATGTTTAAACAAATGTCTATAATAATAAGAGGAAAACAAAACTAAAAAAAAGCTCTAAGAGAGTTGTTTCTAGTATAAATATTTTTATTAACATTTTCTATGGTTTGAAGATCTTGAAAGTAATTGTTTATGCATTTCTGGAATTTCGATATGTTGTATGCCTATATGTGCACGGTTGTTCTTGGAAGGAGTGTTTTTTTGGTTGTTGTTGAACTGGAACACATAGCTATTGAATATGCGATGAAGAGAAAATTTATGGAGGGCAGAATTATGAGTATCTGAGGAAAGTTTAATTACTTCTATAATTTAGATAAGCTTCATAATTTATTGTAACACACTGTACTTTGGCACAATTTGTAACAATTATAAAGCACTTGAATTTAGGTTCTTTCCTTGGCCGCCATGAACAGAGTTAGCTGTAGGAAAACCCTGAGCGCTTACATTTCGTCTCAGCCTTGCATTAAAGACTTTGGCTGTAGTGGTTGTGTTGCTCCCCTTTACACTGACAGAATGTGGGTTTTGTTTCTCCGAAAAACGTGTATTACAATATAGTTGGGTTGTGGTTGTAAACCTAGAAGGAAGACCAGCAAAGAAAGGACATGAAGATATCTATCAATGCCCAAAGCCAGGGAAGGAGAAACCCGGGGAAAAACTCAGATGATTCTGGCTTGAATTAAAAAGAAATAATAGATCTCACCACCCACCTCCTTGTAACGGACAGATCCTGAATAATGCAAAGTCTTCAGAAATCCAACAATATATATTTTTATGAATATACATTTATTTTCATAATTAAAAAAGCAGTGTAAAACAGCTACTCCTCTTAGGTTTGGATTATTTTGCTGTTACAAAAATTGCTGCCTAGGATACAATTTTTTTGCCATTGCTATTTTCTACAAAATTAATCTGATTTATTTTCCATTTTTGCCTTTCAATGTGTATTTGCCTTATTTATCATGTTGATATTGAAAATAATGAAAAGCATGAGATCTTAGCAACTGATTTTGATTGTTGCTGAAGACATTTTTCTTAAAAAATATATTTGTTCGAGGCCTGGGAATTTTTACATTCACATTTTCCTTTTAATAACTATATTGTAGAACAGAATTAGCTCCCATAATATCTTCTCCTTGCTTAACTTCTCTTGAAATTAAATGATCTTAACAGTTTTGTGTAACACTTTGAACTTACAAAAGTGCTTTCATATTTATTGTATGCTTAGGACCAGGTTAAAAATTGAGTTAGTCTACATTTCAAAGTAGAAATAAGTGATGAACCAACTTACAGACTTTTGTACCTCAAATACCTTCTTGTATTCTCCTTCTTTGGAGTGGAAACCTGTGGGGACTTTGATTCAGGTTTTAGATTCTCTCATGTTAGTGTAGGCTTTTGATAAGTCACATGGAGCAAAAACACTGAAGCAACTCATCTATTGACTTAAATGAATTAATGGTCTGAATCAAACAGGTTTTGAATTGGTTAAAATAATAAAACCAGTAGCCCTGTGTTTGAGCTCTTGATGATTAAAGAACCAGGCTGAAGAATGCATTTATTTTCTTTTGGAAAGAAAGTCAAGACTCACTTCTTTGAGCTGTATTGCTTTCTATAGATTTTTTTTTAAAGGAAGCCTTCATTATCTGTTTCAGATCTTTATAGATGTTGCAATAAGATACTCTTTTCTCTTAATATAGGATTGCAAGGATCAAAGTTAATAACTTTGAGACAGTTTAAAATTCAAAAAAATAGTTTATTATCTCTGTGTTCCTTTCAAGATTTATGTTCTTATGAAAGTGCAATGTTCCGGATTGAATGTGGTCCTACTGGTAAGGATCACGTGGATAGAATAATCATTCCCTTGTCTAGCCTGCTCTGAGTTGTTTTAATGTTGCAGGTGACTGTGTTCTCTGCAAATAAATGTCGTTCTCCTATTTACATTCCCGATGACTTGTATCCTTAAACCCTTTTGTTAGAGTATTATTGTCCTTTATCCTGAAAAATGCCTCTGATTGTAGTGCCCTAATACTATAAAATCAATGGGGACTGAGTTCAGTGCTGGCTAAGCAGTGTAAGGCTACCCTTTAAATGCAAATGCATCAGGGCTAGTTTTAATGTAATTTTAATAAGGCTGAAACCATTTTGAAGTAGACTTAAATCATAATACTAATCTCAAAAAACTGTATTTAGCTGAGAAGGCCCTTTATGCTCACTGGCCATTTTTCCTCTGTGTGCATCCAAACCACCTTCCATCTGATCCCCCAGTTTTCGTTCAGGGGATCTTTTTTCCCCCCTTAAATGGAATATATGTACAGTCTGTGACTACTTTATTAGTTGGAGACAAGCCTGTATTAGCGAAAACTGTTTTACTTCTGTTTCTGCCTGGTTGTCTGTTCCTGACCAATCTCTTTTTGTTTACAAAATATATAATAAATAAGCATTTCAAATAAATTGCTACGTTCTGGCCAAAGAAGTAAAAAGCCAGCTGTTGATCCTAACGAGAAAAGTCAAGAATATAATTTAATATTTAAATATAAGGGAGTGAATACAGAGTCATAAAAATGAGGAAAACATTTACAAAATGAAGTCTGATGCAAAGTTCAGTATATTGCAATAGTCTAGGTTTCACCACCTTACACTATTTCAATATGTATATGAAATGTATCTTGCTGTTTATATTTGGCCTGATGGGAAGGTGCAGGACCATTGACTTAGGGAAATAAAATTGGATTAGGAACCAGTTTAACAAAAGATCACAGAAACTGAAGGCAAGATTGGGGCGGGGTTTTCCCATCTGGATTATTATCACATTCTTTGTATAGAAGGAGTTTTGGTCTTTGGATATTTAACTTTGGATATGGACACTAATTTATAATAATTTAAATAGTATAATTATAGTATACATTAAATCGTTTATAATTTTCCCACATTTTCCTGTGTTCAAGAATTATCAAGGAGGAGATGCTTAAATGCTAAAGTCTATACTCTATTCCATTGATTAGCTTTTAATATACTTCTTATAATTTACAAAACAGTAATTTAACGTGTCAATTACTCCCTTTTTCCTATTGAACCTTTTGAAAGAATAATTTAGAGCAGCATTTTTTAAAACCTTGTTTCAAGACATGTTAATAGAAATTTTATTTTGAGTTCATTCCGCGTTATGCTTTGTAAAACGCCCAAGAGGGTGATACAGCTACTTTGACCAGAAAACTCCTTTTTCATGGGATACCTCCCATGTGGAACATTCTGCAGAAAACAACTTTAGGAAATGCTTACTTAGCCCCAAAGTGTTTTGTTTTTTTTTTTCCCAGTCCTTGCAAATTGGTGGTGGTGTCTACTTTCTTGTTTTTCAAATACTGGTCACTAATCCTTTCACTTTGTTTAGGACAGTTTCCTAGGATAGCTGTGCTACTCATGCTAACAATGTTCTTTTGAAATACTGCTTGTAATACATGAATGACTCAAATACTTTTAACACCAAACCATAGCTGTATCTTTCAGAGATTGGTAGGTGTATCAGCAGAGATGTTCTAGTTTCATTTCATGGCTTTTGTCTATTTCCTAGGAGAATGTGTGTGTGTGTGTGTGTGTGTGTGTGTGTGTGTGTCCTTCTCTTACCCTCTTAAGAGTTTGGTCACAGTGGTAACTACTGGGTCTAGAGCAGGGCCTTGAAGATGCACTTGACTTTGGACTCCAAGCAGATAATGTCAAAGAGTGAAGCAGGCAATAGGAAGAGGTGGGTATTAGCAACTGGGGCAGGCACACCACACCTGACATTCCAGTATCGCCAAGAATCCTGTGCAGGGCAAACAAAATATATTCAGAGCCAGTAGTGTTTCATCCTTGGTATGAAGGCAAGAAGTCAGAAGGCTTGAGCACTAGGCTTGGTCCTGCCCCTTCTCCCTTCGATTCTGTTTTTAACACGAGATGTTTGCTTAATTTACAGCAAGCAGAAAATAATCTGGGTCTTATTTAGAGATAAAAAGCAATGTTTTAAAGGTTGTATGTAACATTTGTCAAAAAGAACATAAAAAAATATTTTAGAAGCTTCTGTAAGAAAGCAAGCATGAAGTTTAACCCTACAACATTCCACTTTCCTGGAACAGAAAATGAGTGCTGCTTTTGTAAAGAGACTTTTTGTTTTTTAAACTATACATCCAGGAAAATCTAAGAAATTTGCAAAAGTGCATAGCAGAACCTGAACATTAACTTCAAACAGTGAAGAAGTGAAAGTTAGAAATACTGTCACATATATGAAGGTTCCAGAGACAATTCTTGAAACACATTCTGAGACATTGGATCTCTCTGCACTTATTTGGACCTTGGTTCCTCTTTCTATGATCAGCATTGGACTTGATGCCACCTGATGTCCTGTTTGGCTCTCGGGTTCTATGAAGCTGGGTCTGAGCTTAATTTAGGTCTGAGATTGATGTGAAAGACAACTGGTTCCTAGATGCCCCCAGAGCTGAGAGGTTATTGATTTCTCCCGTGTAATACAACTGCACAGAAGTACAATTTGCATCATTCGGAACAAATGTTTAACAAGTTCTGAGTATAGAAAACCGCTTTGCAATGTGAATTTCAATGATTCCAAAATTCAGCAAAGCTTCCTTTTTGATTAAAGACACTGCCCTCAAACACACATGCTCATTTTCTCTGTCTTCTACTTTGACATGCTGTTTATTTAACTTTACTTGGCATCTCAGAATTTTAACTCTGAGATTTTCAAGTCCATATGCAAAACTAGGACGTGTCAGAGAAACCCAGGGCCAGATTCATCAAAGAAGTTAGGAAGCACAGAGCACGTCCTTTAACACCCAGGTGTAAACGGAGCCCATTAAACCATTAGTTAAGTGCTAGGGAGCAAAAGCCTGATTCGATTACAGAATCTCCTGTATGTGAACGCAGGGTGTGAAAACATAACACTTGATCTTCACCACAGTGCCACGAAGATTCAATTAAAGGACCGGTATGTGCCCAGATTTGGGAACGCAAAGGGCAACTGGATTTTGAAGGAAAGGTGGTGAAGAAACACCTGCAAAAATCTGCCTTTCTGTGCAACAGACTGGGTAATTGCATATGCAGATGGATAGTTAGGAATATAATTACTTGATTTGTGAACACAAATGCCCTTTCGATTGTGTGAGTGTTGAATTTTGCAGTGACAGGTGCGTGCAGATTGCTGTGTGTGTGTGTATCCTTTGCACCCCTGTTTAAATATTTGGCCTGGAGTCTCCCTTCCATTCATTCTGAACGAAACTGCTCTCCCTCACTGCTGGTCTGAGGGAATTGTTACAGCTCTTCATGTCTCTCCAACTTTTTCTCGTAAATAATAACCTTAATTTGAAACCTTGACTAAAAGAAGGACTGCATACAGGCATGTGGTGTAAGGGCTTCTGAATTATGCACAGTAATTCATTTTTTAAAGCTGCTGGATGTAACTCATTAGTTTTCATTGTTTTCTTAAAATAAGGAAAACTATTAACCAACACAGCAGACTAATAGCCTGGTTTTTTTTCCCCCATAATCAAGTGACGTTTAATGGAAAATCATCTTCTGAAAGACTTCCTTTTTTTTCCCTCCTTGCTTTTTCTTAACATTTCCATTAATACTTTTGAGACATCTTTTCTAATGTCTCTCAACTAAATAGCATTCTCAGTTATACCCTATGACGACATTTCTCTGTCGTACTGGAGATGTTCATCAAAATACTGGTGCGGTCCAAACGAGTGTTTTTGTTTTTGTTTTTTTAATTGAAGAATTTGCTTAGTACCTACTTACGTGGAGAGCCAGATCATTTCTGTGTTCCTTTCTCTGGCTTTACGGAGAAAACGGAGGGCAGCCTTTCCATCCAGTCTGACGAGGTGATTCATGTGGTGGAATGACACGGCAAATCATTGTCATATTTTATACAATTATTCAGTTTCATTTTTACTGCTTTCTAAATCAAATTATACCTAAACTCTTTGGGGGGAGAGACAGGTTAACAGTTCTTAATAATAATACTTAGAAAAACTTGCATGTACTATTCACTTCTATGTGCCTGATATTCTGCTAAGTGTAGTGCATCGAATCATCTCATTTAACCTGGCAAACACTATATACTGTTATTCCCATTTCACAGATGAGGAGGCTGAGACCCAACAGGATTAAATGTGTTACCCTCGCCACAGTTCAACAGAAAGAGAAGAGCGTTGAGAAACATGCACCTCTGTAGCCTTTTTTTTTTCTTGCTGAAGTCAAATTTGTTAAAAGATACACAATATATATGTACATAGTATATAAACAAAATAATCTTGAACCTGCCCTAAAGGAACTAAATCCATATGTGCCCAAAGAAGGCAAAGTAATCACACAGACCCCAATTTGGCTGGCTTTGATGCGAAGACTTCACAAGTCTTCTGCATAGGAACATTTTAACTTCTAGATATTTCCTTGTACTTGCTGCCCTTCTAAGGCACATCTTCTCAGTAAGATGCTCGTGATGCTTTGTGAGCGAAAGGGTAGGGATTAAATTTTATCCACACACGAAGGTTCAAAACAGTTCTTTCTGGTTCTTCACGTGCCATGAAAAAATACCCACGTGGATGAGAGTATGGCCTTTGGGAAAGGGGCTGGCACGCTTTGCTCAAATAATGTTCAGAACCACCTGCTTTGAATGTGGTCTGATTGAATCAGATGCCGGCCGCCTTTCATCACCGCATCGGGATTGGGACGTGGGGAAGCGTTTTGTTTTGATATCTCACATGTGCTTAGGTGTTAGCGGTTTCAGATTGTTTAAGAACAGGCTCTCATCAT
Source organism: Lagenorhynchus albirostris (assembly GCF_949774975.1). Taxonomy (NCBI): domain Eukaryota; kingdom Metazoa; phylum Chordata; class Mammalia; order Artiodactyla; family Delphinidae; genus Lagenorhynchus; species Lagenorhynchus albirostris. Next base: position 18,724,992 of record NC_083108.1, read on the forward strand.
GGAGTGTTGTTGAGTCCTGGGTTGGGGGGGGGTGTTTGAAACAAACCTTGAGTATTTCTAGGTCTGTTTAAAAATTATGTCTTCTTGTGTGGTGGATTTATTTGTGTTTAGGATGCAGATTGCCTGGTGGAAAATGGCAGACCGTTTTCCCTCACAAAAGGTTCTTTTGTGTTTGGTTGGGTGGTTTGTTGTTTTTTTGTGTATTTCAGCTGTTTTTTATGGTCACTCCTCATGAGCTTTGACATCAGTACATTCATCATTAATGGCACTAGGTTCTCCAGAGTTCTTGGGCTCTGTGGGTTCACCTTTGTTCTTTGGGAGTGATGGCTAACACCCGCCCTGAGATTCGCCTGGTGCTCGGGATTCTGAAGATGATTAATCTCCTCTTTGATTGCATCACGTGGACACTTGTAGGCAAGATGACTTGCAAAGAACATAAAGGGGAGATTGCCACTCACTGGCTGCCATCAGAACATGTTGGGGGGAGGGTTGAAGGGTGGGCTCGGGGGAGAGGCTTGGTGAAAGTTCAGATTCCTTGGCCCCATCTGGAAGATTCAGATTTAGTACCTCTAGGTGGTACCCAGGTATATGTATTTGTAAACAGTGCTCTAGATGGCTAATACAGTTAGGTCAAAGGGTCAGTTGGAATTAGGGAAACTCTGGCTCTAAAACGACACCCCAAGGATCTCCCTGGTGGTCCAGTGGTTAAGATTCCACGCGTCTACTGCAGCGGGCACGGGTTCAGTCCCTGGTTAGGGAAGTTCCACATGCCCCATGGCACGGCCAAAGGAAAAAAAAATACTGGTAACTGACACCCCAGGCTTTCTCAAGGTGGGTGCCTCTGCCTCCTAACATGCTGGGCGTTCTTTGTAATTTGCAGATTCCTGGCCTGCACCGGGTCTGGTACCCTGGGAGCAGCATCTTTTCATGTGCCGCCTTTGGGATGCACATTCATACTAAATTTTAAGAACTGCTGCTCCAGAGATTCTAAGTTACAGGAACTCGTGGAGGAAATTGGAGGATTAGAAATCAGCCTCTAATAGCTGTACAGATACACAGAATCCTCAAAATAGGGGACAGGTGTGTTTGGAAAGCTTGTTTTGTAAAGAGAGTCTTTTCTCCCTTTGACTTCTCTTATTTACACTGAAGCTAGGTTCCTGAATTAAAAAGAAAAGGGGTGGGGGGAAGAGCAGCGACAACAAAAGATTCCGGAGGCATACCAAAGCTGTGTGGAACCAAGGGTGGTTTCCCTTTATTCTACTTTGTGACAACTGTTTTCCCAGCCTTTTGCTTTTGTCCATTCAGTCCTGCGCTATGAAGATGCGGGATTATAAGTATTAGAGACTCTCCATCAGTGGGATCACCGTCCCAGCCCGGGAAGTCTCTCTGAAGTCATAGCTACACCCTGAGTTGGGCAAGAGTGTGCTTTTATCTTGGCACGCACCTTTCAATTCTTAGCCCAGCCCTGTTACCCTGTTGTGCATTTTTCTGGCCACTACTCCTCTCTTTTTCCTCCATCCCCTAATTCCCAACCTCCTTTGAGGCCAAAATCTTGTTAGAAGAAAGACTTTTCAAAACCAGTTTCACTCCTGTTGGTCTAAACCCTCCGAGGTATAACAGAGAGCTGTGGTATAACCCTCCGATGTATAACAGAGAGCTGTGGTATGTTTTGAAATTTATACTCTTATTTCTATGCTTTTCTCCCTTGTAACTGAGTTTTTGAAAAATGCTTGGAGTACGGACACCCAAAGAGAGAATCTGTGTGTGTTACATTTAAATCGAAAACCCTGTTTCTTTTGTATATTAGACTATAGCCAATGGAAATCCAGGAACTAAGGTTTTTCACAACCACAAGTAATATAGAAGTGCATAGGTTTTTGTTATGACTATAAATACTGAGAATACTTTTGTTTGTTTATGCTGGTGCAGTTTTATAGAAAATCCTTTCAAATGGGGTGCAAAGCCATCCACGGATACTTGTAAAGACTTTGCAAAGTCATACATAAAATAAATTATCCATTTGATTTGAACAAGTTTTGCAATTATTTGTGGCTTTAACAGGGGCTTTTGAAGGGCACTGTATGTATCTACCAGCTGGTTCTGCTGTTTTTCTCAAGAAAATAGAGAGCTTTGTACACAATTCCTTGAGTAAACCATTAGTAAACTATATATCATGGACGCGAGTTTTGCTATTTCGAATCTGTTTTTTATGTTAAAGGCATAACGCTTTGTGAATTTCATCTCACGGATTTTTTTTTAATGTTTCAAATTAAGTTGTTATCCCATCCTTGTCTATTTCTTCGTAGATCTCCGCATTCAATGTATTAGAGAAATAAAACATGTAAAGACATAATTAAAAATGTCTAAAGCGCTTGCTGGGAAACAAAAGCTTTCTTCTTTTATTATATTTTACCCTGCAACAATGTATTTACACTGACATCAAAAAAATTCGTTTTAGCTGTTGATAATTATTTTGTCAGATTCCGTGTTTTTTGTTATATGATTTTTCTTCCATGTCAAAGATTCTGAGTTTTAATGTTTAATAAATCTACTTATCCACTCAACAAGTATTCGTTGAGCTCTTAGTGAAGCACTGGTCTGGGGTCTGGGCCACAGGTGCTCAGTCAATACCCTGACCTGAAGTTTGCATCCCACTGGGGAATCAGTATACAAAGATACCAACCACCAAATAAACCTGTATTTGTGTATATATAAATAGGTATAATACTAAATGTTACGAAAAAAATGAAGCATAATTTTGGGCAGGTGTTGGGTAGCCAGACAGAGCCTCTCCAAAGAAGTGATAATAAGTGGAGACCCGGAATGATTGTAAAGGTTTGAATCTTGCGGATGATTTATATGGTTTGCAGAGATTTTTGAGGACAGAGTACAGGTTCTTAAAATCCTTGTGGATAAATTGAACTTTATCAACTTAGGTTATAGGAAAAACAATTTGCAAATGCATTTATCTAGATGCCTGTGAAAGTTGAAGATGTCTAGAATATGCTATCTTATACATGTGTATTCTAATTTCTCATCCTCTGGTAATGAAGCATGAGTGTATAAAAAGATAAACCATGTCCCATCAGGGGCCAAAAGAAAGTTCATATTTGCTGTGAGAAGACAATTCATCAGTTAATGTTAAGTAGTATACAGGTTATATTTGTCATATGTACCCCCTATATAATTAAAGCCTTAAAGTTGAACTATTAGAAGATTCAATTCTGTGTTAGTACTTTTGTGGGGACCTTACATTTAAGCTTTGTGAAGAAGTTGCATTTCACCCCTTAGCTTGATCTGTACAGGTATATACCGTACAGATATATGTAATTGATTGATTGATGTGTGTGTGTGTGTGTGTGTGTGTGTGTGTGTGTGTGTCCCTCAGTGGACTCATTCACTCATTTATTTGTTCTACATGCATTTACTGAGTGGGAAGAAATGTTTTTGATGTGGAGGGGAGACTTGGAGACCTGATAAGCAGAGATGTATTGGGTAACAGTGAAGAGTCTCATGTGATTGGAGGACAAAGGGAGCAGTAATGCTACTCAGGGTAACACAAGAAAAGAAGGTAAACACAGATCACCAAGCATCTGAAATGCTGGGCTAAAGAATTTTGACTTTATACCCAAAGCAGCAGGGAGCCACTGAGGTTTTTTGTATATGGAGAAGTGACAGCTGTCAGTGGCTCATGATAGGTTGGAGTGGGGCGAATCTGAAGTCTAGGAAACCAGTTTACAGGACCTTATTATGAAAGATGGCAGCAGGAGGGAAGGAGAAGTTGGTAAAGCCTGCATTAGTAAAATCCAGTAAGTTTGAGTGAAGTGTTTGGAAGCGTGGTTGATAGAGCAGATCCAGATTTCTTTTTATCTCTCACTACTTTATGAAACTTCCTCTTGAGTGAAATAAAACCAGTCTTGATTCTTCCGTGTATCTTGGGTTAAGGCCGTGCCTTTTGCCACCTGGGCCCTCGCCTTCCTTTTCTCTCACCACACCTTGCGATGCCCTTCTTTGTACTCTCTGATGCCTGAGATCAAATATTTTCTGGAAAGTTTTACCTCCTTTTCAAAAATATTCCAAAACGCAATCCTTGATGTTTGTCTCCCATATGTAGCTTAAACTTAAAACTTTTTGCTAATATTAGTTATTTTGTCAAGTGCCTATTTTGTCTCCTGAGCTCCATTTCAACTCAGGATTCATAATTCATTTGGAGGGGCCCAAGCTTAAGAATAGGTTGTAAAAAAAAAAAAAAAAAAAGAATAGGTTGTGTTCTGTGTTTTTAAGTAATGGAACTTATTTTCCCTTCTATTGACCTGGGATATGAATGGCCCTTGGGACTCCAGAAAAGTCTATGGAATGTCATGTAGTCTCAACTATTGTAAAACTTCAGTATTATTAATACTTGAGATGGTTTCCTGGAGCAAGAAACGTGAAGATCTGGGGAATGTGTCCTCTGCCCTTACCTCTGTTATAGGAATGACAAGAGTGTGTCACACATCCAGACAGTGTGGTTTGCTAGATGCTAGTCGATCAAGAGCAGAGGCTCTTAACGTTCTTAGGGTCAGAGATTGCTTTGAAAACACAACGCACACTATAGACTTTCTCCCCAGAAAAATGCATGTGGCCGAATACATGAGTAAAGTTTGCAACAATTTCAGGAGTTTCTGGATCTCTCTAACGCCCACCCGTGGGTCTGGGGTCTGGAGGACTAATCCTCCCCCCACCCTTCAGCCCCATCTTGGCAGCAGCGCTTAGGCTCTGTGTGCAGGATTGATATTGGTAAATCAAGGAGAAAGTACTGTTTGGGCACTTTTTTGCCGCCGTTTGCTTTACCTGTGCTAAGCGCTCACTGAGAATTTGCCAGCTGATTGCTTTTTGTGAGAAGGCCACAGGGGGCAGGAGAGGTGAGAGAGAAGATACATGCGCATATCAGGGAAGAATGAAAAGGGGGAATTACAGGGCCTATAACTGGTATCATTCCTGAAAATGATTCCTCTGTGGGGCTTGGACAGTTATGAGTGGCCTTTCAGTAGGTAAAGTCTGGGTTTATCCAGAGTTGGTATTTCTTTTTAAAGAACCTCCATGAGCATTAAGTTCATAAGCCTACTTCTGGGGTGGTGGGTGGGTGTCGGGTAGGGGAGGACCTACTGTTCTTTGCAGCTGCAACGAAAGAAAATTCTGACCCAACTTGGCTTAAACGTAAGGAAATGTATGACTAAAGTAATACACGAATGTAACCTATTCTGAAATCTCTGTGTACCGGCTTCATCCGAGGAATGACAAGGAGATTCCTGCTGCCATTCTACACATGACGCCCAAACAGGATAATGGCCAGAGAAGATGAAAAATCATCTCCTAATTTGTTTCTTTCCTTGGAGCAGGGAGACCTTTCCCAGGAACCCCGTGGCAGACAGCACTCTGTGATTCAGTGTTCGTCTTTAAACCGGTCCTTGGCCAGGGGAAGGCAAGAGCTGTGATTCACAACAGTACTCAGGATCTGTGTCCGAACTAGAGATGAGGTCACCGTCTCCTGATCCACGTGGAGGAGGGGTGGCTACGTGAAAACAAGCAAACGAATGAACAACAACAGCGACCAAACCGCTTTAGGGCTGTTATGAAGGACAGAGAGAGGAAGGGATATTGGGTAGACAAACGAAGAGTCACTGCATCCTTTTCTTTTTTCCTTTTAAGAAAAATCTTTTAATCAATATGAAGTGATCTGGATGGAGTAGTAACATTGTTTGATACAGAGAGACTTCAATAAATGATGCTAAGGCAGCTGAATGTTGATGATAAAAAACTGAAATAAGACTCATAAAATACACAAAAAATGAACTTCCATAGTATGACAAACTAGAAAGTCAAAACTATAAAGCTTTTATAATATACAATGGTATAAGAGAATATCTTCATTATTTTAGAGCTGGAAAAGGATTCTTTTTTTTTAAATCATTGCATCTTTTGATTAACCCATGTTTTGAATAATGTAGAAAAAGTGATGTTTGTATTTTTATAATCCAGCTAAATCTGTGTTGTTTTTTCTACCACTCCACGTGGGAGACACTCATGGGAGACACGTGGGAGATTTTCTGTCCGTGTTGAGATTGGTTCCCACTGCTCCTACTCAAATTACTTCTAGACCCTACTCCGATGCACAGTTCAGAGAAAGGTGAACTGTTAGCCACTTGCACTGATGGGTTGAGTTTGCCTCAACCGTCCATTGTTTACAACAGTGCTTTTCTTCATTGGTGGGTTATTAACTGGATGGGTTATGTATTATATTTTTATCTTTGAGAATTTTCAAGTGTAGCTTCCAATGTAATATCTTCATTTCTTCATGTGTACCTTCAATCTAAAAAATGTCCTCTCTGTTTCTGTGCAGCTAAAGGAGAAAAAAAGTACATGCAAATGAGTTAAAAATCATTCTGAGCCATGATTAATTTAAATGGTAGACTTCTCCAGCGGGGCATATTGAAGCCAAAGGAAAAGTCCTGATGATTAGGAAATTGGGATTCTGAATGATGGATTTGTGAGACGAAAGATAACTTGTTCTATAAGAATATTAATATTCTTTATCCAGATTTGGGTTCCAACTTCTGAAGATGTCAGTTCTCTTTCATTGGCATAAGAAAAGGGGTGAGAGTCAGTCTGGAAGGAGGTTAGAAGAAGACATGCGTTCTCCTCCCAGCTCTTTCAGTGCCTTGCCTGGAAAATTTGAACCAATCCCTGCCTTTCTCTGTTGTATATAATGGTAAGGGAAGATGAAATATTGTGTGTGCAAGTGCTTTGAAAATTTGAAAGCAGTAAACTGCTGTAGGGTATTTATTGTTGTGGCTGTGGTGTTCTGATTATTATACTTGAAGCAGAACTTTAAATATTAATGATACCCTTGTTACTCAATGGGGAAGTTTCAGTGGAAAGGTTTTCAGAAAGTGTTGAGTTGTAACTGCCATCTAAGTAAGTGACACGGAATTCCAAAACCACTTTGTGTCTTGCTATCACCAGATCACAGAAAGCTGTTTTACTGTAGAGGTAACAGTTGTTTTCTCCTTTGTCCTGAGGCCAGTGATTGTAGAATATGTACCAAATCACTAGGGTGCATATCAAAGAGAGTGTAAAGAGGCAAATATTTCCCTCTACAATGAGCATATACGAGATTATTTCTGTCGAGGGAGAAAACATAAATGAAGTCTGACTGTTTCACTGCATTTTTACCACAGAAATCACTGAGCTTGAGATTTGTAGATCAACTCCTTTCTGGTCCTGTGACTGGTCAGGGTTTCAGTGTGTTAAGAGATGTATATATTTCTTGCTGAATCTGAATTCATACTTGCATATTTGTGAAACAAACCATTCTTTAAGTTATGGAGAAAAGATGTGTCGTATATAACTCCTTGAGCTGATCTTTATGGTGAGCCTGTGGTTTAATTTCTTTAGTTAATACTCGAATCAGTGAAACATGAATTTTCATCATCGTAGGTTATCCTTCTCCAAGGCATAGGAGCTCTGCAGAAAGATTCGCAACTTTGGGAATTCTGTGAGCGTTTTTGATATTTTCCTATGTGCCCAGCCTATTTTGAGGGGCTGTTGGACCAGCCGTCCCATTAACTATGATTATGTCGAGGGCTTCCTCCCTGTCCAGGACTTTGCTGGGTACTGGTGATAGGATGGAAAGCAAATAAGACCTAGGCCTTGTCTTTGCGGAGCATATACTCTTTATTGGGGAAGAAAGGAATCACTTGAGAATCATAAAAATGTAAAATTCCATCTGTGACAAGTCCAGTGAAAGAGAGAAGGACAAGACAGGTGCCCCAAGGAAGTGCTGATTCTCTGAGAGTTGATATAGGATTTGAACAGGCCAAGTAGGGAAGTGGAGTGGTGGGCGTGGGTGGGGGAGTGTTATATTAGAGGGAACCCGTGTTCAGGGTCTGCAGCAGGAGGGCCAGTGGTGTGCTTGAGCATTGACAGGGATCAAGGGAACTAGAGGAAAGAAAACGCTGGCTTGTGTGCATGCATTATTACCAAGATGGCCTCAATGTCCATAAGAACCTTGCTCTTATTCTGACACCAGTAGGTATTTAAAGGAGGGAGTGGCATGACGGATTTGCCTGTATACTGCATGCTATATAATAATACACTCAGGGTACTTGAGGTCTGGTCCAATTGTGCTTGTCTCACTAACATATACTTCACTCCTCTAGTGTGTGGGATCCTTGTAGTTTGTGTGGGATTACTACATCTCCAGGGGGCAGCTGTGATCGGGCTAAACCAATCAGGGTAATCCTATACCCTTCACCATGGTTTTTAATTTGGGTCAGTGAGGTCTACTACTCAAATCCATGCACGCTGTTCCTTGGCTTTAGGGATTGGTTCAATGGTGGTTCCAATCGAGGCAAAGTTCAGGAGGAATTTTGCTCTTCTGTAAACTGAACTCTCTGCGAGTAAGTAGAAGATAAGGAAGCAAGTAAATCCAGAAATTCTGTGATCACGATGGATTCCAGCTTTAAGACGAAGGTGATATGCAGATGGCAGAGTGGAGGGATGAAAGGAAACTTTATCCTTGTTAATATGGTGGATCCTCTGGATATGTAAAACCTAAAACCTGCCTTGTCTCCAGACTTTCCACTTATCTGGGCCAGTAAATTCTCTATATAAGGGGACTTGCAATTAAAAGATTTTGCCTAAAATCACTTTAATCTCTATGTCTCTGTTCTGAACTCCAGACCCACACAGTCACTTACTCTACTGGATTTTATACTTTGGTGACCAGTGAACACTTGGAACACAAAATGTCTAAAATATATTCTTGTTTTAGACTCCAACCTGCACCAATATCCGTAAGACAAAAAAACTGGGAATAATCCCTGACTACTCTATTGCTTTACTTTCCCGGCTTAGTCATTAAGCCCTGTCTATTCTCTTTCCCCAGTACAATCCTGCAGTATCAGTTACCTTTATTGTCACAGTAGTTGCTTGCCTTCTAATTAGTCTCTTTATCTCCAAGTTTTCACCTTAATAACCCACCGTCCCCACTGCTGCCATTTCCACAATGCAAATATGAACCTGTTGCTTTTATTCTCTGGTGCCTGCCCAAAGCGTTTGGAACAAAGAACTAACTTTCTAGTGCTTTGTTCACGGTAGTGTCTTCCACTGGCCCTGCCGAAAGTCAGCATTTCTTCATTGGCGACCACTGTGACTCTAATACATCTATTCTCCATGCTTCTTGTGTGCCTTTGCCATTTCCTGCATGCGGGATGAGCTCTCGTGCTCCCATGCCTTCACCCATTTGTTCTTCTGTCCTTGGAAGGCTCTGCATTTTGTAAGATGGCCAAGCTTCAGTCAGACAGAAAAGAAGTGATGATACGTTACCTAGATGGCAAGCACGCATTGACGTTAAAAGTCACGCCGGGTACAGATGTCTTCTGAGACCTCCGGCTACACCTGAAACCTAGGGATGTTCCCTGGCTTTTCTCATCCCCCAGGCACATGTTCAACCTGACACCAGCCGTCGATGGCTGTCGTTATTGAAACTGTTATCAGAGACCTCATCTGAATCGAAGAGCTATCCCAGCTCCTCCAGGATCCAGACTTACTGGACAGTCCACAGCTTGGCCCAAGATACAATAGATTACCTTGGTCAGGACAGCTGTATGAGAAACCATTGATTTAAAGAGCATTCATAACTTATTGTGACCCTTAGGCACGAGTAGATTTCTTGAGACAGTATGATGGGTAATCCTTGAAAGCACATCTGCACAAAATGTTGCATCGGATGTGTAGAGGAAAGGGTGGTAAGAAATGTGGAATATGTTTATGAAGGGAAGTCAGATGAGTGCAGGAGCAAAATGAGGAGTAGTGGAAAAAATGAGAATGGTTGGAGGGGGGCCGCCTGAATTTCGATGTTTTTAAGGAATAGCTTTCTGTGTTCAGGGAAATACACATCTGATATGCCAAGAAAAAGAAAGCCAGATGCCCTTCACTTTTAGAAGCATCCTGGTTTATAGTGCAGGGATCTCAGGCAACAGGATTTTTTTGTCAGTCACTTAATGTGGAGAGGCCTGACTTTTCATCTGGAAAATGAGCCTACCTCAGCAGTGATTGTGAGAATTAAATGAGGCAGTTTGAGTAGAAATACCTCACAATAATGACTGTTTTCATTGCTGGGGTGATGTTTAATAATCTGCTCTTCAGAGAAAAAAAGAGCTCCGATTTGTAACAGTTGCCAATTTCCATGGTGTAAATGCTCTTACCAGTGCCTGTTGTGAGTTACCAGTATGATGGCATTGAACATGGAGTTGGGAAGTTATGCACAAATGTAATGTGGGTACCAGCTCACCAGTGCTTTCTCTTGTCTACACCCTAAATTGCCAGTATCTCACAAGTGATGGTTCTAGCCTTTATATACCTCTCCTTTTTCTCATAGTCCATCTTTCTTCTTCTTTAATAATCAGATGCTGCCCTTTATTTCTGTATGATTTTTCTCCCAATCTCGATGATATATTTCAAAGAGAAAGAGCCCTATTTCATATTCTGTATCCCTTTTGCTGTCAAATATCATGCTATGATAATCATAATCATAATAAAAATAGGAATTATCTTTTTTTGTGAGTTTCCACTGTGTTCCAGGTTCCAGGGTGACATTTTTCCTAAACTCCCTCTAATCATCACAGCAGTACTGGAGGGCGGAGACAGTCATTTGCATTTTACAGATGAGGATACACAGAATCCTCCATGTTAAGGAATTTCTCCAGAATTGCCCGGGGAGCAAGCGGCTCACCACTCACGGTTACGAGATGACGGTTGAAAGGAAGAATAGCTCCTGAACGTGTTGGGTTTATTTTCTTGAGACAGACAAGACTGAGCAGCCAGAGAACATTTGGTGCTCAGAGGGAGGAAATGCTAAGAGGGGAAAACAAGTCTGAAAGGGAGAGAAGGAGAGTTCAAAGACCAGTTTCCCCTGCTTCACAATCCTGTCTACTGCCAGCTCTAACTGCGTATGTTTGCTTTGCTTGGAGGAGAGAATCACAGCGCCAGAATTCATGGAAGTCTGTTTTGGAGGATGCATTAGTCAGGGGATGCTAATTGCTGGAACAAACAACCCCCAACCTTTAGGAGCTTAACACTGCGAGGGGTTATAGCCCTCTGGTCTCGCAGAGCACCAGGCGTGGGCTCTGCTCCCTGTAACCCTTCAGATCCAGGTTCTTTCAGGCCTTAGCTCTGCCATCCCCTAGGCCCTCAAAGGGATACACTAGATTCTTTGTACAGGGCTGAACAAAGACGGAAGAGAAAGTGCGTGAAGGATTACATGGAAGGTTGTAGGGACCAGGACTGGAAAAGGCAGGCGTTACTTGGGCTCACGTTCTGTTGGCCAAATTGTAGTCACATGACCCCCGCCCCGTGACTGCAAAGGAGGACGGGAGATAAAGATTTCCTGTGTGGTCGGGGCGGGGGGGCGGGGAGGGAGGAATGGGGGCTGGCCGGTGAGCCCAGTGCCAGCCCCAGAGGGTTACACCAGAGACCTAGAAGTTTGGTGACCACTAGTGTTCCGAGACATTATCATGGGACACCTTCAGCCTCCAGAAGACATTCGTTCGAGGCCTGTTGGTGGCCTTTAACCAGAAAAGTTGTTCACCTTCTCCGAAGAAAAGATAATGCCTATTTCAGGAGCTGTTTGGAACACTCAAGGAAATCATGAAGATGGATCTGATTTGTGAACTAGAAATGATATCCAAACAATAATTATTGCTCAGAGATTTAAATCAAAACTGGCAGTGTCGCTGAGGGTGAAGGGAAAAAAGCTAATGCAAAAAGAAAAAGGGAAAAGAAGAGGGGGAAGTGGGCTGTGGGCACTTGTTCTTTGGACACCCATGGCCACGTTTCCTGTAATGAAACACGTTCCTTTTCATGAAGTCACTTTTATACGTGTTATAGAGGCTTTCCACAAGTGTCGGATTTTAACATTTTCAATTTTTGCCCGAAAGGTCATAGTGTCTTTAATGTGTGGAACTGATTATTATGTTTGATTTGTAAAACTCACCAGATCTCCTTATGCCACATAACTGTGGGCTTGCCTCTGGTTTCCGAGCCATTGCTTTACAGAGTCCTGCACGGTACCTTGAATTAAAGAGGGAAAAATAGCTGAGGGGTTGGGTGGGCCTTTTAAAGGTAAATTACAATACATTTGATACAATAAAGAGAAATTCATTTTGTCCTGTTTTGTATTGGCTGTACACCTCTTTGATTTCATTCTGTACTTTGGAGGCTTGCAGTAGTTCTTTTCTCTGGTGTTCTGATGTGTAACTGCAGATTTAGTGGTTTCCTTTGTGTACCACTTGCCTCCCAGAATTTGGCCCAGCAATTCAAACGATTTATCGAGGACAGATCAGCTGAAATGTGGCTCAACTTGAGTAAAGCAGAAGGAATGACATAAGGTTAGGTGACTGATGTGTGAGTTTTTGAATTTGATTTGGTTTTACATGGAAAGGTTGAAGCAATGATCCATGTATTCTAATAAAAATCATCAGTACAAATCAAATAAAATCTGGCTTAGTGGCTATTTTCCCACTGCGTCGCTCATGGCTGGCCTGCGCTGTTACAGACCACATTTGGCAGGCACGGTTTTGTCTCACAAGGAAATCTTAAAGTAACACTGCAATCTTCGAGATGTTAAGAAGGCATCTTTTCTAATCAAACTTTCTGCTAATCTCATCAGATAAATCATTATTCTCTACTGACAGCTCTGGCTTCCCCTGGACCCCTTCCCTGCTTCTTGTTTTCCCTTAAGATGCCTGGTTATTGTCATTCTTCAGGTCTTTGCTTCTATCTCCTTTCAAACTAATGACATTTCTTCCATTCCTGAGGAAGAGTTACAGCTTTTTACCATTCCTCGTAGTGAATTTGTAAGACCAATACATCATATCAGCTCATCTCTTTCTGACCAGTACTCCATTGGTTATCAGATAGGCAAAAGGCAGGCTGCAGCCAAGTTGAGACCGACTAAAAGAAAAAAAACCAAAAACAAAACCACTCTTCCCATGAATTTGATGTGATTAAGCTTAAGAAAATGCCAGTTGTTTCTTCCTAATGCATTTCAGTTTTACCCCGAAAAGCTGGACTAGGAAATTAATGCAGATGTATTTTGACTCCTTCAGTTATGAGTGTTTTTTTTTTTTTTTTTTTTTTTTTTTGCGGTCCACGGGCCTCTCACTGTTGTGGCCTCTCCCATTGCGGAGCACAGGCTCCGGACGCACAGGCTCAGCAGCCATGGCTCACGGGCCCAACTGCTCCACGGCATGTGGGATCTTCCCAGACCGGGGCACGAACCCGTGTCCCCCGCGTTGGCAGGCGGACTCCCAACCACTGCGCCACCAGGGAAGCCCATGAGAGTGTTTTAAAGCCCTTGAAAGTGAAAGTAAGGAGGAGCAGCGTGGTTTGGGGAAAGCTACGGTCATTTTTGTCATTATAGACCTGACCTGTCATCACAGCTCGGGGCCTTTCTCAAACCAATGCCAGAAGTTGTGTCTTGCTGGTGAAATGGTGTCCTGTGGGTTACAGGGCAGCTCAGAGGGGAGATGGGCAATTTTGTTGTCATTGCTGACATAACTTAAAAATGTATGCTGCTGGATACAAAAACTCAATCATTATAATGCTATTTAACTTTCCTATGTCAGCAAGTGTTTTAATGAACTTTAGCAAGTTTTGGGTTACCAGTTAAAATTAAAGAGGTAATACTAATAGCATGAAAGGATAAAAATAAGTCTTATGGGGAATGGCCTCTTTTATCCAGGATAACTGCCTATTTCCTTTGATTTTTGTTTTCATCTTTTGAAAAATGGTGTTAGCCTGCTCAGACTTAAGTAGGCAACTCCTTTTGATCCCAACTTCATTCTTTCAGTGATTCCAGATAAATCATTTTAAGTGAGATGAATATAAAAACCATTTTGGAAAGCAGAAAGCATAATACCGAAGTGTGGTTACGTTATTGTGAGAGAAAATTTAAAACCCTTAAGTCACTGGACTCAAGTCTGATCAAAAGCAAGTCACTGATCAAAACCAAGAGGATGTCAGTGGAACAAGTTGCAACATCTGGGAACCGTTTTAAACACTGTCATTAATATCAAGAAACTGTTAGTTCAAGTGTGTGTATTGTATTTGTGTGTGTATTGTGATTTTATACACACACACACACACACACACACACACACACACACATTTGTAAGCCCAACTGAGAAAGACCTTTGCCAATGTCTGCCAGGCATTTGGCTGAAATGGGATTGTGAGGAAGATTTTCTAAGCATTTATAAGTCAGAGTCGAAATCCGCCAGCAGTGTTCAGTTTATAACATGACATGAGCTGCATCCCAGGGTTTAAAGGGACCATTTCCACCTTATATTGATTAGAATCATTTAACTCACTCAGTATTGTCTAATGTGCTCTGTTTCATCAGATGGCCAAGTTCCTTTCCCAGTCTTTGCTATGTTTAAGATTTACTCCTCACTTTGTGACTGTGCCTAGTTCATTTGTGTATATAATCTCAAAATGTGGAAATATATTCTTTGTGTCAGTTTCCTTCCCACTTTTAAAAAATTTTAGATGTTTCCTACTGTTTTTTTTGGCTGGCCTAGGAAAACGTCAGTAGATCTTTTTTTTCCCCTGTCATAAGTACTTGTCTGTCCATTTGATTTTAATTGGGAAGTGCTGCTGCTGTGGCGGGTCTCCTTTTTACATAGTGGTTTATAGAACGTGGTGGAAAGAGGCAGGGAACAGCATGGACTCCAGGATGGATTATTTACGTTGGCTTTCTGCATTGCAGTGATTCACAAGTGGGTTGCTCAATCTTGTCTTCATCTTGGCTGAATTCCTTCAAAGTTAATAGTATAATATGTCTTCATTTATCCTAGTTTCTGCCTGCCCTATCCCCACCGAGGTCACAAACCTACAGCGACTAACTGTATCCCATAAAATGTCACTAGTGTATATGTAAACAATTGAGGGCTATTTCTTAGCCAATCGAATAGCAAAGAAATTTCAGTCAAGTTTTGCATTTATTTCCCTACATTTCTGTGGTTTTAAAAACCAGCTGATCACAGACCAGAGGATCTGTAGGGCTGCCTAGGAAACTCCTGATATCAGGGTGGAGGGAGTACATGTTGAGGGGATTTTCCCTTTTTACTTTATACACTTTTGTATTTTAATTTTTTTCAATAAGCACTTGATTAAAAATTAGTTTTAATGCTCTTAAGGAATCTCCCCATAGATGGCTGATTAGTTGCACAGGGAAAAGTTGTAATTATACAGCGGAGAATTCCCACAATACCTTGAGCAGGTGACTGAAATACCATAACAAATGAGGGCCAGACCACCAGGCTGTCATGAGGCTCTGTATGTGAAATCCTGGGAAAGACACAAGGCCACTTTTGTAGTATTATAGCCACCTGAATATACTCATGAGGAAGCATCAGATAAACCCCAGTTGAGAAGCATTCTATAAAATAACTGGTTTGTCCTCTTCAAAAACACTAATATCACAAAAAGAAAGGACTGAGGAACTGTTTCCAATTAAAATAGATGAAAGAGACCTATTAAATGTGTGGCGTGATCCTAGACTGAGTCCTCTGCAAAAGGGGGAAAAAGTGCCAAACTGGAATATGGACTGTGGACTAGATGAAATTATTGTATCAATGGTAGATTTCCTCATTTTGATAACTATACTGTTTTTGCTCGTAGGAAATGCACCCGGAAGTACTAAGGGATAAAAGGATGTGATTGATGCAGCCTACTTGCAGATGGTTCAGAAACAACAAATTACATAGTTTTAACTGCATTGTAATTAAAAACTTTTTAAAATAAAATAGTAGAAAAACAGGGAAATTTGAAAATATGTATTTTCTTCGATTTCAACCCTTGATCTTTTCTTGATTAGTTTCCAGTGGTGCCAGGGTATCTGTGGGGTTTTTTTCTTTGAAGGTTCCTGGGGGATTTTAATGGTCAGCCATATCGGGGAAAATTACAGCTCTAGATTCTATGTTATCCTTTCAGAACGAGTTGCTAGAATCATTTTGAGATTGATCAGGCACCAAGGGATGATAGCAGAAACTCCCTCAAAATCGGAGTCAGGGCTTCCCTGGTGGCGCAGTGGTTGAGAGTCCGCCTGCCGATGCAGGGGACACAGGTTCGTGCCCCGGTCTGGGAGGATCCCACATGCCGCGGAGCAGCTGGGCCCGTGAGCCATGGCCGCTGAGCCTGCGCGTCTGCAGCCTGTGCTCCGCAATGGGAGAGGCCACAACAGTGAGAGGCCCGCGTACCGCAGGAAAAAAAAAAAAAAAATCGGAGTGAAAGGGTGAAAATTTATTTTGTTTAGTTTGGGGAGTTGAATGTGGTGTAATATTGTTGCATTCCTTTTGGTTTTTAGCCCGGTTGGAGAAGCCTCTGGTTGACCAGATGACTTACTGTTCTTTACATACCACAAAAATTAAATGCTCTTCAGATGACATTCTCTGGCAATTCCGCTTACCAAAGTTGTACTGTAGGGTTGACTATCAGACTGTAAATTTAGGCAAAAGGTATCCTGTTGAGCCCATTAAGTAAAATAAAAAGATTCTCCTCCCGATTCAAGCTATTACAACTTCACATTTGTGAAGTATTTCAAATTCATTAATGGACTGCTTCCCTTCAAATACATGTGGAGATAGATTTATAAAACTGTAAGCAGTTTATGCATTTTTGCAGTTTTCAGTTGTATGTGTTTGACACTGATTTACCTCTTTTCAATTGCAACAGAGATAAAGAATTAGTAGTTTAAAACAGTAGGAACTACATGTTCTGCTGTGATCAAGGAATTAGATAATCTGGCTTGTTTGTTTAAGGGGTCTGTATCTTGAGACTTTTATAGGGCAGTATTAAGGCTCTGAGCCTTCTTATTATGCCAATACCCAGAAGATTGCTTTAATGAGAAGTAAAGGGCCTTTTTCCAATTACAAGGGAATAACTGTATTAAGTTCCTGTGTTATGTCAACCTGCTTTGATTTGATTACTGTGAAAGAAATGGATTTATCTGTCAGTGTTACTTAATTAAGCCTTCTCATTGATGTTTTGCAGAGTAATATAGTGTGGTTTGCACATTTGAGCCTAAATACAAAGAAAATTGGCCTAAAACTGAGACTTGACCCCGAAGATAACATGTAAGATTGATTGCTTGTCATTGCCAGGTCAGAGGCTGCCGTGTTAAACACAGGTGGAAGGTTGGGATGTTGAAAAGATAAACTGAGAGTCAGTTTATGGGAGTGATTATTGTAAGCAAAAGGGACTGGGCTACAAAACTGGATTTTAGGGAAGATTTTTGAATATTTAAAGCTGTTTGGCTTCCCCAGTATTAGTCATGTGTTCAGAATAAAGGGCAAGATGAGATAAGACTAGAAGAAACAGGAGGGGCAGATTTTGTTAAAGTATAAAAGGAAGCAGAAGAAAAAAACGAAGAGGAACAAATGCCATTTGGGAGAAGTGGACCATTGTGGTTTTGCAGAGCAATTACAGCCTACAGATATTTCAATTAAGCCAGCAGCCCTTTCCCAGAGCCTCACAAATGGCACCCCAGGGAGAAAAGAGGTAGAAGGGAAAAAAGAAGAAGAGAGAAAACTGTTCCATGTTTCATCTTGGCTCTTTTTCCCCCCTCTGTTGGAATACATTTAATAAATTATTGATCAAATAGACATTTTAAATATCAATTTGTATGTCTTCAGTCATTACAGTATTATGGATATTGCGACATAAATATTACGTGTCTGATTTGGAAAACTCCGGTATAATTACATGTACTTGTTATCAGAGTTATATATTCTATTTTATTTAAAGATGAAGCATATTTCAGAATTCATTTCTTCGTTGTTTAATGTTTATTTTCTAAAACACTTACCTTTTATTTCTCACACTTTGTGACGTTTATTTGTAAATACATCTTTAAAAGGTACTAAGCACCGAGTTAAAAACCTCCCTAAGTTATATTCACTTTTAGCTTAGGTACTTTGAAGCTTATCTATTTAATATTGGAGTTAAATGGTATGCTGGTTTTATTTTCCAAAGTCTTCAGATATGGCATTTTACTTCCATTTGTATTCTTACCTAATTTGAAATATATCTAGCCTTCAAGAGCATTATTTTAGTAAGACTGATTTTTATTAAGTGCTTTTAGACCGGTTACATTTCAAAAAAGTCAAAGGAGGCATATATAATTCACATTATTATACTCTTGCCTCAGTTGTTTGTGGCTCGTTTTCTTTTTGGGCTCTTACTTGGAGAGGTGAGCTCTTGAAAGGATGAACTTCTCTTTAAGAGGAAGACCCTGACTGGTTAGTTTCAAACATTCAAAATGGAAGTTTGCTAAATAACACCCATTTCTCTGTATTTCATGTTAGGTTATTCAAGTCACAATATTATTCAACTTAGATTATCATGATACTTCCAAATTATACGGATTGATATAAAGAGTTCAAATTTACTTTTGTCTCAGTTTCATAATATAACTGTCTACTCACCTTGAGTTTTCAAGAAGATTTCTGAGTTTCCGAATATGAAACACCACTGGCATATTTATAACATAATTGTTATTTGTTTTATTTTGTTACTTCTGTATTATCTGAATATCATGTTATATGAAAGTGCTTTTCCTGTTTAATAGCACTGTAAAGTGCAGTTAACTCCACATTTTAAATATCTGAGATTATTTAGTGTTCATTTTTGAAAAACAGTTTACTTTGAACTTAAGGAAAATAGTATTGTTTCAGTGTTTTAAAAGATGTATTTATAGGGCTTCCCTGGTGGCGCAGTGGTTGAGAGTCCGCCTGCCGATGCAGGGGACACGGGTTCGTGCCCCGGTCCGGGAAGATCCCACATGCCGCGGAGCGGCTGGGCCCGTGAGCCGTGGCCGCTGAGCCTGCGTGTCCGGAGCCTGTGCTCTGCAACGGGAGGGGCCGCAACGGTGAGAAGCCCGCGTACCGCAAAAAAAAAAAAAAAAAAAAAAAAAGACGTATTTATAGAAGTTTAAGTTGGAGGTTAATAAAAGTTAAAATTTGCAGTAATTCCCTTCTGAACAAATTTTCCTACTATACTTTTCCCCCAGTGTATCCACATTTTACCTTTCCTTATACAGTTGACATATTTATATGTATGAGCTGTAAGATCATCTTATATTTGACCTTTGAGTTTTCAGATTTATTTGATAAGGACATCCATGCATCCTGAGAAAGCCAGCGTGGATGGCAGTGCTCTGAAAATGGGATGCCCAGGTCCCTGTTTTTATATTTAAGGTATCTTAGAATTTGTGTGGAATGCATTGCACAGACATCATCTTTTGTTAGTCAGATTTGGGAAGTGCTGGAGGTTTCTCACCACTGTCCAGATCACTCCTTTTGAAGCCTGTGTTGTTTCTTACAGAAGCCAGAAGAAGTGGTCATGGTTGTGTGGCCCTTGTCAATATCTGAAGCTCCTCCACCCTTCCTCCCTCTGTCCTAGGACTCAAATCTGACTTCAAATTACTCTCCTTAGAGTTCTTATTATACTGGGTGCTAGTGAAAATGTGCACATCCTTCACATGCTCTTTGCTGATGGAATATTTTGAACTCTGAATTCATCTGGCACTGACGGAGAGCATATGCCATCTCAGTTTGTGTGAAGGGCTCAGCCAGGGGTTCTTCCTGGACTAGGATATTAGTAGGCGCCACAGGCGTACGCAGTCCGTGAGTCTCCATGATGGTGTGGAGGAGATTTAATAGTGTCTGTTATTGCAAAGAGAAGGGTTTGAGACCGTGTAGACTTCCACATGCCTCAGAATGATTACCTTTCCAGGAAGAACTCAATGTGTCTCCCAATGCATTCTGAGTGTGTAGGAGCTTTCTTCAGGAAATCAGTATATTTCCACAAGGGTTGGAATTTGTAGACCCTTAGAGCAATGCAGAATACCACTTTGGTTGTTCTGACTTCATGAAATTCTGGAGCCCTGGTTGTTTGGCAGGATCCGGGCTCTAAGTAAGGAAAGGCTGGATACACAGTGCTACCCCACATCAACAGGGTTAGGTAACTCTCATACTTGTTCATTTCAAATCAAGGTTAAACTTACGTAATATTTAGTCTGTGTTCTTAGCTTGGGCCTTTGGTCAGCACACATAATTTTGGTAGCATATCGTTTATACAGTATACAAAAAAATGTTGAAATGAGATGCCAAGAGGGTATTTGAAAGGTAAATTAAGTCACTCAACAAACCTAACGCTCACTGAATTCTCATGGTGATAGTGCTGCAGGGGGTTCACGGAGAATGTGGGACTTGATTACTTTAAACATATTGGCAGTTTCTAAAAACCAGGAGAGTATCTGAAAGTCTCTGACCAGCCACTTAGCAGAACAAAGAGTCATAAAATGTGAGACTCAGATTTCCTTGAATAAATCACAAGTTTATCTATTTATGTGGTTTGATTACCTTAGATTTTGGAAGGTATTGGTAAATTTGGCACTTGTGGTAGGTATTGGTTACTGGTAGTCTGCTAAGTGTTTATCAATTATCAGTTAACTCATTTACTTTAACAAAACTCCTTGAGGCTGGAAACCTTATTATCCCTTTATCTCCTGTTAGATACCTGCTTTGGGTGGATCCTGAGTTTTCACTTCTGTTCTCCTTGACCCAAGAGGCCATTACATTTTCTAGGTTGGCAGATGTCCTCAGGGCAAAAAAATGTCTTTTGTTCCTCCGCGGGTTCCAGCTTTCACTTTGATTTTGGCTGGATATTTTCTTACTATCTTGTCAGCTCATTAGGATTTAGAAGAAGATTAAAATTTCTATCCATGATTTTTAGTGGTTTTTTTTTTTATTATTTTGTGGTACGTGGGCCTCTCACTGTCGTGGCCTCTCCCGTTGCGGAGCACAGGCTCCGGACGCGCAGGCTCAGCGGCCATGGCTCACGGGCCCAGCCGCTCCGCGGCATGTGGGATCCTCCCCGACCGGGGCACGAACCCGTGTCCCCTGCATCGGCAGGTGGACTCTCAACTCTGCCACCAGGGAAGCCCTTTAGTGTTTTTTTAAAGCCATGAATATTTATTTATTTATTTATATTTTTTTTATTGAAATATATTTGGTTTACAGTGTTGTGTTAGCTTTAAGGTACAGCAAAGTGATTCAGTTATGTATATGTGTGTGTGTATATCTATATATACATATATATATCTGTATATATACTTTTTAGATTATTTTCCATTATAGGTTATTACAAGATATTGAGAATAGTTCTCTGTGCTATATAGTAGGTCCTTGTTGCTTATCTATTTATATATAGTAGTGTGTATATTTTAATCCCAAATGCCTAATTTATTCCTTCCCCCTTTCCCGTTTGGTAACCATAAGTTTGAATTCTATGTCTGTGAGTCTATTTCTGTGTTGTAAGTAAGTTCATTTATATCAACTTTTTAGATTCCACATATAAGCAATATTGTATGATATTTGTCTGACTTACTTCACTTAGTGTTTTGTGGCAGAGTTGTCCCAATATACTAGCCTGACCTGTTAAGAATGGAAATCAAACCCACTTATTTTACAGCTGACAAAAATGAGTTCAGATAGTCCAGTGAGTGGCTCAGACCATAGAGCTGGTTAATGCAGAGTCAACGGCTGAAATCTAGGTCTTTATCCCACCTCTTTGTGCTGTGCTTTCTGACATTTGTCCAGTCTGTCTGATAGCTTTGATCTCGCTGTTCACATAAACGAAGTGGAGGCTTGAGTAACCATAAGTTTAATGAGTGTGGATGGGAGGTGGTAGAAATTAAAATTCATCTCTGTATATCTTTTCTCTAAATGGAGTGGTCGGTCCCAGTTCTGCCCAGACTTCACTTTTGTGTTTTGGTGCAGAAATGTCAGACGTTTTAGACGGGGCTTATGCAGAACTACTCAAATAAAATGAAAATTTGTGGATGGTCAGGTGGCCTCCTAAGGCAGCTGTCCAGCCCGTGGAAGTTGCTAAGTCTGTCCTTGTCTAGGGTAAAATAAGTTAGAAAATTTTGAACAGTGGAGCCCACTTCAGTCTTTTGGAAGAGTAGTCTCTATCATTCACTTGCTTTTTGTCTTTTTCTGTATGTGTTCCCATCTTGCATAGAGGGTGACAACAGAACAAGGGAGACACAAGAACTCATATTCAGACAGCTTCTATCGGGCAGTTTTTCATTTGTAATTTTGTTGCCTTAATGACTTTCCTGAATAATTTGGGTATTTTTATCCAGTGCTCATTGTGCATCTTGTTTCACTCTTTGCCCACTCAGGAGCTTCTAGAATTTTGACCCCTCTCTCACAAATATCCCGTCCATCACAGTGTACATTGTTGATAAACTCATCATAGCTTTGGCTTGATATTTTCCTGCTTTTATTTTCCAGTCTCTTGAGTTCTTCACATATCTAGTTTTATGTATTTGTGTTGTGTAAATTCTGTAATCTTGTGTGGACACGAGAGTGGGCACAGACTCCGAAATAAATACATCCACTCTGTTTGGGGAGAAGTGACTGGTGGGTAACATTCGAGCTGGTCATGGAGAGATCTGAGCTTCTTACCAGGGAGGCATTTACTGTGGTGGAGAAGAACACTCCCTGGCTATCACATTGACAGCACCTTTGTCTGCCAGCTCAGCCATTCACTGTCACCTTGGGGAGGATTTTCTGTCCCATCTAAGCCTCTGTTTCCTCATATATCAAATGGTGATACTGTTAGTCTACTGAAGTGCTTGGCACAGTGTCTGACGTATTTAAGCTCATGAAATGTTAGCTGCTATTATTTTTTGAGACATAAGGAACAGTTCCGGCAGAGGGAACAGCAGGTACAATGGTGTGGAGGTAGAAAGTGTGTGTAGTGTCCAGGTACACCAGCTGGGAGTAGGGAGTGGCCAAGTGTAGGCCACGTGCAGGGTCTACATAAAAAGTGAGTCTGGGCAGGAGCTACTGGGATGTAGATGAGATGAGAATGTGGACTGAATGCTGCTGAAACCAGCCGCCTGGGCAGGGATTTTAAGACAGGGAGTGAGTTAGGCAGCGGGTGCAGGGTGGGACATGCATCTGTCTTGTGTTCCCATTGGAGGGGACTGGTGGTTCTCAGACTCCTGTGTACATGAAAATTACCTGAGGACCTCGTTAAGAAAGCGGTTCTCTTGGTCCTACTTTTAGAGATCCAGGAGCAGTAGGTCTGCAATGGACCCTAAGATGCTGACTTTGAAATGAGCGTACTAGGTGCCTAAGATGTAGATGGTCCTCAGATGCACTTTGAGATGCACTGCGATCGTTGTTGAAGAAATGCTTGCTAACTAACTGGCAGGTCTTGTGAAGCTCAGTGGGAGGGAAGATGGAAACAAATGTCTTAAAAATAACACATTTACATTCGTTATATGCTATGGCTTTGCGTCTTCTTGCAATGGACACATGAGCACCGGTTGTACAGATATTCTTTCAAAGATAAAATATCATCAGAAGTCATACGATTGTTCTATTAGGGTTGGGAGGGCTAGAGAGGTGTCTTATCTTCTCGATCTAGCAGGAGGCCAAGTGAAGGAAAAGCCTGTTAAAAGGAGAGCAATAAAAGGAAGGGAGCAGAAAGGAGATGCAGCAGCGTGAGGTCAAGAAATGAGAACGATGGAATGGGAAAGAATGGGAAAAGAGCAGTCAGATTTGATTGGTTGGGAATCTATTTGTGAAGGAACCCAGCCAGTATTTAACCTGTTTTGAAAAAGCTAGACTTTCAGCACTTTTAATTAGTGGATTGCTCGCTTTTGAAATTGCCCAGTTGGGAATACTCAAGTTTTGATGTGTTTTATTTGCCTACTAATTAGCAGGCTGCTTGGTTGACCATCATTTTTCTTTTATTCTGTGGATGGACGATGTATAGGAAGGTCTCTTGAAACACTCCAGCTTCAAATGCATAGGTCACTATGTATTTAGTAAGTGGTCATATTCATTATAAATCAAATTGTAGTAACATCTTTTTCTCTAACTCGATTCGTCCTTTTTGCTCTTTAATAGAATTTGTCCTCTAGCACAGGGCTTCTCAATCCTGGCACAACTGACGTTTAGGACCAGAGAATTTTTTGTTGTAGGGGTATTCTGACATTTGTAGGATGTTAGCCTCTGTCCACTAGATGCCACTAGCTCTACCCCACCTCCATGCCCTGCTAAGTCATGCCAACCAAAAATGTCTGCAGACATTGCCACATGTCCTTTGGGGACCGAAATCATCCCCAGTGCAAAACTACTGACCTGGAATTACTATGGTCCCCTTTCCTCCCTGTCTCTGCCTTCTTTTCATGTTTAAAATCCTCTTTGAAAATTGAAAAGGTAAAATAGGTCCAAACAATACAAAGTCTTATGGTGGATACAGGGATTCAACTTTATCCCTTCATTACTTTTTGGGCCAAATTTAAGAGGAGAGATCTCTCAAATTAATCCAAGCTGGCTGTTTCAGGTGAAAAGCAAGTCAAGATGTGCACACTTCTGGTTGAGATATTTTGTCGTTTATACTTCTTTTTTTTTTTTTTTTGCAAATATTTGACTTGGAGTTAAGGATGAAGAGAACTGTGCAGGCTACAAAACTTATTTGTGTGATAATCCCAAGTGTTCTAAGTCACTTCTTCATGTACTCCCCCCAGTTCAGCCTCCACGAGATAGGCCAGGAGGTTGGATTGTTAAACAGCAGATTTGGGAAAGTATTGCACCTTTTCTCCAGACTTACTCCTCCGAGCTTCCATGACATCTCTTAAAGCTCGCAGTCACTGATTTTAGCTGTCCACAGGGGATAACTGTTTGCATTTGCATTATCTTCCAAAGTACTAACGAAAAGAACTGAAATATTTGTTTAAAAAGAGAGAGAAAGATTTCAGGTTTAGTGGTAATAGTTGTTGGTGGTTGTTTCTATTCCACCTCTTACTATGTTCTAAAACGCCATGTACTCCACTGTACCCCCAAATAAATCAGTTAAGTATACTGTGATCACTTCTGCTGATAATCAAATAGGAGTAATAAAAGGAAGGACAGTAGTGTGTTAAGAGAAGAAACAGTATCACTGAAATGTTAGAAAACACACTAAATGGGAGTATGTCTCCTGAACCGAAGTTTCACACCTCCTCCTCCAGTTCTGTCAGAGGAAGCTTGTGATCGCCGTCTGTTACCCACCATGATCAAGATAATACAACAGTGAAACTTTTCATACTCATAAAGAGCCTTTCATCAAAAATCTCAAAGCCATTTTTAAATATAGAGTGACTGATCTTTCCAACACTTTTATGTTTTGAGCAATGAATATGGTAACTTAGCTGTTAGACTCTCCATCCTTCAAGTATTTGCCACTTGAAGCACTGATGAAGCATCTAGTAATTGGTCAGCATTAGAACTTCGCTGGTGCGGAGTGTAGAGAATTCCAGCCTTCTGGGAGTTCATACAGTTCTCTTTGCCATCATTTCAAAAGAAAACATTGCTTTAACAACTTTCATATCCACATCTCAGTGCACAGATTAAGGATTGTAGCCAAACGGTGTGCCCATTAAAAAAGAAATTAAAAGACTGAGACGGCGTTGTCTTAAATTAAAAAGCTTAAAAAAGTCTCCTAATATCCTTGTCATGTCCCGATGGAAATGGACTACTGAATCCTTTTTCGTCTTGCATGTTTTGTCCATGTCTGTTGTTTGGTGGGATAAGCGTTGGTAAGAGGACAGAAAGTGTCTAGGAGCATTATGGCATGATTGCAGCTGATAATTAGTATGGATATGTACCTGATTTAACTGTGTGTGTGTGTGTGTGTGTGTGTGTGTGTGTGTGTGTGTATTAAGATTGTGTTAGTGTATTTTTAACTTACCTTGTCCAAAAGATTTTAATAAGACTTTAAGTGAAGTTTCAGGTCTATAAAAGTTGAGGCTATGAACCATTGTGAAGGATAGAAGTAACTTTTATGTTCATACCTCTGGTTCCTGAGGGTCCAGTTCATTTCTGCTGTGAATTTAAATGACTTAATTTAAGTAGATGGGTCAGAAGCCACTGTCATCATGGTAGCCTCGTGCCTGATTCTTAATTAAAGGCAACAGGAGATTAATTTGAAACATTAATTTAAAAGTGCATATGCAAAAAGAAAGACTTATTGCAAGAAAGCCTAAAGAATTTCTCTCTTGTCCCTAGATGTAGAAGACAGAAGTAGCTCAGGGTCCTGGGGGAGTGGAGGACATCCAAGCCCGTCCAGGGTAAGTATATCTAATCTTATTCCCACAACCAGACATCCACATATGTAAATTGACAAACTGTAGGTGAGTTTCTCTCTCTCCCACACACATCTGCACAGATACATATGCATACTAAGTTTAATGAGGATCAGCTTCTTCTTGGCACTTTTTTTCATTCTCTTATTGGATGTTATTATTGATTTTGACACCTCTTCCACTTTGGCTAACCAGAAGAAAAAATCCTTCATTAAATATTTGGCCTTACTTCGTCAGTTATTGATCCAGTGTTACAGAAAGTTATTCGTTGTAGATGGTGCAACGTTGAGAAAAATCCTAGTATCCCTGGAATGTGTTGGTGTAAATAAGCCACTGAATAATTCTGAAGACATAGTATTAAGTTCTAGCCTACCAGTATAATCTGCATAGTAAATCTGAGTTGATTTCACTTTGCAAACATATGATTATCCCACCAGTAGTGCCTTTGGTCACCAGTGGGTTCATTCAAATTTTTGCCACTCCTTTCCATGGTTTTTGGTTGTTAGTTTGAATGTCATGGGAAGACCGTGGCATGGCATGCGAGTGGGTTGGTTAGGCCATACGTGTTTTTGTATGTATACGACCTTGGGTGTGTCGTTTCACTTTCTTGGGCCTCATTTTCCTACTTTGTAAAATGAAGAAGTAGAACCAGAGGATCTTTCATGTTCCTTCCGACTTAAATGTGTATGATTTTATATATAGTCTGTCTTTAATGGAGTCATTTCTAGGCCCTCTAAAATCCATGTCAGTTTTTATAATATACATATAATACCCCAAATTAGAAATAGACTTAGAGCACATAGTAAAACACCTGCCCCCCCCCCCCGCAACCAGCTGTATAGCTAGATGAAGCATTCTGCAGGAGGTGAGGGGGTAACGTTTTGCTTTAAGTGTTCACATAAATTTGAGGTGGAGGGAGGTCTCTATCTTGGCATAAGAGGTAAGGAAGGTAATCAAGCTGTCAAAAGGAGGCCATCTCAGCAAGTCGTAGTTTGCCATTTCCACCTGTTCTTTGGCCTTGGGGTTCAACGCTCTAGTCTTCAGGGTACAGCAGGAGCTCTAAGCTTACCAGTTACTTTGTTGAGCGCTTGCACCAGCTGTCAAGTCTGACATTCTCGTGCATTATATGGATGGGTTGAGGAAATCTTTCCTCCTCCTCACATTACAGTCCACACTTGCAGAAATAAATCCATTCCCCCTGACAGCAAGCGTAGGAGATGACAGAATGTCCCTCTATTGTTTAGTTCCTTCAAATGTACTTAATTTCTTCTGCTTTCTCAGTCTAACACACGTAGTACTTTTAATTGTTCTTCTGAGAACAAGGTCCATTTAGGACAGTCTTGACTTTTATTTGGCTTTCATGAACTGTCTGGCCACTTTTTTTTTTCCAGGAAATACGTTAGTGAATAATTTTGAATCAATATTTTGTAATTTATATTTTCTAAATTCAGGGGGTTGGCACGAGACAGGTTACTGTGGCTGACTTGTATCGGGCAAACATGCCGCGTCTCTCTTTTTTCATCTTCAAGTGGTGATGTTTTTAGTCACCTTGAAACACTGTGCTGAGGTTTTAAATTAGATAATGTATATTAAGCGTTCAGTAACTCTGGAGGGTGAGGACACTTAATAAATAATAATTAGTATTATGCAACGTCTGGCATAGAACCAGTGAGCATAAGACCCATGCTAGGTATTAAAAAACATGACATCTTTTTATACACTGACATAGTGGCAGCATCACATGACAGTATCATTCAAGTTAATTTTTATAAATGAGGAAAGGCGATTGACAATGGGGTAGTTTGGAACCTTAAGGCTTCCATTGATTCTCTAGTGAGGTGATGCACGTTTTCATTTGTCCTACAGCATCCGTCCCTTTCATGTGGGCAGATTCTGCCCTTTGGCTAACATGCCAACTGATACCTCTGAGTAAATTTGACTTAGTCTTTATGGGCAGGGCAACCAGCTGAGCAGCGTGGCTTTTTTCCCTTTCTGGTCATTTGATGTATCTTAGTAGACTGAAATTTGAACCATATAAGATAGATGATTTTAACTCCTTCCTGTATGTTATCCAATTCCTCCATTAAAAGCAAGTAGCTGGGTAGTTTAAAAACATTATTTTAATTTAGAATTCCCCTTAGAACCATGAGATGATCATGATAATGACAAATTTCCACAGATTAGTGTCTGCTTTAAAACTATTTTTTTCTTTGTCTAAATTCAGAATTTATGCTTAAGTTTCTGATGTTCATTTATAGTCCTGTTGTAATAATTTTAACATTCTTATGTGTTAATTACTCATGGAATGATCCAATTCTCTTACAACCACAGTAACAACTACAAGAAAACATTGACATTTCAATATCATAAAACCCAGTGCTGCTGTTTAAAAGGTTCTACCTTCGCCTTCCAAAGGCAGTTCATTACAGGTTATGGGTAACTTTTCCGTAGCACATTTTGCTTTTTTTTTTTTTGAAATAATGTGGGCTTTTCAAAATAATAACGTAGTATTTACAATATAGTTTATATGTATCAGGTGTTTTACATTTGATCATGTCAATAACTTCATGCAGTTGGTTCCATTATTATTATTCCCCCGATTTCACGGCTGTTGTGAGGAGGATGTGGACTGTGCAGACTCTAGAGCCCTCTATTTCCCATTGTACCTGTGAAGAAGCTTCCTTCTAATGAGGTGCCAGGGTGGGAATGGTGGACTCCAATTTCTTTGGGTTAGAGAGGTGTCAATAGTCGGGCATACTTATGTGCTGATTTATTCATGGCGAATTTAAACTTATGCTGTTATTTTATTTGCAGAACTATGGAGATGGGACTCCCTATGACCACATGACCAGCAGGGACCTTGGGTCACATGACAATCTCTCTCCACCTTTTGTCAATTCCAGAATACAAAGTAAGACTAATTTTGAATTAGCATGCATTTTTTGAATGTTTATGTTTTACCTTGGAAGGGAGAATAAAGCCCAGACAGAGATTCTGTTTTTTAGGAACTTGGATTTTCAGCCAGTTTGCTATAGTAATTTTAAATTGCAGAAAAATATTGACAGTCTATGCTTGGTAATAGCATATACAGGACTAAGTTTTACAACCATGTGGAATTACCTAATTTCAGTGATACTGAATCCATGTGGAAAATTTGTTTCTTAGACGTAAAGCACTTCTCCCAATTTCAATGTTGCACGAGTTGTTTTCTTTCTTTCTTTCTTTCTTTTTTTTTTTTTTTGCGGTACACGGGCCTCTCACTGTTGTGGCCTCTCCCGTTACGGAGCACAGGCTCCAGACGCGCAGGCTCAGCGGCCATGGCTCACGGGCCCAGCTGCTCCGCGGCATGTGGGATCTTCCCGGACCGGGGCACGAACCCATGTCCCCTGCATCGGCAGGCGGACTCTCAACCACTGCGCCACCAGGGAAGCCCGCAACAGTTGTTTTCTAAGTTTAAGGTTGATGAACTGAAAACAGTGAATATTTAAAATAATATCATTGGGCCTATCCATTGTCAATGAGATAAAGTCAGTGTTAGCTTGAATTTTTATTAAAGGGGTCATGGAAATCCCTTTAATAATAGGTTTAGTGTGCTTAAATCAAAGTAGCATGTTCAAGTTGAATTGTAAAGTCTGGTTATGTATTTATCAAGGCGTGAACTTTAGTGCTGATGGTCTAGGAGGTCCCCATCCTACTTCATGAAGTGAGCTACACGTAGTTTGAGACAGTCTTCGAATTTCTAGCATGCCTTTCCTACTGGCATCTTTAGCATACGTTTCTGCTTTGACTACCCTGTAGGGATTTTTTTTTTCACAGCAGTAACCTGAGCAATGGAAAGACAATTTATAATGGCTTAAAAGGTCCCAATAGCTGTTACTTTAGTTTTGATTGGAAAAAAAAAGATCTCTGTTCTAATAAATGTGAGTTTTAACAATATTAGTAAATCTCTCAATGTGGCCAGATCCTGTTGTGAATCCATCAATAAATGAGGTTAAATTTCATGTCCCAGGCTGTTGGACTATACTCCAAGGAAAACACACAGCCATATATATATCATTCTGAAACCATAATTGCAGATGCTTCTGAGAAGTGTCCCAGTTTTTAAGCCTTGGACACTATACTTGTTATTTAAGGTGTATATTGTTCTTGAATCTCAGTCAGTTTTTCAAAAGTCAACATCAAATCCATCTAAAGGGACTTCAGATATTTAACACACTATAGTCAAAGCAGAGAAATACTAGGAATTTATTTTTAATGGGCCGTAAAGTGTCATCCCAACTTTGAGGACCACGTTCTCAAAGTTGTGTTTGACCATAGGTTGTTCTTATGTTTGTTCTCTTTTTTTTTACTTTAACTTTCATATTTATGTTTTAACTTTGTAGCTAAAGTAAAAATCCCAGGTTTTTAAATCCATTGTTGATAAGAAATGCAGTGTTTCCTGTTTCCAGGATAGACAGATGCAGGTGACTAGATATATTTGTCAACTTAGATTTTAAAGAAAAACTTTAGATTTTTTTCCATGACAGTAGTAATAATTTTAGAATCTCATATCATCCCATCTCTATTTCTCCTCATCCAGCTTCATAAAATAAAAGATTAAGCTGAAAATAATCATCTTGAGAAGTAGCACATAAAGAGTATATTAAAGATTTTCCTTGGAAGATTCTAAACCTATCCTCCAATGAGCTAACGTAAAATAGGATAAATTACTACTCATATTGAGAAGTTTATGTTATGTCCATGAAAAACAGTTTTCCTAAAGAACAACATGATAAGTTAATATTACAGAAGACACCAAACAATACAGAGATACCAAATAATTGTTCTTGTTTGTGTATCCTCCTGGGTAACTGTTTTACGAACCAAATTCGTTTTTCAATCCAAACAGTATTAAAATATAAGTGGGCTGAGAGTCTAGAGCTGGAATGGAGAGAGCTGACTCTTTTCACTTAGTTGTTGTTTAAGCTGAAAGTCCATGTTAGCTGTGTTCTTTTATCCTGTCTGCCCTCCTTCCCATTAAACCCTTAAATATGGAGGCCAAGACAGTCTCCTGCATTGTGGTAGGAAATGCTACTATGTCCGGGAGGCTCCCACCCACTGTTCCCAATGAAAGGACTTCTCTGTTAGATAAGCTGTCTGGTCTGAAACATGGCTCTTTATTGTTTACAAACTGCTACATTTTCCACCTCAAGCAGATTTTTGCACAGAAAAGAATTGTGCCCGGGCTAAATGGTTTATCTGACATTAACGGTGCAGTGTCAGACTGGGGTCAGGGAAGTCACGCTCAGAGCCAGAGGGCATGGCGCAGTGTGCAAAAAAAAGGGAGGAAAAGACATTTAAACCACTATGAAATACCTTGCATCTTTACTTTGGAAAAGGATTAAAAAAAATATTTTTAGAGAATTAACTAGGATGCTGCATTACAAATCCACCCCCCCACACACACTTTATAATTTCTCACATCCCAAATGCCTTCATGATTGGCTTGAGTATCTCAGGGCTGGATTCAGGGAACAAAGATGCTCATTGATTTTGCCCAAGCTGCTGTTGATTTAAAATGAAACCACTTTTGAAATGAACCATGCTTGGTGCTATGCTGTACCTTTACAAAGAGAAGAGAGATCGTTTTCAAGAAATTAAAGACAACCAATTTACAAATGAAGACAAAGATAAAATAAGACCTATTAGTATAGCCAATAATTTGAACTCACCGAATATATGGTATATCCTAAACTGCTCTTTGTGTCCAAATCCATATTCTGTGTTGTAATCTTTGTGGAAGTTTTCGTTCTACCAAAAGAAGATATTGGTCTTTACTGTAAGTTTTTGACAACAATATCTACTTTCAGAATCCTTAGTTTTCATGAAAAGTGCATAGGATTTCTTTACATGTCAAAGATTTCATTCTGCTGTGATGTCACATTAGGGTAAAAGCTATAGCATCAGAAATAAATCAGCCACTTTATTAGACTAGATTCTCTGTTGTCAAATCAATCAAGTCTGTGACTGAATTAGGCGTCTGCTACAGAAATAAGTGACACTAATTTTACGGGAAAGAGTTATTAACTGCAGATGACCTATTTTTTTGGTAAACTGTTCACTTAGGTTTTATTTTATTGTGAGGAAAGAAAGAAGTAATGAGCCACTCTCTTCTTTTAGGATTGAATTATTACTATATATTTTGTTCTTTATGGCAGTGCACTATTTTGGAGGAATGAGGCAGGCACTGCTAACATTTGCTTATAATTTCTGTTATAGTAACAAAACCCTTTATTACAATTCTGAACTCTGACTTCACATGAATGGTTTTGCATAAATGTTACAGTTTTTGTAAGCTAATACTTACCTCTGGCACCAAAATACAAAAACTTAATTTATTTGTGTATCTCAAACTAATGCAAAATGGTATATAATTTATAAGTAATAGGGTGTCTCCATTAATTTATTCCTTTAGAAATAAGCTTGCATATCTGAATATAATACCTTGTTTGGTATTAGTTTGAATCCCTAAACTAAAAATAAACACGCAAACACAAGTGCACTTGCATGCATGCACACGTACGTGTGCACGCGCACACACACATGCACACCTATTGTGCTAGAAGAATTAATGACATTTGGTTTATAAGGGTGCACTGCTCCTTCCATTGCTGTCTGTAGTTACAGTCGCCATACAGAGTTTTGGAAGTTGATATTGTGTAAATCCTTTAAAGAAAAACATAACTAAAGTAAACAAAAAAAGCAAGCCCTGAAATTTGTTGTTTTAAAGAATAAGTGTGTATGGCTTTTTGTTTTTCTTTTAGTGTGGGGAAGTCTTGAGGAGTTGAGATTTCAGCACTGAGTCATCTAGCTGACTGCCTGCCTTGACCAATTCATATAATTCCCTTTTTAAATTAAAAATTTTTTTATTGAGGTATAATTGACATATCACATGATATTAGTTTTAGGTGTACAGCATCATGATTCAATATTTGTATAGCAGACTCTTTTTTTTTTTTTTTTGCGGTACGCGGGCCTCTCACTGTTGTGGCCTCTCCCGTTGCAGAGCACAGGCTCCAGACGCGCAGGCTCAGCGGCCATGGCTCACGGGCCCAGCCGCTCCACGGCATGTGGGATCTTCCCGGACCGGGGCACGAACCCGTGTCCCCTGCGTCGGCAGGGTGACTCAGCCACTGTGCCACCGGGGAAGCCCTAGCAGACTCTTTTACTTGACACTTCCTGAGTCCTCACTCATTGTTTTCCTTGGGTAGAGACAAGCAAGCCAGTTTGCATTTTTACTTGTTTGAAATTCCCTGCCCTGTTTTGTATCTGGAGAGAACTAATCACTTCTTCCTTGTGTCTCCGTATGATTATTAATGATAATAATGTACACTTGATCTGTTGGAAACTTGTTCACTGCAGTTATTAAACAGTTTGATTAAACCTTTACAGGTGGTCAGTGGGTAGCTTTCAGAATATGCTAATAGGACGGAGGGGCCATGGGTCCGAGCCTTGCGCTTTTGAGAGGATTATATGCTATGGAATAGTTGAAAATCCTGGCAAGAACTATATGCAAAGAGTACGGATTTTTTTTTAAAAAAAGCATTCCTGCTTGTTTGTTTTGTTTGCCAAGCATGAAGCTTTTGCAGGTTAATTGTCCAAATATTTTTTTACGATGGGACACAGTATATTTTCTAGCTACAACTTTTTGATCCAAGGAAGGATCTAAGCATGCATATTCCTTCTATTGTTCCAGAGCCTTAATTGAAAACCAGATTGTTTGAGTGAGCAAGATGCCAGTAAGATTATAGACGTGCATTGGTAACTGAAGGATGTGAAAAGTGATACTTTGGTACGGTTGGGTGCAGCTTAGTTCAACATGAGCGGCTGTGTTTTTACATGTCCCCTTGTGAATGGTTCGGTTTCCTTATTGTGGTATTTGGTTCCTGTCCCACTCGTGGTACTCCAACAGTGCACTAAATAATTTCCTACCATAGACTAACTGATTTCTAAACTAGCTCAGTGGAACATTTTACTGCAGGATTAGATCGTGGTTCAGGCAGAACTGCAGAAAGCTGCTGGCTTATAGGATGACCTTTGAATCTCATCTGGGTTAGCGGTTGATATTTTGATTTGGTTACTGTGGTCATATTGTGACAGCTGCTAGCTCATTACAGTTCGCTTCCACCTGCTCCGTTTGCCGAGCAGGAGTATTTAGGTTTGTATTACTTCAAAGTGTTTATGGCTACCCTGAGTTTAGCCCAGCATAAAGGTGAAGTGTTGTGAGCGCTTTCAAATCCCAGTGGCAGAGGCCAGTGGCACAGTCTTGTAAAACGGCGAATGTGAGTAGATGTTAATGTTAAGGGAGTTTTTCTTTTCACTGTATAACTGGAAATACCCAATGAAGAGGCTCTTACTTGGAAAACGGTTTTGAAAACCTTAACACACAAAGGAAAAGAATGACCACAAAGAAACATAATTTTTTCAAACATGGATAAGATTTAACTTGACCTCCTGGTTCTGTATCTTATTTTTTTCCATGCTGGAATGTAAATATTTGAAAATAACAAAACCTGGACAAAAAAGGCTGTTATTTGACTTTGAAGTGTCAGAGGTCAAACAGTATTTTAGTAATTTCATGAAAATGGAATTGTGAATGTGGATGTCAGCTCTAGAAATTTTAGTTCACTTTTTAATTGTTCTGAAGTTCAGTAGTGATAGCAGGCTGCTTACTAGCTCACTGGTGAGGGATGTCTGTGCATTTTCAATGCCTTTTTTTAATGACAGTTTTTAGCTTGAGGTTATCTTGATATCATCTGTTAGCTATCGGACTGATAATGTGGTAACAAGCGGTTTCTGAGAGAAGACATGTCTAATAGTGGTTTTATTTCTTGTTAGCTTTGTTTGGGAATTTTGTTATTTTAATGTTAGCTTAAAATGCCTTCCTGAGGTATTAACAAATAAGACTCTTTTAAGTATCATCCCCAATGATCTAATTAATGCTGATTTTGAGTGAAGGCTGGGAGCCAGAGAACTGACTTTTCTACTCTCTTTTGTTACAAATGTCTGTGGGTCTTTAGGTCAGATCTTTTTTATATCTTCAAATTGAGGGGGGAACAAGTCTCTAGATGATTTCTGAGGTAATTTTCTCAACTAATGGTCCATTGATCTTTCAGGTATGCCATTTTCTGCTTATACGGTATTTTATCTTTAGAGATGTTTTAACGTTCTTTCTAATCCATTCATCCCTATTTTGTGATACCTTCACGTAACTTTGCTAGTGATGTGTTTTCCAAATGTAATTCTTTAAAGCCTGATTCAAATGGATGTTGCTTTTCTACCTCAACTCATTGCAAACTATAGGTAAGGGATTGGATTGATCGGGGATAAAATAGTAACTCACTAAGTTACTGTATGTCACCGGGAGAAAAGTGCTATGCATGGGCCAGGACTTGGCATAGAGTTGCAGGGCCTCAGTAAATGGCTAGTGCATTGTTTCATTCATGAATAAATTGGGGAAATCAGATATTTGGGTCTAAACCCTAAGTGAAAAGCCCATAAATTAAAGTCAGGCCTACCTTTTACTGTGTCAAGAAGAAAACCCTAAACCAGGGACAGTCATCTAGAAGATCATTCTGTAGTTCTGTAACCTTGACTCTACGGAATGTCAGGAAACAGACCATATTACAGTGTGATAGATTTCAGTTTTCAATAAACACACCACAGATTATTTTATTTATAAAAGGAAATAAGTAAAATCAATATTTTTTGCAAGGCCGGTGAAAACAGTTGTGTGTCTCCAGTATTCAGATAAGGTAACTTGTTTCCTCTCGTCCAGTCAATAAACATTTCTGTTCCTCTTTCATCAGTCTTGTTTTCTTTCCATTAGGCTGCTTGCTCGATGGTATAGCGTAGCAATACCGTGATAATCAAACACTTAGAGTCAAACTAGGTGGACTAAACCAGGCTTCTTTAAAATTTAGAAGAACTGATACCAGAAAAACGTTACTTGAAAACTATACCTAGCAGGAAAGTGTAGGTCTTCTACATACCAGAGGAAGCTTTCTCACATGGAAAGTTATTGACCCTAAGAGAAAATAAATCGTTTTAGAGTCAAGTCAAAGGAAAAAGCAGTTTGTGTCAGGTAGGCATGCTTTTGCTTGGAAAGAATGAAAAATGTGACTAACGGTGGCTTACGCATCATTTTTCTCATACTAGAAGTCTGGTGGTAGGCCGTGGCTAGATTTGGTTTGCAGTTCATTGAAGTCCAGGCTTGCGTCTCTGTGATTCCTTCGTCCCTTCCCTCATTGTCTAAAGGTGACTGTCACAGCTTCCGGAGTCAAGTTTGGGTTTGATGCAGCAAGAAGCAGGGAAAAGGTGAGTCTGGCCGTATGGTCCCCGCCCCCCTACATCCACGGCCATTCTCCAGCTGCAGAATTTGGAGGGGGTGAGAATGTACACAACTCCTTCTCCAGCCTGTGCAATGGAAAGAGATATGAGAGAAGGGAGTTGAGAATGCACATCGGGCTGAGCCAATTTACAGGGTTTATTTAGTTTCTTTTAAGGGAAGAATCTGTAATTTTCAATTTAGCAGCTTTGAAAATAAAGAACAAGGCTCCAGCTTTCATGTGAGAAGCAAAATATAAAAATGGGTCTCGACTCTGGATTCTGGTCGGCAGATTAGAGAGAACGACAAAGAGGCATGGAACAGAAAAAGAGTACTGAACGGAAGATGATAGAGAAAGGACCGCGGGAGAGTCGCACGGGTGGGCTGTCCTCATTTCATTGCCAAGGCTGTGCTTTCCTTGTCCTCATCCCGTGATCAAGGCAACAACCAGCCAGAGTCAAGGGCTTCATGTCCTCATGATCCAGAACCTTCTCTTCTAGGTCTCCGGCTTGAATTCCTGCCAGGCTGTCCAGAGCTGCCTGGTCGTGCAACCGCCCATGGCTCCAGCCTCCAGCCTTGTCTCCAGTCCCTTCAGTCGTCTCTGGCAGAGCCTAAGGCTGGGGCCCACTGCCACGGTCCACTGCGGCAGCCGCTCCGAGCCGGCCTGGCATCCTGGAGCGGCAAGGTCCCGGGACATGTCACTCTGTAAGTGACAGAGATCGTTCCCCTGGGCCACTGCCAAACAGGCTCCCGGGAACTTCCCTCCAACCACCTGCCATGTCGCCGTGAAGCACTCACACAAGAATGCCTGCTGCCGGGGGCAGAAGAACCTTCTATTTTACTTTAATATGTATATAGTTGTATTGGTTGATCTTCAATGCGGAGGATGA
This sequence comes from Lagenorhynchus albirostris, assembly GCF_949774975.1. Taxonomy (NCBI): domain Eukaryota; kingdom Metazoa; phylum Chordata; class Mammalia; order Artiodactyla; family Delphinidae; genus Lagenorhynchus; species Lagenorhynchus albirostris. The sequence continues at coordinate 18,762,502 of NC_083108.1, forward strand.
GGTGCAGCCAACAGACATTTAATCTTGGTCAGCGCGCCAGGACTGCATGAAATTGTGGTGGGAGCTGGATCCAACTTCTGGCCAGAAGTTTCCCACCTCTGCTGATCCCAGTCGTGGCATGCATCAGGCCCACGAGAACATGGACTGGGGAGGGACTGTCGATCTTTAAAGGAAAGCAGGGTGTGGAATAAACAGTGCCGTTTTCCTTTAGTACAAAGTTTTCCTGTTAAGCTTTTCACTGGAAAGGCATTACCTTGAATTTTGCCTAAGCTGGCCACTTAAAATACGCCTGGCATAGCCTTCACCAGTAACGGCCTTCTTGACTGGACCCTTGGGTGGAGGGTCAAACACTTGGCAAACCTCTCACTGCCCCTCAGCCCCAGGGGAAGCAGCAGTAATGTTCAGAGTCTGTTAACCCCACATCCGTGAAAGTTGTGTGCCTACCTTAAGCGCGCTATTGACCTTCATTTAAAAAAAAAAGAAAATGCCGTAAGCCTGTCGTCTTTGTTCACATGATAACCTTCGTTAAGGACCAAAGCAGCCAAGGAGCTCAGCTTGAAGCACTGCAGGCTTGAGGGGGCTTGCGGAATAGAGGCCTAGGCGGAGGGTCCCTGCTGTTCAACTTCATGGTGATGGGACTTTGGCTAAACTTCTCATGCGCCCCAACTTTGGCATTTCTAAGGTGAGTGTAGCGATACCTGTCACACTTACCCCAGCATCACCGGGCAGCCATGCAGTGACGTGGTACACTTGGCAGTAACCACTCTGCTCTCTGGCTGTTATCTTAGGCCATTGCCCAGCTACCCATTGGCACTCTGTCACTTCTGTCTGTGATTAATCGAAAATGCTGGAGACTTCGGGTCTTGGGTGATGACAGTTTGAAAACACCTTTACCTTCTATTGAGATTGGAATAGAAGGCAAGAACAGGTGGAGGTAGTGTGGAGTGATCACTTCTGGAAACAGCAAGACTGGAATAAAAAGGTTTCTTTTTCAGCCTTTCCACAAAAAACAGTAATCCTAGAAAACAAGTACCTCTTGGGGGCCAACTTCGTGGAATTCAGATGTGCCCCTTGATGAAACATTTGCCTCCAGCCATTTTTCTCTCCAACTTAAATGTTCTCGAGGTTCATTGTTACCCATGGCGGAAAGCGCCTCGGTGTGGATTGTGAGTGGTGGGCTGGGAAGCCCGCTGACGAGTTGAGATTTCTTCACCTGCACTGTAGGTCATCTGCGTATGGAGTAACCTCTGGGTAGGATGCTTTTTATCAAGGGGATCCTATCACACGTCCCTTCTAGGTTCTGGGGAACGTTTTGGAGGTAGTCTTCCAGTTCAGTTTGTTCTTCTCCAGAGAAGCTTGGCAGAGAATGTTACCTGTGTACGTCATCCTCTCATTCCCTTCACTCGTGAGGGGTTCTGAGTCTTTCCTCAGGAACCGTGTACGATTTTTGAGTAGAAAGAGGTATTCAGTGGATCTCACTTTATTTCCTCTTGCAGAATATCAGACCCAGGGACCAACAGTGGCAGACTATTTGGAGCATAGATTGGGACCGAATTAAATGTATTCCCAATCACTTAATAGACACATCCCAAATATTTCTCATCTTCTTGATGACTGTTTATTAATCCTTCCTCAGTTCCTTGACACATGTTTCTTAATAGAAAAAACGATACGGGTGTTTTGCTTTAAATTGGTACAGAATATAGCTGGTTACATTGTTGATGTTTAACATAAAACCTAGAAAGCTTTCCTACAGCTTGAAGATCCCTCGGAAGCCCTAGTATGGGGGCAGTGGAGGATGGTGGGCCGAGCGAGGCTTGTGTCGAGCTGGCACTGGTTTGACTCCCAGCTCTCCACTCTCCCGTTACGTGATTTGGGGCAATCTTTAGTGCCCTGATGGAATTTCTCGTCTGAGTAGTTGCTCTGCATTTAAACGGAGAAACAGGAAGAATATCACTACCTGGCCCTTAAACGCAGTGGCTGTGAATGACCATTACACCTACTTTTATTTTCTCTAGGTTTCTTTCTCTGTTCATTGGGTCTGACCAGCTTGGCAAAAGTAATATGCAGACTTGAGACTCATGTAGTGAGTTTTGGCAGAATGTGGAAGTGATTAATTAAATGCCACCCCCTCGTGGGCCATATTAAAAGCTGAATGAAAATGGAATGTGTGTAATATCTGATAACATTTGGTGGAGAAGGGGGAGACAAAAGGAGAGAAGGATGAGAGAGAAAGAGACACATCAAAAGCTAATTTCAGAGCGTTCCGACCTCGAAGTGCGATTTTCTAGCCTTGAATTACCAGCATCGGCGTGGCTGCCTGAATCTCTGAAATTACTGGGTTACTAATTGCTCCTGCCTTTTCCTCACCTTGGCTATTCAGACCATGCCGTACTCTGAACAGTTCAGTAGCCAAATCTGAATGCTGGGGATGCAAGCATAAACTCTTTATGTGTAACTGATGGTACTTAATTGGGCAATAACAAATCGTGGAGAAGAATTTATTGGTGACCTTGTCTTCTTCAGAACTTTCAGAGTATTCAGAAATGAGCCTAATATTCAGATTTGGGGAATCCTTAAAGCTTGGCTTGACAGGATTAAATTCATACTTTGTATTGTGTGTGTGTTTTTATTTTTCTCATTGCAGAGTTTCCCTTTTCCTTATTTATTGATGGTCTCGCAAATGTTATTTGGAAACTGAGATGCAGTGAGCATAAATATTTTCAATATCTTGGCAGACCGCTTAAGCAGCTGTGGGCAACCTCTGTCCGGCATCCTAGTAACTAGTTAGGGGCAAAACTGACCTATGAAATAATAGTTTGCTGCATAATCTTTTGGTCATCTCCCACTTTTCCTTTACCCTTGGTTTCCTTATTTCTTTTACTGACCTAACTCATGGAGATGTGGTCTCGGTGGCGGGGGGGAAGAACTCTCTGAAATGTTTTGTTACCTCAGAGATAAAACGGTTCAAAATATATACACTTTTTGTGATTGCATTTTCCATTCATTGCAAAGTCCTGTATACAGCTTGAACACCAAATTGAAAATAAAACCATAGAAAGCAGGCCTGCTCAGAGTCTTTTAAAGGCTTTTTAATAGTTAATGAGATTTTGCCCCATACCCTCATGAGTTTCATTTAGTTCTGAAATAAAAATTTATGGCTATTCTCTCAGCTGAGCTGATACTAGTCTTAGGGTGGAATTGAGTTCACACCTGCTCTAGCATAAAAAGAAGCCTCTCTGTGACTCCTGGAAAATGTTTGCAGAGTAGAATGAGAGAACTCACTATCCCTACAGTCCTAACCACAGAGTGATGCTCTTTGCAAACACTAAGGAAGCTGCTTCGTAAATGGGCTCTAATTTGCTAAGATCGTCCATTTCCAGCCCTCTCTCAGTTACCCACGTTCCTCAAGGTGGGGTATGGTTGCGGAAACGCAGTTGGTTTGCATAGGCAGTGGATCTGCATGAACACTGTAAAGTGTACATATGGGGAAATCTTTGCATTTGCTAGGCCATTGAGCTGTCCAAGACATGGTCCGTTAGTCCGGCAAAGTACAATGGCTTTTCTGAGTACTCTAGTTAAGGGGCAGGATGTGTAAAGCAGTGTACACTTAGGCGGATAATTAATAATTAGTGTAAGCTTGTAAGGCTGTAATATAATATATAAATTGAAGCACCTGTTAAAGTTTTATCAGAGCAGATCACCTTGCCTTTTACTACGAGCGAGTATCCCTCCCTAGAGACAAAGAAAGTGTTCCCACTGCAGGCAAAAATCTTAATGACCAAGGGAGGGCTGGTTTTTATATCACGGCGGTTTTCCAAGGTCACTGTGATTAGGCAACGCGTTTCAGTGGTCACGTTTAAATAGCGTTCCTATACAATACTATTTTGTATGCGTTTGACAGCAGATGACAAAACGCGGTTTAGAAAAAATGTTTGGGCGCGTTCTGATATTTGGAGAGCCCGAGAAGCTCCCCCCTCCCACCTCCACATCATCCCCCCTGTCAGACAATGAGGATCGTTCCTTTTATAACTTCATAGCAATATTCAGAAGGAGAGCCTTTTCTAGAGGCTAAGTTGGACGGAGTAGAAAAGATAAAATGTAGATCTCATGTGCTGTTTTGGTTTTTTTTTTTTTTCTTGCGGTACGTGGGCCTCTCACTGTTGTGGCCTCTCCTGTTGCGGAGCACAGGCTCCGGACGCGCAGGCTCAGCGGCCGTGGCTCACGGGCCCGGCCGCTCCGCGGCATGTGGGATCCTCCCGGACCGGGGCACGAACCCGCGTCCCCTGCATCGGCAGGCGGACTCTCAACCACTGCACTACCAGGGAAGCCTCATGTGCTGTTTTTGGCTTCGTTGTATCGCGAGTGGTTTTGACACCTCATATCCTAGCTCTCTTGATTTTCAGACAGAGAGCAAGTACTCCCTTATGGCAGGGAGGGAAATGGCAAATCACATATTTGTGAAAGCAAAACAGAATATCTTACTGCTTTACAAGTTTGATTGGCTTCTTGATAAATAAAATGAACGTGTCATCAGCATGTCTGCCATCATATGGTCCTCAGTATATGTATTTTTTTAACCATCCATATAAATTTTAGTTGTCCTAGAAGCCAACCAAACTTCAGCACTCAAATTAGTCTTTGGTTCATTCATTCATTCATCCAGAAAGTACTTGTGGAAAATCTGTGCCATGCAGGCCCCTGTTAGGTACCAGACAGTGACATGCCACTCTTCTTGCTTTCAGCGTGGCCCACAGTCTATGGAAGGAGTCAGATGGGTAACAAATAATTTTAAGTCAGGACATTAGGGAACTGATCAATGTGTGCACAGGGTGCTGTTGGATCACATGTCTAGGATACTAACCATCAGTTTCCTTGTAGTAATGGCTGAGATGTTTTGGTGCTCATGGTATACCAGGCATCCACTAATACTTTACACTTACAACCTGGTTTCTTTCTTGGGCATTGTCATTGCCGTTTTACGGGGGCAGGTACCATTGAGGATCAGAGAGATTAGGTTACCTGCCTGGTGTTGTGCAGTGAGAAGGGGCAGAGCCCAGATCCCAAGCTTTATCTGCTGGACTCCAAAGCCCTTGTTCTCAACCACCCCGCACTGCCTCACTTGTAGAGAGCGTGGCAAGAATTCCCTGAGGTGCAATCGCAGTTAAGTGTGTGTTCAGCTGCAACTAATGGAATACCTGATCAGAGTAACATCATCATCAAACAAACATGGCTTTTTCCATCACTTAAGGGGATGTCTGCAGGTGGGAGTTGCCTGTGTGGATTCAGCAAATTAGTGTTGCCATCTTTGCTTTCCTGCCCTCCTCAGCATGCCGATTTTAATTCTTCATCTTTTTCTCTCATCTTGCATTTCTTGCAAGACGGCTGCTGAACCCCAGACACCATGTCAGAGTTCAGGATAGGAAGTTGGAGAGGCAGAGGTTAGAGTAGCATCCATACCCACTTGTATCTCATTCCATCAGCGGGGAAACTAGCATCCCCAGAAACCCGTGGCCTTGAGCAGGATTTTGTTAACATCTTATTGGTCAGATCTCTAAGAGATATTTACCCATAGCTGCAAGGGAAGCGGGGAGAGTGAACTTTTACAGTGTTAGTTGGCACTAGGACTCAAGAGGCAGGCAAGAGAGAAGGGCATTGGAAATGGTTATTGGATGAATCAGTATGCATTTTGTTCTATTAGAAGTGATACTGCATGAGTGGATGGTGCCATTACTGGATGAGTTGCAACTATCCAAGTAAAAAGAAAATTGTCAGTTGAGAGAAAGGCAGAGAGGTGTAGGAGCTAGAGGATGTCACAGGAAGCCCAGAACTGAAGAGGTTCTGTAAGACTGAGACATAGTTCCACAGGGTCCACAGAGGAAGCGGTGACACGGAAGCTGGGTTAGAATCCTCACCTCAAAAAAATGAAGGGGCTTTCTTGAATGGTAGGGGGAGGAAGTTGGATTTTCACTGAAGCATGTAGTGAAAATCCAACTTAAAATCTACTTAAGGGTTGATTTTAAATAGTGGGATAACATGATAGATTTATGGTTTGGGATAGTCACTAGCGACAGTGTGAATAGGAGGCAACACGACAGGCAGGGAGATTACTCAGGAGGTGATTAAAGCAATTCCAAGAGGAAAAGATGAGAGATTGGACCAAATCAGGAACAATGGGGGTGAAGAGGAGGATATGAATTTGAGTGATATTAAATGGAAGGAAATGGTTGGACTCAGTAACTGATGGATAAAGGAAGAGTCGTCCTTGGCTTCTTGATGTCTGGCTTGGGCCAGAAGATGGATGGTGGTGTCATTCACTGAGATGTGGAATACAGGAGGAAAAGCAGGTTATGGGGGATTAAGATGGTAAGTTCAGGGACACGCTGAATATTTGAGATGTCTGCGAGTGACTTGATTTGTGGTTCTGTCCGGGGATTGCAGATTTGGCATACAGTATTCCGTATTTGCTAGTTGAAGTCATGGGAATGGACAAGTTACCAGAGAGAGAAAAGGGAACCTATTTTCTGATTAATCATTTTGCTTTCTAAAGATCTTAAATTGAAGGGGAAAAAGCCTCCATCTCATCTTTTTCTTCCCCAAAACGTTAGTATCTTTAAGAAAACTGGATAATTCTTGATTTGATCACATAATCATTTCAGTGGTATATTTAATCACCCATCTCTAACACATTATTTATAAATTCTTTCTTCCTTTCTTCCTCCCTTCCTTTCCTCCTTCCCTTCCTTCCTTCCCTCCTTCCCTTCCCCCTCCTTTTTCCCTTCTGTTCCTCCACTAAGGTAGATTGGAATGAAACTCTTGTCTCAGAACATTAATTTATCCACTATTTGGGAAGACATCATAGATTCTTAAAAGCGAACTAGAACTTAGAGCTCTCTTTGTGTTCTTTCTCTTTTACATCAGCTTCCCTCCCAATATGGGAATCCTTCTAGATGACGCCCTAGCAAAGTTGTTGGCACACATGACACTCTGACTAATGTGTAAGTGAATGGACCCCAGCAGGCATTCCTTCCTCTGCCTGGGCACTCACTGCATTGGGGAAGCCACTCCTGACAAGGCAGTTTGTTGCATTGTGACAGCTCTGACTTTCAGAATGTTCTCAATGCTGCAGCTGTCAGCTCGGGACACTAAGTTTCTCCTCCAGAGCTACCTGGGATTGTGTCTTTTCTCTCTGCACGTGTTTCCCAGGATGATAATTCTTGCTTCCTTCCAAAGTGTTGTTGGAAAACATGTAGCATCTCACAGAGCATGGTTTAACCATGCCTTGTATTCCTGAGCACTTGTCCTCTGCGTGTGTTCTAGTTGGTCTCTTTCCCTCTCCCAACTGGTGAATCCAGGACTTAGCTCAGTATTCCTGGTCTGGGTTAATCAGTAGTGAGTCTGCTTTCATTTTTAGTATTAATGCAGTCTAAGGTTTCACTTACCCGTGCTTTGGCATTGACTGAAAATTGAGCTCCCAGTCCACTGAAATTATTGTTTTTAATATCCACTGCTTTCTAATCAGGTCTTCCACTTCCTTATGTAAAATGGGACTTTGTATTAATCCTTACTTATTAGATTTCTTCTTGTTGGTTTTGGTCTGCAAATGTGCCCTCTGTCCGTCCTTTGTTGATCCAAGAAGCTGTATTGTGTGATACTTAAGCAGTGTGCACTCTTGGGCTTAATCCTGACTCTACCCTTCCCACAAAGTTTCCTCACTTCTATGTTGAGGATAATTAATGGAGCCATTTCTGTAATTGTGGGTCCTTGTCTTTACGGTCAGTATTCTGCCCTCTGGAGAGGAAGCTTAAAACAAATAGCTCTTCTGTGACCAGCGGAAGAAGCAAATGCGGTTCTTTAGTTGTGTGATCAACCAGATTTACCAGGTGATAAATAGGATGTAAAGTAGCAACTAACTGATAATTATTAACTGGCTACTTTGTTGGGCCTTATGAGCAAAGAACTCAAACAAGCAACGACAAAAATCTCAAGATTACCTGGACAAAAGTCCTAGGTGTCTCTTCACCTACATCTAGTATTAAGACAGAAAATTACAAGATGATCCAAATGCTGATTATAGGAGCTGAAGGTTAAATGAATATTTGGGTTAATTCTGAAGGTATTGAGAGGTAATCGTTTCCTTTATGGGGAGTTTTCCAGAGGATGCCTTTAAGACTATGAAAATTAGACTCATGACCACTTTTCAGGAACACAGTTCTTGTGACAAACAAGATTCCTGGAGAGCCATGTGTGAGCTCCCAGGGAGTTTAAGAACAGGGTCCTAACTGCAGGGTAATAACCTGATGGCTTGGCATACGCAGAGAGAGGGAACAGATTAGCAGCCATCAACTTGTTTTGTAAACGAGCAGTGGTACCTCATACAAGGACTAGATTGACCTGAACCAAAGTTAGGTCAACCTGACTTGATTTCATAATAAATGTCATAATGGTGACAAGTCTTCAGGGACATTAGTACACTGTTTGCAATTGTGGACGTTTTTGTGGACGAACCATCCTTTGACTTCCTCCGATCATGTCCGTGAGAAGTACCAATGCTTCATTAACAAAAGCCAACCCATCTGGGCTCACCACACCAGTGTGTAGGACTTCTGCCCTACAGCTTCAAGCCCCCGAAGTCCTTCCATGCACCTGGCTTCTGTTCTGGTCACTTCCTTGTGTGTGGATTTTGATCTGGTGCCATTGGAAGCCCGCCATTTCGAGAGTGAAACTTTGAGATTTTATTGTGTCTGATTACTTGTAAGACCGGAGAGCTTCTTTCGTTAGCTAGGAAACATTCAGATTTTCTCTGAAGCTGTTAAAGCCACCATGACCTCCTATCCTACGTGGTGTTTTTGCTTTAGCAGCCATTGCCGATGCTGTGTCTCCAAAGAGGCGAGACTTGGGGCTGTGGATTCTCAGAAGCTGACGGGGCTGTAGAACTTATTCAGCTACTACCCTTTTCTAAACCAAAGTAAGGTGATATTTTTCGCTTTCATAGACAGACAAATTAAGGTCTTTAAAATAATACCTACTTCCCCTTTCCTTTCTTCTTCAGATAATCCGCAGCAAAATCTTATTAGTTTCCTGTACAGCTGCCTTGTTTTAAAAATCAAATTGAAGACCAACTTGATTCTGCCTGCAGAGCAAAGCTCTCTGCCTTTTTAGGAAATCTGGATGGTTAAATTGGAAGCATGTTCTGCACATGGTTTAGCAGTTAGTAGCCTGGAAAATGACCCAATAGCCAAGATACAGGTTTTTGTTTTTTTTTAAATTTTCATTGTAAGTGCTTGTTTAAAGTTTAAGCCTGTAATTGACTAGTTTGCTCATTGTCCATTCTTTTCAGGCTATTATAGTTTTTGTAAATACATTGCCTGCTAAGTTGTGTCAGTGGAGGAACATTAGTGCTATAAGAAAATCCAGTTAAATGTGGTGCTTAAAAGCATTACCAATTAGGCTGGATTGGCATGATTTCTTAGTGATCCTAGGAAAGTCCCTTTCTATTTGTGCAAATTTCTACTTATTTAAAATGGGTATGACTATATATATATATTTTTAACTAAAGAGCAGCACATAAGTTCAAACTGTGTTGTGGCCTGCTGAAGAGTTTCTACTGATGGTGGCTACATTACTCAGTATCGTTATTTGGCTCCCTTAATATGTTCCACGTTGGAGGGGCAGAATCCTATTTTGCAGTTTTATCATATTTATCAGCTGGTATCCATCAGGTAGCTCAGGCTGTTTTACTTCGTAAAGTTTATATTTCAGAAATGCTTTTTAATGCCTATATCACATGCGGTTTATGCCATTTAGATGGGTATGCTAAGCAAAACAAGGGACTTCCTGGTAGTCATTCTTTCATTTTTTAGTTTAGAAGAAACGAACATCACTTGAAATTACAGGTACAAGCTAATACTGGCTGATAATTAAAGGTTATACAAATTGCAATGGAAAAGGAGTTAAATTGTGCCTGTCAGGTGGTGAGGACCACTAGAATATGGACATGATAGAAAATAATGAGGAGATAAATGTGATTTATCTGTGTATACTATAGAAAGAAAAATTATGGCGGGGAATGTACTGAATGTAGCTTAAGCTACATAAATTATCATTATGTACAAGTGGAAACTTACATGAAACTCCTCTTGATTAAGTTTTATGCGAAACAAAGGGTGTGATTGGAAGTATAGAATTGGAGAGTATTTTCAGAATATGATGATAATCCAGCTAGAGGCTTCAGCAAGTCTGGTCAAACTAGAGAAGGGAAAGAAGAAGCAGGGAAGCTTGATTTGGTGTTATGCAAATTTATGACACATGTAGGAGTTTGGACCTAATGGATTGTTGCACTAGATTTGGTCATCAAATGATGCTTTTCATAGCAAATATTATCTGAGCCATTGATTTAAACTCTGAAAAATGCAGGAGATGTGTAGGCAGAACTGCAACCTTTCTGTCTCTTGAAACAAAATTTAACAGTCAGCCTTGAACTTTAGACGCTATAAAGCAGAATGAGAAAAAGGAGGGGGTAAGTAGTGAAAGAATAAAAGTGGGAAAAGGCATGCGTATTCAGAGATATAATTCAGCAAGTAGATGCCCCAAAGTTAATGCTGCTTATAAACACGCTACAAGAATATTCCAGTTATCAGGCTAACAGGATTAGAAACTAAAGAGCACAAAGCAATTATTTATTAAGAAAGAGGCACAGTTGGCATCGAGTGTTATAGAGGAGGAGACTGGTGTGATTACAGGAAGATGTTAAGAATATAAAAAAATATCTCCAAATTAAGAGTGAAAAAAAGGAAGAGAGATTACCTATGAGATGATGATAAATAATAATGAGTTATTTCTGAGAGCACCTACAGAACAGGAGATCTGAAAAGTGGTTCGTCAAGCCTCAATGTGATAAAAAGGGTAATTTATTGACAGGCAGTGGAGACACTGCTAAAAAATAAATGAATTTTTCACCTCAGTGTTCACAAAGGAGGATGGGGGACAGATGCCAGAAACAGACATAAATTTCCCAGGGGAGAAAGAAGAAATACAAAAGAAAGCAGAAGCATGCCAGAACAGGTGATCAAGGGGTGAGAAGAAAAACTAATAAAACCCCAAAAGCTTAGCAGTAGTCACCCGAAAATCTAGAAAAAGTTAAAAGGATGGAGAAGAAGCTGGGGAGAGAAAAGACAATTAACTGCGTTTCTTAGAATGGTTGAAGATAATTTTGTGGATTTGTTTTACGTAGTTAATACATTAGACTAGCCTTTTTGAAATTTACCCTTCAAGGAAATAAGCTAGTTGACTTTAAAATTTTTAAGTGGTCTGTGAATAACCAAGACATCATTTTTGTCCCTTTAAGTCCTCAGTTTTTTTTAAGAGTTACCCCGGTATGCCCAGTCGTTTAATGTTTAAGTATTTGTTAAGTATTTATTGAATTTTATTATTGCTTCCAGGGTATTCAGTGAGCCATTGATTTGGCCAGTGTTTGTTGGATATTCCTTAGTGCCAGGCAGTGAGCTAGATCCTGGAACACAGCACCGAAAAAGACAGACATGCTCTTAGGGTCTTTGAAGTTACTGCATCCTCACTTCTATAAGCCACCCTACCTCATGCCAGGTAAAGAAAGGTCATTGCTTTCACTCTTCTATCACTCCCCATCTTTCTTTTGACTGGCTTCTTGGTGGAGAGTGTCTGGAGAAGAGTAGCCTCTATTTTTGCTGGTCTGTCTACTGTGCTGGGCTGTTCCCAGTGTGGGTTTTCGCTTCCTTTTCTAGATCTTAGCTGTGGATCTTTTCCCAAGCTCACTCATCTCCCCAGTGCTCCAAACCGGACTCCTTGCTTTGGCTTCCTACTGGCTGCCCATGTATGAATGACCTCCTCTGCTGTTTGGGGGTTCACAGAGTACTTGCCTTGGGCAGGTGAAAGGGTGTACTTTTTCCCTTTCTCCGTTTTTCCCCTGCTCCTGCATTTCAACCCTATGGTATACACGCTTCCCATCCCAGGCTGACGGTCTTCCCTTTGGACTACCTCTTTCCCTGCTCTTTGCCTCCATAAGCTAAGACCTTCCCATTTTCCTTCCCAGAATTCATCTTTCTTTGCTTTGTGTTCAGATCACTTGAAGACACTCATTAATGCAAATACTGTTGTGAGGAGGGCTTCACTGTGGTCATGTCTTCCCACCTTTTGATACATTGCTTTAGCGGCTACCTAAGAATGGGATAGGAGAGATGTTTCAGGGACATTATTTCTGAGCATGTGGGAGAGGGACAAAGAAACTTTTTCATCTACTGCACAGTTTTGTCCTACAGGACCTTGTTCCTATGGCCAAACTTCTTCTAAAAGTAATCTCCAGGGCTTCCCTGGTGGCGCACTGGTTGAGAGTCTGCGTGCTGATGCGGGGGACACGGGTTCGTGCCCCGGTCCGGGAAGATCCCACAAGCTGCGGAGTGGCTGGGCCCGTGAGCTGTGGCCGCTGAGCCTGCGCATCCAGAGCCTGTGCTCCGCAACGGGAGAGGCCACAGCAGTGAGAGGCCCGCGTACCGCAAAAAAAAGAGTAATCTCCAGTGCCACCTTTACGACCAGAACTGTAGGTGGTGGTCTTTGGTTGCAACAGCGCCTCTATGAGTTCTTGATTCTCACGTGTAATTTAGGTGTCTCTAAAAGCTGGTATATTTGAGTTCATCCCTAGATGGATCCACTTAGCTACATCACTGTTTCTTTTGTTGTATTTTCCTCTTTTATGTAGAGCCAGTTCAGGTTAATTGGTTATTTCCCCGGGATTAGCTCATTTGTTGGGGATGTTAGCATCGGGTGAGTCTGCTGTCTTATTGCTGGGGAGACTGATATGCATGAGACAACTGTGTATATAGCAATGCCAACCCCCCCCCCCGCCCCCCCGCAAGTACTGTGTTACTAATGAGAGAGTAGAGGCAAGAGCTGGGCAGAGAATGCCAGAAATGAGCTTTGGCACCTCTTGCTCTATATTTACTTTGAATGTTATTTTATCCCACTATTTCTTAATGTCCTTATATATCGGATACAAAAGAATATCTGATGAATGGCTGACGCCCATGGCCTCTGAACTCCATAAGGAAGTAGGACCACATCTTGTAGATCTTCACCCTTGCTATACGTCTGAGCTACCTCTGGGCCAGTCACATAATGCAGATGCCTGGGCTGCTTCTACAGACATTCTATATTTGGAGGTCTGGGCTGGGATCCAAGCATCTAACTTAAACGTGCATTTGATCACTCTGATGTCCTGCCAGGTTGAGGAATCTCTGACCTACACATCTCTTCAAAGAACTGTCATTGTCGTTTTCAAAACTGTTCATTTTCCTTGAGCTGAGTACTTATTTTTAAATCCTTCTATTTCTTTTTCACTCCGTAAAAGTGAGTCATCACCTACTTAGCACCTAACTGTTTACCATCAAGATATTTTTATGCCCTAAATTAATAACTTTTTTAGGTCAAAGAAGATGGTTAATTTTTGATGTGTTAAAATTGTGCATACTTCCGAAAGGGCTGAAATGATCTCTATTTTTTATTTGTCCATCAAATCGATAGGCTTACTTTGAGGGCCCTAAAGGTTTGCCTCTGTAATAATGATGTAAATGGCAGACATTCATTTTGTAGATTCACAATTAAACATTATGTATATGCAGTGGCAATGATTTTCCTTGCAGGAAAAATGTTAACAGATTTTTACTAATTTAGAGGAAAGACAAGCCAAATTAGAAGAAAGTCGGCACTATAAATATTTCAAAAAGAATATCCATTTTTTATTTTTTATAATATACAGCTAAGACTAAGTGACACTGAAGAAGGAAGCTTTGCCTTATGCAGAACAATTAGGGAAATAGCTGAGAATGTGGTGAAATTAGCCTCAAAATTGGAGTATATTCTTCTCAAGTACTTGGGTGATTTTGTTATACGTTGTAATATTATCTCTGCCATCTTGTATGACTTATCATACACAATATTTTTTTAAGGCTACCTGTTCAGTAAAAGAAATAAGCCCATGTTGCTGTAGTTTGATTTTATGAGTTACTGTTATTGGTTTTTTTTTTTCCCCCAGAATCTGTGAAATGGTGCAGTGGATAACTAGGATATTTTGTTATCTGCTCTATCCATTCTGGAATGATACAGCTGTTTTTGTCTGATTTGAGTTTTTCTTTTTTTAAGTATTTATTTATTTTTGGCTGTGTTGGGTCTTAGTTGTGGCACGCAGGATCTTTCTTTGTTGCAGCACACGGGCTTCTCTCTAGTTGTGGTGCACGGGCTCAGTAGTTGTGGCGCATGGGCTCAGTAATTGTGGCGCACGGGCCTAGTTGCCCCACGACATGTGGGATCTTAGTTCCCTGATGGGGTTGAACCCGCGTCCCCTGCATTGGCAGGCATATTCTTAACCACTGGACCACCAGGGAAGTCCCCTGATTTGGGTTTTTCTTAACACATATAATGCCTTGATCACATTATGGAAGACCTGACCCCTGGCTGCTCAGAGCCATAGACTCGTAGTCTGTCCTATGAGGCTCTCCCAGCTAACCTGTTGGCCCACTGTCGTAGACAGACTTTTGTGCTTCTGTTGAATTCTGTGTATTTCACTTAATAAAATTAAAATGCAGGGAGAAAACCAGTTAAAGATGTCTATGTTTTGTAATATGTGGCTTAAAGAAAATGTATGGAATTTAGGTATTTGTTTTTGCATGTATCATAGTATATATTCCCTTTTACCATCAGAATGATTAATACCTATTTTATTTAGAATTTTTGGCAAGTTGAAAATATAACCTTTAGAGAGAATTCAAGTTCTTATATTTGAATGAATAAAGTAGTTAAGTCATTAATCATGTGAAATTATTTCTCAGGGTATTAATAATCATCACTTTACCCGTGAACTTCTTTTCTAATCATAGAATTTTGATTGGTGAAGTTTTATTTGGAGGTATATCCCACTGTTAACAGGCCCAAAATACCTATGGAAAGAGTCAACAAATGTATTGATTGATTGGATTTTAAATTACATTGTTTGTAAGTTTATTTGACTTGTATCATATGTACTGATTTGTATATAACAGTTGCTCTGGATAGAGATGTGCTTCTACGGGTCTTTCATATTATTAGTGTTCAGTCTTTAATTCATTTATTAATTCATTCATCACATATTTATCGAGCATGAGCTTTGTGCCAAATACTTGGTGTGTGTTGGGGCTGGAGATATACCCTTGAATACCGCATACTTGGAGTTACTTTCTGTCTAGTGGGAAACACAGGAGATAAACAGGCCAAGAGATATACAGGGTCCTACAGGAGTTCCTAAAAGGGAGGGACAGACCCCAGAGGAAGCAGACGTCTAAGTTCACCTATGAAGGTCAGGAGGAGACATTAGGGCAAACGGAACTGGTGTGGGAACAAGATGAGGCTTGTTGGAGGCCTAGGGAGTGACACCTGCAGAAGGTTAGAAGGGAGAGGGTTGGGCATCTCTTCCAAGCACTGAAGAGGGAGGGTGTGAGGAAAAGGTTCTCTATGTTCAGCTTCTGAAGGAACCTTACAAGCTGTGTTCAGCATGTGTCATTCGTTTAGCAAATATGTACCAGGCACTTGCAATACATCTGGAAACAAAGGAGAAAACTACCCCCTGCCCTCGTGGAGTTTTTATTCAAGTGGAGAGGCTAGATGCATAGCTAGTGGTTTTGAAAATGGACCAGAAGCCGGTGCGGCCCAAATGGTCACAGTCTCAGCATTTGCCAGTGTCATCGAGCCCAATCAAAGGCTATTTGATAACAATAACCTTGCAGTCATTTCCAGCTGTGGCCTGGTGACTGCAGATAGATGTACTGTTAACTCAGTATACTTACAGGGAAAGTTGGAAGTTACCTGTAGTTTATATTTATGATCACTCACCTCTTGCCAGGTATTGGGCTAAGCAAAGAGCATACCACGCCTGAGGGCAAGTCCTGAAGTTCACTGCAATTGGTATTTCTAGTTGATCAGATAGATATTCCTGAAGAGTACCGGGCTTTTCTGTAATGTCAGATGAGGGTATTTGAGGGGTGATCAGAACACATTACCAGAACCAGGATTCTTCCTTGGAGCATATGATAATATCGCTACATAGAAAAATTGATTTTTTTTCTTACTCTGAAAAGAAACAAAAATTCTACATAGTGATTGAAACTAGACATTTGCTAATCACTCAAAGTTAATTATTAAAAATAAGTAAGTTTCAGGGACTTCCCTGGTGGTGCAGTGGTTAAGAATCCGCCTGCCAACGCAGGGTGCATGGGTTCGATCCCAGGTCCGGGAAGATCCCACATGCCGCGGAGCAACTAAGCCCGTGCGCCACAACTACTGAGCATGTGCTCTAGAGCCTGTGTGCCACAACTGCTGAAGCCCGGGCTCCTAGAGCCCGCACTCCGCAACAAGAGAAGCCACCGCAGTAAGAAGCCCGTGCACCGCAACGAAGAGTAGCCCCTGCTCGCTGCAACCAGAGAATGCCCGTGCACAGCAACGAAGACCCATGCAGCCAAAAAAAAAAATTAAATAAGTAACTAAATTTATTAAAAAAAAAATAATCCCTTTAAAAAAATAAGTAAGTTTTATTATGATTAACACTATTTTGGTGAAATTAACAAAGAGCCGAGAGGATATCGGAAGTCAGTGTGTAGAAGGAGAAATACAGTTAAGCAGAGTGAATGAGGAAAGATGTGTTTGAATTTGCTGTACAGTTGCGAGCACATTGAATGAAACCATTTGATGCGTGAGAGGTATTTGAAAGAAATTAGTGTAGTCTGGCAATCCGAGCCTGTTTTGTTTTATTTCGTTTAGAATAAAAGTTGTAAGTGGGTAGGAATTATGCCTTTAAATGTTAGCCTATAAAGGACTGGAAAACTACTCAAGGGTAACAGCTGAAGAGGAAATGGCTCTGTCAGCGTCATGCACATGGGTGATTGGGCACATAAGGGACACAAGCAGAGCGAAAGGTGCAGAGGGAAGAGGTCATGAAATGAGGAGGCTTGTTTGGAACTAAAATATAATAGCAAAAGCAAAAAAGCCTTGGGAACCACCGAGGTGATATATTTTTCTTCTTAACATAACACAGATACGTGCAGTTGAAAATGTGTGGTGCTTCTTGTATAGATGTTGCTGTCATCAGCAGCACACACAGTTGGATATATTTGGAGAAACATTTAATCTCATGGTTCTCCGGTCTTTGTCCGTGCCACCAAAGGCATTCAAAACAGTCCAGATTTAGGTCCAGTCTTTGTATCTGTTGTACAAATAAACAGCTTCCTTGACACATAAGAGCAAATTAAATCCGTGCTCCATCAGCACTAAATTCTAAATAATGACCGTGACCTTTGTCCAACAATGTCCATAATGCTTATTTGCTAATGTCCATAAACGTTCATCAATATCCTAATGTGGTAACAATAGCCACTCGATATTTTGCTCTTACTCTGTGTCAAACACTGTGCTGTTGTTTGCAGATTTTATCTTACAGCGTCCCTTTGTGAACAGTATGTACGAATGAGGAAAGTGAAGGACAGTGAGGTTAAAATCCCCCAGGTGGAGGGCACACTCCTAGTTGGTTAGTGGTATGATTGTGATTTTTACATGGTCCTGCCAGACTCTGAAGCATGTATTCTAACCAGCAGACCCAACTGCTTCCCTGGACAGTGCAGGTAGATGTGACAGGTCAAAAGTATTCCAAGTAAATGTAAGATACAGAAAACCAGGGTTTAAGGACCACACTAATGACTGCTGTACCTTTTTTTTTTTTTTTTTAACATTTTAGCACAATGTTAAACCATAATGATAAAGAAAAGAACCTTACGAGAGGAATGATCCAGGGTTGCAAAAGTCAAGGGAAAATGTCACCATCATTATTTTTTAATAAGGGACGAGTGAAGCTGATGGGCGCAGGACCTGTTGCTTTATGAATAGGAATGCCTGCCTCTGCTAAGGACCTGGATTTGCCAAGTGCACGGCTGGCCTGGAATTAGACTCCCCTGTGGCATTCAGGTCAGCTTTTACACCCAAGTAGTTTACGATCTGTGACAATTTTCAGCAAAATAGTATGCAAGCACTTCGGAACAATTTAGAGAACCAGAATGCAAGCAGAATCCGAGTAACGAATGTTCTCAGTGGGGAGGCCTGAGGGAATGGTTGTAGAGTCCTAGAATTTTTGGAGAGAGATCAGACTTAGAAATGAGTTGTTTGATCTGAGGTAGTTGATCTTAGAATATCTGCCGCTCATCTTTAACTGGCTGCTACTTCTCCTCCCGTCTTCGGAGAAAACGTGACCCTTCTTCATTCTCTTGATAACCCTCGGCATTTGCATCTTTCAGCTTATTTAAACGTGCTAGTCCTGGAATCTTTTTCCAGAAATCTTTCCTGTTCCATCTTCTTTCATCTTCTCCCCTTCCTCGCGGCTCTTCCTTCTGCGGATAAAAGTGCAAATGGATCTTTTCGTTCTCTGGCAGCGGTTGTCAGAGTGTGGTTCATAGACCACACATGCCAAGTCTCTTGGGGTCAAGTTCACACTGGGACACACTTCAGGTCTACGAACCAGCACCTCAGTCGGGTGTAGTTGAAGAGCTTTCCTGAAACTATCTAGGTAGTTAGTTTGACATGGAAGGTAGCACAGCCCCAAATTCCTTGTTTTTTCCCTAGCCTATTCTTTCTGCCTTTCGAAACCCACCTCCTTCAGCGTGCACAATGTCAAAATCTGTGAACTCTGTCTCTGCTTTTCTCAGTGATTTTTTTCCTGTGTGAGCTGTTTTCCTCTTTTATCTTTATAGATATAGGCATGGGAAGAGCTTAGAATTTGGGGTTAGAGTGGGCTTTGCTTTCCAGCTTCATGACTTAGTGCCTGTGTGATACAGGACCACTCATTTCTCTCTGGTAGGATGTCTGTCTTGGAGGTTGGCATGGCTAGCAAGTGGCATTTTTGATTTGGAAGCCCCAAAGTAGTTGTTTTTGCTCTGAGTCTGCCTCTCCCAGTGCCCTGGTGGAGGATTTGGGAATTACACCCTTTGCCGGGTTTATGGCTGCTGGGTGAGAGAGCCACTAGATGAACTGCCTGCCCCACACACCCACGGTCCTTTCCTGCAACAAATCATGGGCGGTTTGGCATGGCAAGTCGTGGAAGAGAGAAATCCCCTCTAGTGAGCCAGAAAATGCAACAGGATCTGTCTGAGATGGCTAGAGATAGGTGTGTGATCCACTTTACCCCCTGCCAGAAAAAGATTCTTTCCTTGACAGCTGGAGAGATCAAAGGTCTAAAACCATGGATACAGGGAGATGAATGGCGTAATATTAATATGATGTGAATTATATAGCTTGTAACATTTAAGGTCAACATGTCTAATTTCCTCTGTCTGGGAACCCCCAGCAGCCATGCGTAGAGAGGAATTCCAATCACAGGAGTCTTCAGCTCCAAGGAGACAGGTAGCCATTACCTGCCTGTGAGCAGCTGTGCCATCCAGGCTTTAATAGTCTGTGATAGGTCATGTCAACAAACAGGAATCTGCAGGCTTGGGGAGTGGGGGACTAAATCCCTGGACTGAGGAAGACTTACTGATGAGCCAGTCTGGTAAATGGGTTTTTCAAGAATCATCCTGGAAGAGATGGACCACACCTCTTGAGTGAGAGCAATATGAGGGTCTAGTATGTCACCTGTTACTAAGAAAGGGTCCATGTTTTGTCCTAAGCCAGGGTATGAAGTATAGTCATTCATTGTTGTGCAGAAATGTCACAGGACTTGCAGCTTTGGGACTTTCAAAGGAAGGGATGGGAAGATTCCATGAGATGTGTGGTGCTGGTGTGGTGTGTGGTCCAGGGCTTGGGTCAGAGAGCTTCAGCCCCCATGGGAGGTTGTTTCATTTGGGACAACCCTGCCAAGGATTCATTTCATTATATGCTTTCTGTGGGCCTTTCATGGTTCTTGTTTTCTTATTTTGACCATGAATACATTTACTGATTTTTAAAATCTCCACCACTGTAGCTTTTCATTGATAAAATGTTTACTATCCTTATTTTAAATTTTTCTTATTTTTTATTTTTTTGCGACACGCGAACCTCTCACTGTTGTGGCCTCTCCCGTTGCGGAGCACAGGCTCCGGATGCGCAGGCTCAGCGGCCATGGCTTACGGGCCCAGCCGCTCCGCGGCGTGTGGAGTCTTCCCAGACCGGGGCATGAACCCGTTGTCCCGTGCATCGGCAGGCGGACTCTCAACCACTGCGCCACCAGGGAAGCCCTATCCTTATGTTTTACAGTTCTTTTTAAAATTAGCTTTTAACTTTTTTCCATGACTGTTTCTTTTCTATATGTTTTCTACTTTTATATTGTCTGTTTTTATCTGATTAAGGTGTTGCTCTATACTTGCCCTTCTTCCCCTGGGTAGACTTCTCATTGATTTACCAAAATAGCTCTCCACTATGAAGCAGAAGGCTCACAGGGTATAATCTTCTAGGTTATAAGGCTCAAACTAAGAGAACAAGTTTGTTTCTTGACACCAAACATTATTCATCCTCTTAATTTCGAGCCTTATAGCTTGAAATCCATGGTCTGTGATGAAATGGAAGCCATTTCTCTGAGCCTTACTACTCTATCTTAAAAATGAAGATGATGAGCTCTACCTCAGAGCCTTGTAATGAAGATTAAATGAGATATATATATCTAGCACAGGAGCTAGAAATACGAGATGCTTAATAAATGTAATTTCATTTCTTTTTCAATTTCTGTAAAACTCCAGGGAACATTAGTAAATGTCTAGGTATAAAAAGAAGATGATGATGAGTTTGGTGTTAAGTTTGAGGTACTTTTAAGCCATTCAAGTGAAGATATCAAGTAGGCAGTTGGAGTTATGGGTATAAAGCTCAGAAAAGTCTGAGCAAAAGGTCTTCAGCTGAAGGGGTCGTCAACATACAGAGGCAAGTTGAAGATAGAAGGTTGCGTATGGAGTCTCAAGTGACAAGGAAACCTAGGGCCTCACAATTGAAGGATTGTCAACACTTAAAGTCTTTTGGGTGAGAATAAAATAGAACCCCCAGGAGTAGGAGAAAAGGGAAATGTGTTGTCGTGGAAGCCGTGTCACGCGTGTTTTTTTTAATTAATTAATTTATTTATTTTTGGCTGTGTTGGATCTTCGTTGCTGCATGCGGGCTTTCTCTAGTTTGTGGTGAGCAGGGGCTACTCTTACTTGCAGTGCACGGGCTTCTCATTGCTGTTGTTTCTCCTGTTGTGGAGCACGGGTTCTAGGCGTGTGGGCTTCAGTAGTTGTGGCACGCGGGCTTCAGTAGTTGTGGCTCACAGGCTCTGGAGCACAGGTTTAGTAGTTGTGGCACATGGGCTTAGGTGCTCTGTGCCATGTGGGATCTTCCCAGACCAGGACTTGAACCCATGTCCCCTGTATTGGCAGGGGCATTCTCAACCACTGCGCCACCAGGGAAGTCCCTGCATGTTTTTAAGGAGGGGATAAGAGTGTCTTTCTGACCACCAAGGAAGATGAGAACTGAACATTGTCTATTGGCTTTAACTTCTTAGTGGTCATGGTTGACAGTTCCCAAGGGTTTTCTTGGACGAATCATGGGGTCGGAAGGCTCCACTCCCTACTCCCACAGAACTGAGATATCTTTCCTCTGACCTGGCCAAATATTCAACTTTTATACTTCTAATGTGATTTTTTCTTTATGGTTTGTAATGATAGTTGTTTGTACTTAGCCTCGTTTCCATAATAAATTATCAGTTTCCTGAAAGCAGAGGTCATGCAAAGTACCATATAAATCACACCTAGTAAGTATTTAACAGTTCAGCTTCAGAATCGTGGGTTCTCCCAGAACAAGGCATGTTTCTTTGTCTGTTCATCCGTCCATCCATCCATCCGTTCGCTGAAGAGTGCTTTATTTACCAACTCCATACCACGTGCCAGGCACTATTTTAGGCTATGTGAATATAGTGGTGAACAGAAGATATTCCTTTTCTGCATGAAACTTACATTGTGGTGGACATGATAAAGAATAAATACATATTCCGAGTGCCTTTAATGTCTTGTTTCTCACAACAACCACATGGCATAGATATTATACTCGTCCTTTTTTTTTTTTGATGAGAAAATGGAGGCACAGAAATATTCAGTAACTTGCCAGGGTCATCAGTTCATTAGAGGTGGATCTGGGATTCAAACTCAGGCATTTTGACTCCCAAATCCAGGCTGTTAATCACCCCACTGCACTGCAAAATGTTTGGCATAGAGTAAACTATTATTATTATTATTAATACTAATGTTATTAATAGCAATTATTCCTCAGCATAGGGATCTTTTATCCCAATTCAGATAAGGAAACAGATCCCACCAAATTATTGGCAAAACTGAATTCAGAAGCCACATTTCCATGTTCCCAATCCAATGTTTTTCCCTCATACAGTACCTCTCCTTTAAGGGAGGGAGTCTGGAGGGGTGAAGAGGTAGAAGAAGGGTGGAAGGATGAAGGAATGGGCAAAGAGAAAGAAGGATGTGTGGAAGAGATGTAGGAAGGAATTAAACCTGTTTGATTTGGGATTTTTGACGCTAACAAACTATGTCTACTTTTTCAGGTTTTTTCCCTATATTCTCAAGAGGGAATATCCTTAAAATAAGAATATTTCCATGCAAAGTAATCATATTCCATTTCATAGGCTAGCAAAAGATTTCAGGAGCTAGGAGGCCCTAGCTAGTTAAAAGTAAAAGACTATATTTTGGAAAGGACATTATTACTGGCTTTTATATTGTGAAGGCATTGGTTGGAAGATACAGTAGAAGTTTTGTTTACCAACAGCCAAGTCTTTGAGGAGTGTATGTACGTGTATGTGTGTGTGCACACGTGTGCACAATGTATATAGGAGTACGTACTTATTTTATAAAATCCTGGTAATGTTGAGTTTACTTTGTGTATATGTTTTGGGGGAGAGGATGCTGAAACATTTCTCGGGGATGGGAAAGTTTTTGTACTTATATGCATGGCCGCTGTAATATCAGGCACCATATTTAAGCATCACAAATATACACTAAGCAAGGGACAGATGCACAAGGAATTTAAGCAGAGTTTTTCTAAATGGCAAATAATTAGAGGGGAACAGATGCCTATGGGCAGCAAAGGATGAAATGAGGTACCAGGAATTTTAAAAGGGAGATGGAAATACATATGTAGAATGTAGTTGCTCTCAAGGATGTTTAAGCCTAGAGGCTGTTCTTTCCCAAAGTTCTCTGTTTTTTGTGGGTTTTGACATTAAATTTTGTTCTCTCTTTACCTATATTCCCCAAAGAAATAGATCATGCTAATCATTCCAAAGTGGAACAGATTTTCTTTCGAACCTCAGTTTTGGGTGACTTTGTGGGTTGCATCTCTTTCTTCTCTCTCCCCAGGGCCGTGTCTTTTCACAGGACTGCCAGGATATGACATTTCTCACAGTGTCACTCCTCATTATTCACTATTTATTCCCCATCTACTTCCAAAAGGGTTTTTAGCTAGCCTACCAATGAAAGACGCCTACAAATGTGATTTTTTCCCTTGATGTGCCTTTTAGGATGGACACACCCTCCTTTGGAACAGTCCTGCTGTCCAGTGGGTTGTGTCCATCTGAGAACTCTTCTGCATAGTCCTGAGGTCGAAAAGGAAACAGATCTCCAAGAATAAAGTAGAGAAGAGCATGAGGCATTTCCCGTCTTCCTGTAGAGTGGTAGTTTAAACAGCAGGGCCATGGAGCAGAGCGATTCAGCAACCCAGCAAAGCCGAACAGTAGCACCTCATCATTATCCTTCAGTTTGAAATTTACCTGTTGTGATCATTGTAAAAAAAGAAATGAAATCTCTGTAATTATATTGGAAGGGGGAGGAGATCATGTTTTAGTTCCTTTGATCTTGAGCTAGAATAGGCTCTGCTTTTGGAAATTTAATTTGAAAGAATCCAACGTACACATCTGCTTTTTGTACTGCAAGTTCTGTTGAGCTTGGAAATAGAAATTTATTAATGCAAATGTGTAGAGACTGTTCCTTGAGGAAAAAAAAATGCATTCAAAACACAAGGTGATCCTTTCTACATAGCTATGGAAGATTTTAATAAATACGTTCTCCGTGTTTCTTCTAGAGTTCAGGGATGGGGTTCCTTGTTAACAAGGACTAAGCTTTGAAATTACAGGACGCTTTGGGGAACAGAAAGATTCATGATTACTTCAATATTTAAAAGTTTCCGAAGGACAAATTAGGTGGATAAGAGATGAGAAGCAGACTGAATCCTCAAAAGAAAGAAAGAAAAAAAAAAACCAAAAACAAGTGCGTCATCAAACCATTTTGAGAACATGTTTGAATTGATGGTAGGGTCCATGCTAAGAGACAAAGCTTTCATTTCAACGAATCCAGTCTGCCTAGTGTTCTGGAAAATTGCCTTTGCCTGTAAATGGAATGGCATGCAGAATTTAGGTAGGACACTTTCTCACCCAACTTAGCCTGCACTCTTTATTTTCGTACCATTACATGAAACTGCACATAAATGACACGTGACTTAATCCTTAGAGTGGCCGAATTGCATGGTCTATTTTGATTAACTTTTTCTTGTTCTCAGTGTAAAATTTCCAGTAAAGCCTAAAATGTCGTGAGCATTTTGGGACATAAATCCCTTAAGCTATTTTGTAGTCATATAGTTGTCCTTTGTAGGGTTTGAGTGCTTTCCTAAACTCCTTCTCATCTCCAAATGGGCAAAATAAATTATAAATTGCTGAGAGCATTCAATCACTGGATGAGCAGTCGTCTCCTAAAGCTGGGGAAAGTATCCTTTTTCAGTTCTTTGAGTAAATGGAGGTGATTCCTTCTCATATTTGTGCTCTATAACAGATCTCAAAAACTTGGTTATAAATTACCCAGGCTTAAGAAGGAGTTCATGATGAAAGACTATATTGAATTAATAAAACCAGTCTTTCTTTTTCTGGTGTGATGTAAAGAGATTTTTTTTTTCCAAAAGTGGTAGGTAGGTGGGCTTCAGTGCATTCTGTTGGTTACTTGTTACTTTCTTCCCCAGTGAGTTTTTTGTTTGTGTGTGTGTGTGTGTATGCTTCTTTTAAGGAACAGAAAGGTGAAAACCTGCAAAGAGTTAGGCTGGGAATTAGGAATTCTGAGTTTAAAACAGGGAGCTATCCTAACGTGTTGTGTCGGAGTTCGTGTTTCAGTTGTATTGCCGGGATAGCCCGTGACCCTTGCAAGTGTACAATTTCATTTGGGTTCAGTGATTCCTGGATGAGTCTGTGACATAGGACGCCAAAGGCCACAGGGATTATTTAATATACAAAATGTTAGGACAGAGTTGGCTCCCCCAGAGTCTTCTGAGTAACAAGGATTTCATCTGAACCCCTTTTGGGGGGGACCACGGAAAGTATTGCTCCGCACTTCCAGTGAATCAGTTTCTAACCTTTACATCAAAGGGTGACTTTGTCCAGCTCCCCACATCTCCCTTCCTCAGAGGCGGGAGACCCCCAAACAAAATTTCTATGTCTAACGGCAGACAGTTGGGGTGCTGTAACCAAGCAGTCACCCTTAAAAATTAATGAGCTTAATGATGGTTCGGAGAAGCGATCGCGCTGGTGGTCGGGGAGGGAGGGGCCGTGGGGATGGCAGAAGGAAGAAGGCTGGACTCCTCGTAAGTGACAATGATGGGAGCCCCTGTCCTTACCTCCCCTCCCCAGTCTCCCTTCCCACTCCCTCCCCCCAGTCGCCAGCCCTTCCATCCTCCTCTCTTCACAGGAGCCACAGCAGATAGAAAGACAGGGCGATTATGAAGATGTCAGTTGGAGCGTAGGCAGGCGAGAGGGGAGCAGCGCTCCAGATGAGGTCCGGGGGGGGCCGAGGAGGGTCACTCATGGACGACCGTGTGTGTGTGTCTGACAGACTGTGAAATGGTGCGTTGTTGCACGGCTGCGCTGCACCTGGGCCCTTCATCTGTGATTGATTGGTTTGGTCATGTGTAATGGTCCCATCTGCTCTGTGTTGTTTTTCTTTTTTTACTTATAAACACCGTTCCCAGCGGCTGAGAGAGGATGAGCTATGTTTTGTCATCTTCACTTACACTTTAGCTCAAAAAAATGGTCAAGTAGGTAAGCTCTAAAGTGTATCCAAGTAATGTAGCAGCAAAGTCTGGGTTTCCCCCTTTGCTTGGGGGTTTGTGTGTGTGTGTGTGTGTGTGTGTGTGTGTGTGGTGTGTGTGTGCGCGCATGTGTGTGCGCCCTCCTGCGCACGCGTGTGTGCCTGGAGTTTTCATGCTGCCTGTTAATATCCGAATAGTTCATGAACCACAGAAGACCAAAAAATTGCAGAAATGATTTGCACAAATCTGTGACTCTTACTGCAGCGGGGAGTTGTTTTTTTTTTTTTTTTTTTTTGTAACGGAGCCAATACTTAATTAAAACCGCTGACATCATGGTGTTATAATTAAGCGTGGCATTAATTAAGCTGGAATAACGATTTTTTTTTATTAAGAGCTGCTTCTATTGTATAAGACCGTTATCGGCTAAAACCAAAATAATTTTAAAGCAAAAATGAATTCCCTCTAAACAAGCCCTTTTCAACTTCCCCAAAGTCCGGCCTCAGGACTGTCGTCATCAGGGCTGTGTGTGTGTGTGTGTGTGTGTGTGTGTCTGTGTGTGTCTGTGTGTGTCTGTGTGTTGGGTGGTGTTGGGATGGGGGACGAGTACAAGTGAAATTTGTTTTTTTTCACCCAAAAATGCTGATCGGCTCCTGGCATTCTGATGGCTAATTATGCATCGGAGAGCTTCGACAGCTGCATTCATCATCATAAAATGTAATAATTAATGACATTCCAACAAAGAAAAATATGCAAATGAGGACTCATTAGCATTTTCATATTCAGCTTTGATAATGCTTTTGCTGACAAGGTTGTAATTAATGAAAATTCATGTCGCAGTCAGGAGATTGGATCGGTTTCATTCCGCTCACAATTCCCAAATGCTTGCATTATGGAAAATCGGCAGCTCTGCCAACTTTTCAGGGAAGAAAAAAACACACACACACACTAAAAGCACCAGATGCAAATTAATGGTAGGGAGTCTTTAACTCTTTAAACCACCCCCCTAAATTTCCATCATAGGAAACATGTGATGAGTTTTAGCCTAAGAACTAGATTCTTTTTTTTTTTTAATAACAGCCCTGAAAGTACTTTTATTTGTGACCCAAGTATGAGAATTTCTGGCAAACTTTTTTTTGTAATATTAAGGAAAAAACCCTCTACTTTTCCCCCTCTTTTCTTTTCCCTTTCAAGACTATTTAAATTTACGTAGTAAAACATGTTAGGACAGCCAAGCCCCAGCGTGTTGTGTTCTGTCCTCTAGCTGGCAAATTTACGGCACGACAGTTTATTCATCCTCATGCTTTTTGGAGACACCTCATCACGTATTTGTGCTTCGATCTTCCGGTGCCTCCCTCCGTGTGCTACCCATAAGGTCGAAAGAAAAGCAAGTATTCTGTTTGTCTATTCAGGGTGAGTTTTTTTTTTTTCTTTTTTGGACGATTTTTTTTTTCTGTGCTTTTTCTTTTTAATATATTCCCTTTGTGGTTTAATGTAAGAGTTTGGGAATGTGCCCATAATTCTCTCACTCAACACTTCAGGTTTAGTGTTGGGCTTCAAACGTAATTTTAAGAGACCCAGTACAATCCAAATGGATACCCAGAAACCCCAGAACCAGAGATATGGACAAGCATTCAGTACAGAGAGCTATTAATTTATAAACCTTCTGTGTGTTGCTTTCGGAATGTGTGACTGGAGATTGGCAAATAACCACTTCGTGCCAACCTGGTACCATGATTTGTTAGACTAGCCTAAAGTTAAACCGAAACTTCTATCTCACTCTTGACATTAGAAAGAAAAAACCTAAACATAGTCCTGACTGGATGTAAGATTTGATCTTCAGGTTACAAAATGATTATTACTACGTCAGATCTTTTTGCTGAGGCAGATGTTTAAAAAAAAACAGGTTTGTATAAGGATTAAAGGAAAGGTTTGCATAAGGGGAGAATGAAAGCATATTTCTTTAAAAATTGTCAAATTAATAAGCATTTTTACTCTCAAATAATATAAAACAACTTCAGGCAGTTCCTAAGATGCAGTTTCCTGTTTATTTAAAGTTAAGTTATAATTCCCCAAGTTGCTAGCCCAGCATAAAGAATATAAATATGCCTTGTTAGGGGAAGGTAGAAACTTTGATACGCTAGGTTTTATTTTTTAGAGTATCTCAGTGAAATAGAGAGTATCATGAGTTATTTAATGAGAATTTTAAAGTGAATCTTTTTTTCCTATTATGCAATTAAGAATGACTAGATTTTTATTCCTTATTAATCTTTTAGAGATCTGAGAAACAGAATTTTATTTCAATTTCTTGCTTTTTCCAACTTTCGTCTTGTCACAGTTTGTATATGAATGTGTGAGTGTACACACATGTTGTGTAAATGTGTGTGTGTCAGTATCTGGAGATTACGGTGAGTGAGTCTGTCCCCTTTCCTTTAAAATCTATTGTGTTAAAATAGCAGGCAGAAGAAGGTTTTTTTTTTCTTTTAGTTTACTTGTTTTTGATGTGGGCAAACTGCCCATCCAGATGGTAGAAATTCACCTGTAAACAATCTGAAACGATAGGTTAATTCTGACATTTTATATAACTTTTTAATTTTCTTTTCGTACAGTACAACTGAGTGCAGAGTAACTACTCAAGATGATGTTTCCTCACCACCAACCCCCGTTTTCTTTTAAAGCGCTTCCTGCTGTGATTGGTTCTCCCCCTGCCCCAAATCAGTATTTTGGGCTCAATTAAAATCTGTGGCTTTAGGCACTTTGCTGTTCTTGTCAAAACCACATCTGATGAAATCTTTGACTGCTTTTAATATGTGTAAATGAGGAATTGATGGGAGAAGTAAAGGAACAAGTGTCGATCAGCAGGTTAGTGGTGGAGAAGCAGATCATTTTAATTGTAGAAGCTCAACGATCCTCTGGCTTTGATAAATTCACCGTTAGTTTTCTCCTCCCACCAAATTCACAACTCCTACCTTTCTCAGCAATGCCCAGCCTGGTGTTAGCAACCGGAATCCTGAAATTTGGTTTTGTTTTCAGTGTGGTTAGCCTCTGGTGGCTTCTGTGCCTGAGCAAACTGGAGATGCTTTGAAATGATTTGTTGACCTGTTATCAAGGAATCCCGTTATTTCTCAAAGCAGGTTTTGGGGGTGTTTACACAGTAGAGCATGAAAGGGAAAGGGAGTATTGGAGATTGTTTTCAGTCATAGTAATTGTAATCGTACTGTATTTACAAGTTCCTTTTGAATGCTATCCTCTTGTTTTTATTTCTAGAAAAATCCTTTGAATACATTATTTCCCGAGTTGTTTACATAATAAAGATGGCTCTAGGGGCATCTTCCCTGGTTTATTCCCTTGGGAGAACATTTTTGAAAGTGATCCACTAAGATTATACCTGTTCAGATTTGGGACCCTAGTCGTGGTACTGTTGGCTGCTTTTTCTGTTTCCTGTTTTGCAGATGTTAATTCCTTTGGGTAATTTTTTTTAAGTGATGAGATTTTCACTGTCCAGCAGCAAGCCACGTTTCCTGGAGTTACTGAACTCTGAAATAGGAAACCTGTGGGTGATCAGTTCTACCCTCCCCAGAAGCTGTTGCTTAAATCAGGGAGAATTACTGCCCCATGACTGAGAATTTTAAAGGAGTTGTTTCACTAAAATATCCACAAGTTTTCTTTCAGGTATTGCAACAAAATTCACATGTGTTTGTGGCCCATGAAGCCAGGATTCCTGGCAGGATTCTCATCCAGTTGCTTCTCCTGTTTCCCTTGCAAACTTTCCCATTGGTTGGGGTCTGTGGAGAGATTTCAGTGGCTGGCTGGTGGAAATGTTTAGGAGAACATTTGCGTATCAAAACAGCCTAGATATTTGCAAAAAAAAAAAAAAATGTTTATCTGAGAAAAAAAGAATCCACTTAGGATTAGGAAGTCACTGCTTTAAACATTTTAAAAGCATTTGTGATTTCCCGGAGTATATTATGTACGAGTAAGGCCTAACCTGACATTCAGGGGTCATGCCCGCATACATATTTTTAAAAAGCTTATAAGATAATGAACATTTTGCTTAATGATTAAGATCTGTACCTATGTGTGGTATAAAAATTCCCCCCAAATTAAAGGGCACAAATATATCCAAAAATTGTTTATGATTTAGTGAACCTATGAAACAAAAGATGCAGGGAAAGTGCCTCATTCTTTTCCTCCTTTATGTATTTTTCCCCCATAAAACCCAATTGTGTTGCTGTGTTGTGACATTCGGTTCTACTGGAGTCCATGAGCTTTCTCTTTTTATTTATTTATAATCTTTATTGGAGTATAATTGCTTTACAATGGTGTGTTAGTTTCTGCTTTATAACAGAGTGAATCAGCCATACATATACATATATCCCCATATCCCCTCCCTCTTGCGTCTCCCTCCCACCCTCCCTATCCCACCCTCTAGGTGGTCACAAAGCACGAGCTGATCTCCCTCTGCTGTGTATAAGCTTTCTCTTAATGGTGATGATTTAAATATCAGATCTTCCTCTTTTTTTCTTGGTAAAGAGTTTAATGTGGACTTACTGGTGTTCAGATTATTAAAGTTTTAACTGCATTACACTGATAGGTTGGAAACAGCAAATATAAAACTCAGGGCAGGCCAATTTTGTTAACAGCGTAGGGGCTGAACGTTGACAATTACTGTACTTAAAAATCCCTCGGATCAGGTGTTATTTTGCCGTCTGGACATTTTAATTAGTAATAAAAATGTGGATCTGGATACACAGAAGTAGGATCTACAGTACACAACGGCCCGATGCACTCTGTTGGTTTTGAGGTGTGCCTGGCTACATTTTGTGTGTGTATGTGCTCGTGTGTAAGTGTAATAGTGTGTTGAGTATGTGTTCATTCCTCCTAGTAAAGCCAAGCATAGGATTCTATCACAATACCAAAAAACGTGGCTACTTTTCTTGAATAAGAAGTGAAAATGTGTAAAAAGTGTACTTATATTCCTAAGTAATACTTGCCTATATCTTTTTAATGGTCATGCTTCCTCGTGTAATATATGGTATGGCATGTCAGTACAATGCTGACATTAGAGGTAGGCTTGGGCAAAAGATGTGGCTCCTCCATTTCATAGCTGTGTGCCCTAAGACAAATAAATTAACCTCTCTGGGTCTCCCTTTTTTCTTACATATAGAATGAAAGTAATGATAATAATAATGATACCTATCTAACAGAATTATGATGAAGCTTATAAGAGCATGTATATGAAAGCACTTGGTAAAATACAAAGAGCTGTAACAGTTGATTTTTAATACAAGTTGCCAGTCATAACCCACATAAGCATCTTCGTAATTCAATAAATTGTCTCATATTAAAAAATAAGGAGATGCAAATATAAGAGTACAGTAACAAATAGTAACTTTAGGACCACCAGAAAATATGTTCATAATTTTAAACATAAAGCAAAGTGATCCATTTTTATAAAGTATCTGTATATGCTCTTTGAAATAATGTTATTCTTAATTAAGGCAGAAGCGGGTACATTTGAGGGAAATAGTGACCCTCTGGAGAAATGGAGACTGAAAATAGGGAAATGAGTCTTAGTGTCTTCTCGTTCGGAAAGATGCATACATGTTTCTCTTAATCATTATGAATTTCTTGTTTGTAAACCAGTGTGAATACTTAAACGATAGTCATTATTGTTTAGAAAAACCTACCATTACAATTTATACACACACAGACACAAACACACTCACACACGCATCATATTATATGTAAATTTGCTCAAGAAGGCATTCTCCCCAGGAAGTGAGGGTGTTGATAAAATTGATGTTTGACACTGGACCAGATGAGTTTGGATACTTCTGTAGAAAGCTTTTTCTGTTTTTATTACAAGTTCAGTTCTCTTCCTGAGCATTCTTCGGAAAGGATTTGTTTTCTTTACTGAGACGAATGGTGTCATGGAATACTGTGGTCTAATGATGCTATTTTGGTCATTTCATTAATTTCATCTTCTTCTCCCTTAAAGTAATAAATGCATACCTTGATTATAATACAAATTATATTTACATTACATTGTTTCTAAGAACAAATATTTATTTTTATAGACAACCTGGTTTTAATCAGTGTCTTAGAAAGCTTCTAAGACTTGTCTCTGGAACATGGTATTAGCAGAAGTAGGCAGTTTTTTTTTTTTTTTGGTGAGGTGTTAGGGGGAGCTAAATTCAACCAAGGCAGTCTTCAGTTAATTCATTAATCTGGTAAATATTAAGTAAACTGCAGAAGAAACAGAAACGTGCCAGTTGTGACTATACAGCTTTTCAGGTTTTTTGGACTTGAAAATGGAAACTGGTTTCATTTAACGTTCTATCAGTTTAATGTAAATGTCTCATTCTAATGACCAGTTTCATTGACATCTATTCTAATCTAGTGAACAGAGAGGCTCTACATATAATTTGTCTGGAAATTTTTGAAATGAGGCTACAGGTCCTCCTCTTTGAAGCTTCCTTTGATAAAAATGGCCTTGTGTGCCTTCACCTTCCAGAGTTCAGCATTGACAGTCAGGAGGTGAGAGAGAAATTGTGGGACTCCTTTAAAAATTATCCCAGAGAAGGGATTCAGCTACACATCGGGGGGACAACATTTAAAATTTATTAAAAAAGTAATTCAAAGGAAAGTCTGTAGCCAAACTCCTTAATTGTGATGCATTTGCTGAGTTCCCCTCTTCCACCGTCGGGCCTGCTCCGATGCCATATGGCCTACCATGGAACATTTAACTTGTCAGATATAATGGATTGTCCTGGAAGCAGATTTTTGCTTTGAGCATTCGGCTCCTTTCTTGCATTTCACTCTCAGCTCCAGGCTGCAGGATGAAGGATTGTGGTGGAAACGCAAAGAAGAGACACACAGTTGATTCCCCTTAAGAGAGTGACCTATATGCCACAAAATTTTACCCACGTAAAGAGGCATTATCCCCATCACTGGCCTTAGCGGGCTGCACGTCAGAATCATTTAAATTTGCCTGGACTTAACAAATTGTGTAAACATTTCAGAACTGAGTGCTTTGGAATAATAAACCATCATCATTTTAACTTATGCAGAAAGGGTGTAGCCACATCGGCCAAAAGATAAGTGTTATTTATCATGACCTACATGTAACCTATACCACCTGGTTGGTAGATGCTGTAAATTAAGTTCAACTCTCAAATCTACCGAGAATGCTTAAAAAAAAAATCACCTGATGACGATGTTACATGGCTTCATTGTTTTTGTTTAGTGAGTGAGGTGGGGTTGAAATGATCATTTAGGTGGATAGACAAGTAGCAGTTAATTATCCTACTAAGCTTTCCATCTTGAAACCTTCTGTTTATTCTAATGCACTTGAAATGAGAGATTGGACATCCTGTGGATTATTTAACTTTTATCTGTAAATGTAAAAAATACAGTATCTGAAGTTGGTTTTAATTTGTTGCTTTCATGAGGTAATTCATATTTTCTTTTCAATTTGTGATATTGTTTCTGAAATCAAAAGCTCGGAAAGGGCTAGGAGGAGTTTGTGACTTTTGCATCTATAGGATAACTTCCTTTAAAAGAATAAGCAGCACCCTTTCTACACGTACATGTACATACATAGCTGCGAGATACTCTTCTGGCAAAATCTGCTGTAACCCCAAAGCTAATATTGTAATACAAAGACCCAGAATAGACAACTTACAAATAATCAATCAAGCACAAACCGGTGGGAAAATAAGTAACTTATGTATCTCAATTTAACCATAAAACGGTACATATTCGATTGCTCTAGGGTTACAAAAATTAATAGATTTGTATATGACACATGGAATTACTCTAAAAGAAACTGTCTATTGGCAAAGGGTAATTTAATATACTTACCAAAACATGTGTGTTTATGTATTAGAAATTTAACATTTAATTTACTTCTACAAATTCATGTTTTCTAGATAATTCTTCATATAGATCTATAAAAACTACAGTGGCCTTGAAAACTGATATAACCTCACTTCTATACAAAGAAGAATTACTTCTTTTTAATGAACAACTTTCCGTGAAGCAGTTAAGAAATCTCTATTAAAGTCAGTATTGAATAATAAAGTGCACTACTGTATATTTCTTACTAATCCTAAACTGAGCACATTTGTTTTATTGATGCCCCGATAGGATGATTTTTTTCCCCCCTCTCTGTATTCAAATTTTGGTCAGGGTTAGTCCTAAATGAATTTGGGTGGTGCCTGGCCAGAGCCAGCTCTTGTTGGGGCTTGTGTGCCCTCTGCTGGCTCACATTGAAATGACTGGTATGTGGGGGTTCTTCATTTCTTTTACTTTTCAAGGTTGGTTTTTTTTTGTTTTTTGTTTTGTTTTGTTTTGATATTTTTACACAATCAGATATTTGCGGTGATTATAAAGTTGTAGGTTAATACTGAGTATGGAAGTTAATTTGTTTTTATTAGGAAATGAAGGGGTTTTGTTTGGGGTTTTTTGGGGGGAGTTTGCTTTTGCTAAATAGACTCAATAGCTCAAATAGCGTGTAAAGTATATGCCACTCTTTTTAAAAAATAAATTTATTTATTTATTTATTTATTTATTTATTTATTTATTTATTTATTTATTTATTTATGGCTGCGTTGGGTCTTTGTTGCTGTGTGCAGGCTTTCTCTAGTTGTGGTGAGCGGGGACTACTCTTCGTTGCGGTGCACAGGCTCCTCATTGAGGTGATTTCTCTTGTTGCGGAGCACGGGCTCTAGGTGCACAGGCTTTGCGGGCTCTAGAGCTCAGGTTCAGTAGTTGTGGCGCACGGGCTTAGTTGCTCCGCGGCATGTGAGATCTTTCCAGACCAGGGCTCAAATCTGTGTCCCCTGCCTTGGCAGGTGGATTCTTAACCACTGTGCCACCAGGGAAGCCCGTATATGCCACTCTTGAGTTATTAAGTAGTTGCTTTCAGGTGACCGTTAATCGTGTTCCCGTTGCTTTTGTAGATCCTCCTGGCCTGATTATACTCAAGAAGAATTCTTGTTTACTGAGTTGGAAGTGGACTTGAAAAGGATAAATCATTGAAATTTTGAAACATGACTCCTTGTATGTAGTAGCTAATGCCTCATAGAGAACTCCCTTATAGGCTTGACTGTTTTCACTTGCTTTGTGAAGGAAAATGAGCCTGTATTTACACCCTAATGTTCTGTAAAGGCATTTTTGGTTTCCTTGCAGACCAAATTAAGCTATTCTCCCTGGCAGACGTTGAGAATCAGAGTTTGAGTGGAACCTTTTTTTGTTTTGTTTGGCTGCTTTGGTTGTTTTTTATAGAGTGTAAGATGTTAACGGAGCAAATCACTGATGGTTTCAGGTCGCAGGACTAAGTTATACAAGGGCGGTTACAGAGGGAACATCTTGCCTCCCCGCCATTGCTTGGGTGGAGAGTATCCTTGGGTCTTGGTAGTGAAGACCAGGGCTCTGTATAATGAATATGCCTTTAAAATAGCAGCAATTTTTGTTGACAAGTTTCCATCAAATTCTTTATAAAATTAATTATGTATAAGTGATTTCTGCATCTCTCTGAAATGACTTGATCGAATCCAGGTGATTACTCTGTGGTGGATCGTTTAGATCTTTACAATTCTTTTTTTTTTTTTTTTTGCAAATTTCTCTAATTTGTAAGCAGATTCCATCAAAAAACTCCCAAATCATCTCCCAAACGTATGGAATGATCAAAGAACTTAGAGCTAGAGAGCTAGAGAAACTTAGATGAAATGTCATCTAAGTTTTTTCCAGTTTTCCATCTTTCCAATCTGAGGTACCAGTTACCTTAAAATTTGTTTTGGTTAAATCATGTAAGTGTTAGTTTTTATTTACTTTGTTTTGTTTAACATTGTCAAATAACTGCAAACTGCATTCTAACAAATATCCATTTCCCGCTAAATCTGTTCTAACGGTATCTGGCGTGGAATCTCAAATCTACGTCTTTCCTCTTGTCTCCTATTACCACACTGAGGTTGTGTTAGGTGCTCTCTCATTATTCCCATTATACCCCTGACTATGTACATTACTGGCTTTGCTCCCTAACATTTCACCCATCTAAACTCTTAACTCTTGGGAGTAACGTTCGTCGTTGACGTACCACCAGCCAACACGTGGTAGGTACACAGAGCTACCCTACAAATATTTATTTCTGTATCTCATGGTTTTTGGACCTCTCTCAAAGCTGTTCAGAGGATCATTTTTGCAAGCTTCAGAGCTGAAAATTGCTGTCTGTAAACATCTATTCCACGTGATAGATTTTATTTTCTTGCACATTTTTGATAGGATGCGGTCACTGTTCTGACTACTCCCCTTCTCTCTCCTTCCTCCGTTCTGTCTTCTCCCTCATCATCCTTTCCTCTGCCTCTCCCCTTCCTTCCTATGGCCCCTGCCTTCCTCCCTTGATTTAGTCATGCTTGTATATTCAGTAATTGGAAGGTTTTTCTTAAACATCACAGTGTGGAACTTAGTGGTTTATGTAATTCTATCTGTGAACCATCACCTTCCTTTAACAGGGGAATTGGACTCTGAGTAGTTTGGTCCTGTTTCCTTCCTAGCTTGATTGTCATGGGGCCATTCTTTTAAAGTTGATGTTGAAGGGCAGCCTCAGTGGTTAGCATTCTTCCTACTCTTTGTCTGCTCTGTGAATGCCCTGAGTTGTATTTTGAATTGTGGGCTGTTTCACCCCCAACTTCTCAGTACTGTATACTTAGGGAATATAAAACCTATATAGTCTAAGACTAGAGAAATGATTATCTAATATATTACAGATACATTTGTAGATGACATTTAGATTATCTTCTGTCTCGGGTTAGAAATGTTACTTATATACTTATATGTATATATAATACTTATTGTATCATACATATGTGTAACCTGTATTTAAAATTTTCATGAGACCTCCACCTCCTTTATTTTTGTGCATTCTTGAGTATCATATCAAATGCATGTAATTTCTTTAAGAGATGATAGTGGTTATATTCTAATTGTTAGTCGTGAGCTGAGCTTGAAAACCGAGGCCATCTCTTACATGCCCTGGTGCTAAAATATGTAATTTTCCTACGTAGACACTTTATAACAAACATAATACTAAACCTTTTCCTCAGTTTTCTGTTCTGATATGCCAAATTCAGAGTTTGGTCATTATTATTTTTTACATTTAATATTAGTAAGACTCTGTTAGAACATCAGTTTAATGGGTAGCACATAATTTATTGCTAAAAGCAATTTGCACAGTGAAACGTAGCTGCTGATTTTCTTAAAATTTGCTGATTAATTCCAAATAATCGAGCCAGGCAACGAAGTCTTACTCATATGATATTGTCTGTGCTGCATCTGGCCAGAAATGCCATCGATCTCCTCCAGAGGGATCAAAGGACCGGATTCCCTCCCCCAGCATGGACTTGTAATGCCGTCAGTAGAGCATGGATGTGGGGAATATATGGGTGGAAGGGCCCTTTTAGGTTAACAAACCAGGTCTGGCTCACTAGAGCTTGATCCTGGAGTCTAAAGGCGACCTCTGTCTTAGGGTAGAAAGGGAGAAGAGATACTTTCAGAGCAGTGGCCAGTGGGGCTGATAGAAGGAATGTCGTTTCACCTCCAGGACACTTAGGTCTTGGAATTCTGTTGTTTATTAGGGCCATCTACTTGGTAATGTGAGCTGAATTTCTTTAACACAACCAATCTTCATGAGCAGAGATGAACCAATGTAGAGGAAGAGGTTTCTCTAACCCAGGAAGAGGGTTCTCTAACCCACAAAATGTAACTGTCTGAAAGGGTCTTGGAGATCAACACTTGTTTACTTTTTAAAAATCCAATTAAATAGGTTGGATTAGATAGTCATTGATTTTTTTTTTTGGTTATCTACCAGCTTACCAGGTTTATGAGAGTTTCACCTAAAGTAACCTTGAAGGCTGAACCTGTTCACTTAAATTGGTTACTCTTATCCGTGGCTTGTTAGACTAACCAGTGGAGTTTTATTTTAAAAAAACAGAGATTCTGGACCACATTCCACTGAATGTAAGCCCCCTGGGGTAGAGAACCCAGGAATCTGTTTTAAGAAAAGTCTTACTGATGATTCTCACGATGGGCAGGGGTTTTGGGCCATAGAATTGAATTTCAGGAGATTGCTTTTCTCCACACCCATCCTGTATCTTCCTTTCCTCTTAAGAGTACAACAAAAATATTTTATTTCTGCTTGCTTTTGATGCCTTTCGTGTGTATCGCAAGATTGACCTTTTTCAGTTTTACATGAAAAACTATTACGTATTTCAAATAAAAAATAAGATTTCAAATGCATATGTTGTTTCTTCAGAGGCCCTCACAAAGTCTTTCATTGCCTTGGTTATACCCAGTCACCACAGGCACAAACTGTAATAAAAATATAAAATAGGGCAGGCAGAGCCATTAAGATCTTATTCACGTAAAACCAGTGGTAAGTTACGCATTAGAAGTAAGTTGACTGATTTCGGGGTTAGCCTTAGTCCCTCAGGCCCCTAGGGGACCCTTGTACAAATTGCTGATTCAGAAGATCATTATTCTGGTGGCTCAAGTGGCACTTTAGTGGCCTTAAAGAGTTATTTGACACACCTCCCCAAAGAGCTAAGTTATCCCCATGATTATGTTGATTAATTGCACACTCTGTGGAATTAGTGTTATTTTCAGTGAAAGATTTTCCTGCACTGGGAAAAGAAAGCATAAAACTCACGTGTTCTCATTTGATAATGTGTGCACTTCTCCTAAGAGTGACACCGAGGAAGAGGATGATTCTGGCTTTTGTTGGTCTAGGGTAGGTGAAATAATCTATAAGGCAGTACTTTCATTTTGCATTGAGAAGGTGATTTTTGGTGTCCCAGAGGGTGGTCACTCAAAATGTTTACCAGTTCTAATATTTTCATCCATCAAAGAACTCGAGAATGCCTCTTTGACTGACTACGAATTGAGGAGAGGGCTGTGCTACATAGTGAGAAAAAGACAGGTGGAATCATCTTTGTTACCACAATAGAAACCAGTAATACATCTGGAATACTCCAAGAAGAGGCGGCGTATTGTAAAAACAGGCTTTGGTACAGGAGTTGGTAATTTATGTTCTAGCTTCGTCTCTTAATATCTGTACAACCTCTCTTATTTGTTATAAGTGGGTTACCCTTTCTGAATTTTAGTGACCTCCTCTATAAAAATAGGGGTTGAAATGCCCATCTAAGGAATTCTTAGGATGTTGTTGTCTTAAATAATGTAAGTTAAATTACTTTGCACACTATATAGTGCTTTGCAAATGTGAGGGCTTTAAGGAGAATTGAATATTGATTCTAACCATGTTCAGAATCGCCCCAAATACAGAGTTTGGGTGGTGCCTCGAGATACTCTTAAGTACATCTGGAATTTTGGTACACTCGCTGCTTTGAAGGCAATGCAGTGTCTGGATGAGATGGGGTGAATCAATGACAGAAAGCAGCCCAAACTCATAATTTTCTGAGGTCAGAGCTCTAGATCATTACTGAGTGTTCTACTTTGATGATTTAAGAACATCAGTGAAAGTGAGCACTGATGCTAGTCTTTCCTGGGAAAATGGCTTGGCCCCTATTTCCCATCATCCTTTGCTGCAAACTATGTACCTGATCACTTTTCCCCAAAATTTTCTTTCTGTTCTCAATTTAGGAAGAGGGGGATGAAGAGAATTTTCTAGGCTGTGGAATGACTATTTTATCTGCTGGAATTGAGTCGTAGCTCTTTTAGCATGACATTTATTAAATTTGGATTTTCTAAATGCCTCCTGGTATAGTAAGATTCTGCAGGAGAGAACCAGTGGTCTTCTCTGAATTTTAGAAATCAGGAGAATAACATCAGCTTCTGATTTCTTGTAAACCCAGACTCCCACCTCCAAGCTAGAATCAGGGAAAATTAAAGTTGACGCCTAGTCAGAACCACAAAGGTGTATCTGCATGGAAACATCACAACAAGACGAAGATGTTTTTAGGTCAATTAAAATAAAATTCAAATGTTAAACTTATTTATTTGATAGAATATTACCAACATATATTAACCCAGTGCATGCTTTGAAATGTTAAGTTTTTTAAAGTAGTAGTTTCTCAGATTCCTCTGAACTTGTGTTAATAGGCAAAAAGATGGGGCAGGTATGTGTATTCAAATAAATTTAGGAAAGATTATATTAAATGAAATTAAATGTCTCCACTGCAGGACTTCTCAGAGGCTTTAACATGCTAGGATACAGTGTATATTTCTGCCTGTCAGGGAGGGATATAGACAGCTTGTAACATTTCCTGGGCCTTTTGACTTGCCTCCCTTTTGTTTTTTGGAGCCTGTTGTCGGACTACTATCCCACAGAAGACACTTGTGAGCAGTGTTGTGTTGTCCTATAATTATATATATATACGTATATATATATATACGTATATATATATACGTATATATATATATACGTATATATATACGTATATATATATACGTATATATATATATAGTTGTTTTTTTTTTTTGCGGTATGCGGGCCTCTCACTGTTGTGGCCTCTCCCGTTGCGGAGCACAGGCTCCGGATGCGCAGGCTCAGTGGCCATGGCTCACGGGCCTGGCCGCTCCTCGGCATGTGGGATCTTCCCAGACCGGGGCACGAACCCGTGTCCCCTGCATCGTCAGGCGGACTCTCAACCACTGCGCCACCAGGGAAGCCCCTATAATTATATTTTTACTTTCCCTCTTCTCTATGCATTGATATGAAGTCACGTTCTTCACATATGGAATGTGTAGAGATGCAGTTTGCTGCCATGTTTTTGTCAATTAGTTGTTTCCAGTTAACTTAGAGATGGTTGCAGTTTATTGTGTGACGTCACAGGTTCTGGTGTACATCATTTGCACAGCTTTAAAGTACCTAGAGACCTTTTAGGAATAAAACACCATGTAAATGTAAATTATCACCACCTCTAAGACACTTTCATTAATTTCATATCAAATTCATGAGTGTTTTGAGCTCTGGGATTTGAGTCTTCAGTATTGGGCTTCTCGCTTATTTGTAGATATTTTTTTTCAGAGTTTAAATTCCAGCAGCACAGAATAGTGCTAAGAGCCCAGCCATGGGAATCAAACTGGCAGGATTTGAATCCTGGCTCTAACGCTTACTGCCTTTGTGACCTTGGGCAGTTTTCTGTATCTCAGTTTTCTCATCTGTAAAGTGGTGTTTATATTACGTTGCCTCACAGGGTTGTTGTGTAGATTGAATGAAGCAATCTACGTAACCCTTTTGTGTAGCAGGTAATACATGACAAGGACTCAGGTATTCTTACGTGGGCAAGAGAGGAAAAGGCAGGCGCGGGAAAGATGAAAGAACTGTAAATTATAACCTCATGTATATTTTTGGAACTACCCTTCCCGTTATTGTTTAATGAAATACTCTTTTCAATATACCCCCCAAAATTATAGGGTAACCAAAGATGGCTTGGGGTTGGGGACAGGGACGACGGAGATTTATTCTGATTCACACGCGGTTGTGATGAGTTCCTTCGTCTGGTAGCAGGGAACAAAAGGCTGGTTCTTCGGTTTCCAGCATGAGGATTAGCCATGAAACAGCCTTGCTGGGTATTGTCCTACTGCATCAGATAATTTTTTTATCAAGGCTTTTCGTAGGATAATATGTTCCACTGTACAGGTGCATCTTTTTCAGTGGTGGGTGAAATACCTACCGTTTTTTAAAATTTATTTTTATTTTTTTAAATTTATTTTTGGCTGTGTTGGGTCTTCATTGCTGCACACGGGCTTTCTCTAGTTGCAGCGAGCGGGGGCTACTCTTTGTTGCGGTGCACGGGTTTCTCATTGCAGTGGCTTCTCTTGTTGCGGAGCACGGGCTCTAGGTGTGTGGGCTTCAGTTGTTATGGCTCGCGGGCTCTAGAGCACAGGCTCAGTAGTTGTGGCGCATGGGCTTAGTTGCTCCGTGGCAGGAGGGATCTTCCCCAACCAGGGATCGAACCCGTGTCCCCTGCAGTGGCAGGCAGATTCTTATCCACCGTGGCACCAGGGAAGCCCCCCTACCATTTATATGTAATGTTAAAAGTGGCCTTTTAAGAACGAAAGGCTACAAACCCAAACATGACCTTGTTGTTATCCTACTGGTCAACCACCCGTGGGATCATCCATGTCACAGCTTATCTCCAGAAATAGTATTACGGATAAGTTGTTCCTGCCTGTCTCTCACTCCTTCCAAATGGATTAGAACTGTCCAGGTGTAGTAATCTACTGAAGGTGATACTTCTTAGGTGTATCCCTGTGAGTTAATGAACTTATGAGACCAATTTTTTCCTTCATGTAATATTTTCATTCTCATCCAATTCCCATGACATTCCCTTACAATAGGATACCATGGATATATTGGAAGAAAAATTAGAAGTCAAATGGAAAATTATGTAAGAATATAAAAGTATTAACTTTAGAATTAATAGATATTTGTTAATCATACTCCCCCTAAATTAAAAAAAAATTTTTTTTCCTTATCCTTCGTGGGGCAGCAAGATAAAGAACAACTGAATCAATCGGCAAAAGGATTGGTCTTTAAAAATCATTGGAAGCAGCTTATATTTTCTGCTTAGCTTGAGTTTTTCGAGGGCAACAGAAGCAGCAAGTGACTCCTTTATTGATTGCCCATTGGTGCCATTTTTAATAATCAAATTTAAATATAGGTTTTAACAGCTGATGGGTTCAATTTGGACAAAACACGTGTTGACTTTCCTGATTGTTTGCTCACTGTAGATGCCGACTTGTTCTAGAGAAGGGGCTGCGCGTTGAGCTCCTTTGTCTCTAGAAGGATTGATTGACAGATGTTGTGTCTGCTCATTTACAGCGTTTTTCTTGCTTAATTTAAAAAATTGTGACATAGTATTACACGTTCCTTGTATACATCATTTTTGCAGAAGAAAGTTGTTTAGCCAATATGTCGACTTAGTTTATGAAATCCTCTCTTGTAGCTTTCATTCAGCCTTCAGTGTACCCCCATTAGGTTAGATTATTCGTTTCATGCACGGCAAATCGTCACCAGCAGCAAAATTTAACATTTGGTCCTTTTAGGTATAAAATGAATCAAATGCTTGATAAGATTTGTTCCTGGTGTATATTTCAGAATCTCCCCCGCCCCTTGGTGGGCATACAACAAATGTTACTAACGGGTACTTTTAGTTTTTAAAATATGGACAACAGTACTCCATGCAGTAAAAGACTTGAGCGATTAATGCTACCCTTATGCCTCTTTTGAGTAGTTTTAGCC
This sequence comes from Lagenorhynchus albirostris, assembly GCF_949774975.1. Classification (NCBI taxonomy): domain Eukaryota; kingdom Metazoa; phylum Chordata; class Mammalia; order Artiodactyla; family Delphinidae; genus Lagenorhynchus; species Lagenorhynchus albirostris. Next base: position 18,805,871 of record NC_083108.1, read on the forward strand.
ATGGGGCTTGGCAGTGCCACCATTGTCTTGGTGCCAAAAAATGTCCGCAGCGGCTGTCGCATTCTAGTACCGGAGGGTTGTCTCGAAAATTCTGCAGTGAACACGCCGGGTTTGTTCATCACTGCTATCTCTTTTAAATATTGGAAAAATAGAATCTTGAGCTCTTTCAAAGCTCCGTTGTGATTGTGGGGACGGGGGGAGGTCGGTGGCGAAGGATGGAGGAAAGAAGCTGTCCGCGCCAGCCAGTGGGTATAAGTGACAAAAATCCATGCCTGACACAGAGTAAACACACATATTTAGGAGCTTTTGTGTTTGCGAGCACAGATAGTTACTTAAGAATCCTACTCAAACATGTTATCAGCGCTCTTGAGAATTTTATTATCTGAAACAAATGTTCCCGGACATTTTAAGCGGAAGACCGACATCAAGACCATAGCTAATTTTTAATGGACAATTTACACAAAAGATGTATATTTTTTTTCCCTTGGAAATGAGGTGTCATTGTAAAATGGCTGCTTTTTGTCATTAGGAAATTAGAGGAGTAGATATGATAGGTTTGAGAAGGTGCTTGGGTTTATCCACAGTCCCTGATTATTTTGCTCCCAAACAGAGGTTTGGGCTCTGAGGACAGATTTATAGTTGAATTTGCGAACAAAAAGATGTAATAAAGTTAAAGGCTTACACTATCAGAATGAAATGTGTTCACTCAGGATCTGTGGAGCGATCTATTTGATGGTAAAAGTGGATGCTACAGATGAAATCTTTACAAGGAGCATAATCCTTAAAAAAAAAAAAAAAAGGAAAAAAAAAAGTGCACCTCCCAGCCTCCTGCTGGCTGCGCTGCCTCTTTGGTACCTCACAGACTTCGACAGAGTCCTGGACGGGTGCCCATTGATGTCATGGAAACACTCAAATTACTGAGAATGATTCATGTCTATGCTGGTCTCTTATCCTCCCCCACACAAACAGGAGTAGATTTTTAACCCTGACAACTTGTAATTTGCAGTGAGTTTATTTTTGTATCTGGATAAATATTTTTTAACAAGCAAAATTAAGATTAAGCAGTCTGTATGTGATATGATAGTAAAGAATGCTGGGGCTTTGCAGCCAAGAGTACTTTGGGGACTCTGTGCAGCGTGAATACATACCCTGATCACCCCTCGCTCCCCTCCTCTCCCTTCCTACACCCTGTTCTTTCCAGTCCACCTCTCCCTCTCTTTATTGCCCTCCCTTCCTCTCTCTTCTCTCTCCCATTTATTCTTATTCATGCTCTCTCTCTCTCTCTCTCTCCCTCTCTCTCCTCTCTCACATCCTTACTATTTGCATGGACCCCTTTTACCTTTAAAAGAATGAAAGGAATAGACCTAACTTATATATATATATATATATATATATATATATATATATATATATATATATATATATATATATATATATATATATATATATATATGAGTTGAGACAAATCCTAGTAGGAAAATTCGTCTCTCCAGGTCTATGTGCTGGAGTTGAGTTGGGAAATAATGCCAGGTGGTGAAATTCTATAGGGGATAGCTTCAGTAATTTCTTCTAGAGAAAGACATAGATAGCCTTTCTTCCTTCCAGTTTTTGGAAATTACCAAAACAGGACACTAGATGTTCAGATTCCTAGGAAGTCAGAGTAAATTCTACCTCATCTGTCTTCTTTCTATCTGTCTGTCTGCCTTTCTACTGACCTCTCTACCTGCCTTTCTATTTGCTAAACAAGTGAATATTATGTCAAAGTGAATCATGTTGTGGTTGTATGGAAGCTTTGTAGATGCGAGAGCTTCAGGAAGGACGTACATCATTTGATAGCTCATAAAAGGTAGAGTTTTTTTCTGTTATCTGTTAGTAATATTTATAAAGAGAAGTTAAAGACTATAAGTAGCTTACATCTGACTTACACAGAAGAGTAAATATGTCTTTATGACCATTTATACTTCTGAAACAGGCAAATGCATCTATTCTTTAATGCAAAATCCTCATACAGTGAAAGGTTATTCTCTTAGACCTCCCAGGACTGACACTGCTTGAGATGGTGTCCTGTTTCATTGGAATTGAAACTGATATGGGCATTGATTTTCTACTTTGCACTGAACACTATACCAGGAGTTGGGCGGGGGGAGTGTTTTCCCAAGTTTGAGATTCACTGAAGTCAGTGGAAAAGGTAATACTGGGGAAGAGGGTTAATGTTAAGGCTCAGGTTTGGCTTTCTTCAAAATCATCTTCCATTTTACATATATAGTGACTTACATACAAGGTATGCCTTTGACCAGATATAAGATTTATCAAAGACACATTCTTTGTGTGGTGTCAGGAAGGCATACTCTAACAGCATTGTCATTGAACTAAAAGATCATAATGAACACTGTTACTTCTAACATTTGTCTTAACTTGAGTCGAGGGGGGAAAACTTGGGCATTGTAAACTTCAAAGGATCCATTCAGCCCCTCAAAATACTAGTTTTGAATTTTCCCATTGGAGAAAAGAATAGTATAGTCCTGGGTAAAGAGGACAATGTACCTTAAGCTCTAGTCTTGAAGGAAAACAGTATCCTTCAGTCTTGGGTGGGGTGGGCTTTGTGTTCTGGGCACGTGGGCGGCACTAGCCCTTTTTAATGCCCTGGTATGGATTGTTTCCTGTAAGGACTCTTTACATGTCAGTAGGTGTATTCTACTGCTTAGATCTCTTATAATGTGGTTTCATTGTCTTCCTTGCTGATTATTAAGGCTCAACATACTTTTAAAAGAAACAAATGAGCAGCCTTGATTTTTACCCTTAGATATGGCCAAATAGCATCTGAGCCTTTATCTATCTCTGCAGAGCAGTCTACAGATAAAAATTGGGTTGTTAGAATTGACACAAGACATTGACGTTCCATTATCCCTTGTTCTACTGGTAGAATCTGAAGCTGGGTTCAGAGTGGGCAATTTTTCAAAAGCCCTCTTTCCCAAATGTAAATTCCGTGATCATCTTTATCATGATGGACTTTACTCCTGGGAAAGGGAGTTTAAATAAAAGAGAGAGAGAGAGAGAGAGTCCCAGAATTTTGAATAGTTTCTTTGCTTTATTCACCATCTGGAGAGCCCTGATTGATTAGCTTTGGCCTCACCATTAAGTGTCAATATAATCAATGGGAATGACTAGGCTAGGGTCATTACATAGATAATTTGCCTGCTGTGTAAATAAAAATGAAATTGTTTAAATTTTGTGAGAGAGAAAGAAAGTGAAAATAAGGAATGACAATTTGTTTGTTAGAGAAAGTGGAGGCCATTGGAATGACAGTTTTTGGAAGTGTGGAGCAGTTTGGCTAAGAATAGGAATGAAGGATATTTTTTTTCCAGTTTATCATAGCCAGAGTGAGGAAGTGTTATTCCCTGTCTTGCTTGCATACATTGCCAGTAGTGCCTACTTTACGTATGTAAACATCGGGGAAGAGAAGTGGATGTCTGTTACCTGGAGGAGATTTTTTTTTTTAAAGAAAAACACAATTTACACTTTTTTTGTTGTTTCTCTTGGCAGGTAAAACAGAAAGGGGCTCCTACTCATCTTATGGGAGAGAATCAAATTTACAGGGTTGCCACCAGGTAAGTGAGAATCTCGCGTTGGGAAAGGGTTGAGAGAGAATGAACCTGGTAAATCACTTTGTTTTGTAAATTAGATGATGCGTTTTAGACTGTGGCACTAATGCACTGAGAATCTGCCGATGCCTGTCTCTTTTTAAAAAGTAATGAAATAACACAGAGCGTGGAAGTCATAAACACCTCATCGTATCAGAATTGTGTTCACTGGCTTGTTGTTATTTTTTTAATCCATCAGCCGGTACCAGTGGCACTGTTTGCAAACCAGCGATCTCGGGTAAAGTGGTTCTATCAAAAGAGTTTATTTGCAATTAAGAACTTAAGAATTTCTTAGCCTGGAAATGCTTCGTGCAGCCATGTGTCAGATCCTGGGTTCGGGTGGCTACTGCCCTAAATTATAGTTTTCATAGGGGCTGTAGGGTGTTGTGTGAAAACAGGGTTGTATTGAGGGATAAAAATGTCTGTGAAAATATGATTTGTTGTCCCTTTTTGTTTCTGAATTGTTTTTGGCTGGAAGTCAAGGCCAGCAGGCTAACAGCAAAGCCGTCTCAAGGGAAGCATGCGTGAGCTAGAAAAATAAGAGTACTTTAATTAAATAATAAAATGCCAGTGTCATACAAAGGTATAGCGTGTGTGTGTGTGTGTGTGTGTGTGTGTGTGTGTGTGTGTGTGTCTGGGCACTCTGCATTTGCATACTTTCAACTCTGCAGAGAAAGCCCAGTTCTAAAAATACTATCCAGAGCCAGAAGTGTAAGCTTTGTTTCAAGACAATTGAGTTTTTATAGACGCTTTCTTTTTAATTTCAGTATCGGTACTAATCACATGTTTCAAATCTTATTATTATTATTTTTTTCCTCTAAAGATTTAGACTTTCTTTTTCTAAGGGCGTGGGTTTCTTACTTTGGAAAACTCTGGATAGAATTTAATCATCCTCTTTCAGACTCAAAGCTTTCTAGTGTTTTATTATTCACCCAAACAGAAGTGTACCTTCTTTTCGTGCTGGGAAGGGAATGCTTGCTCTCCTGAACCCTCTCACCCTCCCGTTTTCTTTAATGATATGGAAAAAAATCCATTTTGATTTTTTTTTTAAAAAACAACCTTTTTCATGGATCCTGGAAAACGTAAGCAAACAGTTTGAGTCATTAAATAGAGCCTGCTCGAGAAGGTTTCCTTTAGGTATCAGTCAGGGATCCCAAAAGGCGGAATTCTGGTGGAGTGGTGGTGTTTTGTCTTGTTTTGTTTTTTCTGGATAGATTTGCATTTTTAAAGTTTACTCCTTCGGCCCAGCCATCCATTCAGTCATACTTGGCATCTGAAAGATTGGTTGTGATGAGGTGAACGGTGCTGGGTTAAGCACTCCTGCTGCACAAGCTGCAGAGTACAGTTTATGGCAGTTTGTCTGGAAAGAATTCCGCAGGAAAGAAATTTACAGCCATTCCAGCACAACGGAAACATCTTTGGAATGTGAGTGCAAATGTGCGGGGTAGATAGCTCGGCAGCGAGCCTCCTAGCGCCGAGTCTCTGGTGCAAAGCTCTCAATTCCTGCCGAAGAGCCTGTTCCTGTGTATCTGGTTTCTCAGGGTCAAGGCAGAGGCCGTTTGAGTTTTGGGGGAGAAGAAAGTTGACAACATCCTTCCTGTTCGCTGATGGTCATGGCAGAGGTCTCTGTTTTCGACGGGCCTCTTTTTCTGGTCAATGAGAGAATAGGCTTCCTCGCCCCTGTATCCTTTCTTCCTAATAGGAATTGGCGTGATTCCTCCCAGACACAAAGATTTCCTCTGCTGAGTAAGCGCGAGGCCCCTTAACTTGTGAAAGCATCATCCAGACCGCGTGAGTCTGTCAGTGTATGTGCTGGGACACAGACCCTCCCTCGGTTTGTGGGCAACACTTCCCTCGGGTGAGACTGAAGTTAATTTTTTTGGCAGACACAAGGTGAGAAGTGGAAAGGGGCAGAGGGTGGACTAGAGGTGGACGGACTGGCGTGTGATGGCTGAATGTCTGGGCCTGGGGAATGTCTCCTTTTGAGACATTTGTGTCCAGGAAAATTCTGTTGTATACAGGAGTACGGCTGCATCCGCTTTTCTTAAAAAGTCTTCATAATAGAGCCGTGGAGTGTGGAGATTCTTTCATCCTTATTTCTGCTTCGTGATTGTGAGTCTTGCAAGGACCGACTCTCTCTTTGCTTAGCCTGGGCTCAGCAGTGTCCATAAACGGTGTGATCACTTAAGGAGAAAAGCAAAGAGCACAATTTTGGAAATTCCCTGATTGAGGAAATCGGGGCTGGAGAGGAAAAGGGTACATATTTTGAATTTCTGCTTTCGGTGAAATCTGAGACTAGAACAGACCCTAGTGTGTCTCCCAGTGAGTGAGTTTCTCTTGTGCCGAATTGTTTTTTGAATCCCTGTCTCCAACACCAGCTATGCAAACCCAAAAGAAAGGCAGAGTCTCGGTGTCTTGGGCTTCAAGTCTAAATAGCAGATCACAGCTGAACCGATTCCCCACTGTCTGGCAAGGTGAGTGACTCGTGGAGAGGCAGCTTTTTGTTTTCTCGTGTTTACTACTTTATAGAGATGCTGGATGGAAGTCCTTTAGATGCTGTGCCCTGAGGGGCTCCAAAAACTGCTTTATCGTATTATAACAGTGTGTCCTGTGGACTTCCAGGGATGAGCACTGTTACGTATGAACGTGCTTCTTCCAGTTCCAATAGCCTTTTGTTTGGTGCAGAGAAATAGTGATGGTAAGCAACAGGTAGCCAAATGCTGTCCTGGAGAAATAAATTATTATTTTGAAATGTTTGTTGTTTCAGAATGCATCAGGTTAAAAAAATACATATCCGTCATGTGTCTCTTGAGGATGTACCACTAATAGTGATAGACATGGGACTTTTTAAAAGTGGGTGTCTTAGCTGAGAAACAAAAGCCGGCGGGTTCTTTATTAGCGATTAAATTGTTTTCATTGAAAATAGTAATGGGATGATATGAATTCATTAATGCACTTCCATATAAAATTATCAGAAATGAACTCGGTGACTTTTTCAGCCTTTCGAAATTGTATAGAAAATAAACCCATAGAAACCAAAGTGGCCAAACGGACTTTTTTTAGTTCTCACTAAATATGGCAAAACTAATTTAAATCAAATTGGAGTACGGAAATCACACCCAGGCTTGAAATGTTCTTGCCAAATTGCAACCTCATACTACTTTTTTTTTTTTTACTGGCAGGGAAAATAAAATTTATAATGGAAAGTCTGACAGAAATGAAAATGAACGGAAATAAAGTTTTTCACAGGATAGTCCAATCTTAATACGATAACCAATAGCTAATACCTAATGGGCCTCACTGTGCATGACAAAAGGGAAAAAATGTCATTTACTTTTGGCCTCTTTTGCTGCTTTGAATAGGATGTTTGGTGACTGCAAACTTTTTTTGTCTTTCTTAATCTTCCCCGAGATCTACTGTTTTTGAGTGAGGTGGTGCTGTCAACACAAATGCTTGGTATTAAGGCAGAAGTTTTCCCCTTAAATGGAAGTTGAGTATTGATTATCAGGAAGTGTTTGTCTTTTCTTTCTGGGAGATAGCTCAAGTCTAAAGCAATGGTTTCTTTATTAGTAGCTCCTGGGCAAGGTTTTGTGTGTGTGTGTGTGTGTGTGTGTGTGTGTGTGAGAGAGATATGTGGAGAGCCGGGCCCTATCTGAGACCAATTAAAATCGCATCTTATGAGTTGGGCCTTTGCATTTCTGACAACTCCCCAAGTGATTCTAATGTGCAGCTAGGTTTGATGATTTCCTAGAATGTTCTGTAGGAATCTGCTCTATTTAAAGACTTGTGTTCAAAATCTAGTGTTGCCACTGACCTTGAAAAAGCTTTTAGATTTCTTGCCTTACTTTGATTATTCAAGACGTAGGAATATATTGCATATGTACTTCATTTAAAAGGCAGTGAAAATTAGTGATATTCTGAAAATCAGTAAGATGCCTCGAAATCTTTATACAAAACCCCACAACTGAATATCCCAGCCCGTATCTTGTTTTCTCTAGTGAAGTCCAAGGCTCTAACCTTATGCACATTCTTTTTCTTTCTCAGCAAATAATCAAATAGGACTATGCTGATAAAGTTATTTGATGTTTAGATCTTAAAACTGACGGGATTTAAGAATTAGGCCTAATCTCAGATACCTTTGTTAAACTGCAGAAACTTTGCAGCTGTAGAGGACACGTAAAGGTCTTCTCTGTATGTGATTCAGTGAACTCACAAACCAAGTTGTTTTGGATTCATTGAAATTAAACCTATGTAGTTGGTTCTGAAATGAATTACACATTTAAGAATGGATTTTCTTCTTTTAGTTCTTTTTATTTTTGGTACAAAAAGAACTACAAATTCCTTAATTCTAAAACTTTTGGACCCTTCCAGTGTTTCTTATCTGAAATCAAAATAGAAAGGATATACGCAGAAAAGCTGTGAAATCCTTTGTCTCTTCTTATGAAAATAGCTATTTAGGTCTTGTGGAAGCAGAATACGTCTTGGTTTTTAACTTGGCGTTACGGTTAAATGTTTGTTTGTAGTGTGCCGTCATTCGTACCTGGTCCTACGTAACCTTCCTCGGAACCTCTTCCATCCACGTATCTGCCTTAGCGCTCTGCTTTGCCTTCATGGTGCTTTTTGAATGTGCCACTATTGATGTTTGTTGAATGCTGGTCTCCACCCAGAGTCTGTAAACTCCCGGAGGGCAGGGGCCAGGTCGGCTCTATCTTGCCCTATATGAATTCTGTACCTGGCAGGGTGAGGATTGTGACGACCTGAGGCTTATTTCCCCAGCATCACTTTTAGGAATCATTCTGAGAGAGTGAAGGCTGAATAGCAGTGTGTGAGAACCATACCGTGAGCAGCGCTTTTCCTGTCTCCGAAAACCAGAAATCATACCCTCTTAAAGAAAGTCCTTTGGAAGCCCTTCCTTCGAAAGTGCAGTGCAGACCCTGGAATGACATAGAGATCAGATCCTGGAGAGTCACTCGTCACTGACTTTCTTGGCGTTGAGTCCTAGCCTGGTGGCCTCACTGTTCTAGGTCTGAAGGTTCCCAAAGGAGGGAATTGGAGATGTTCTTGGTTTCCTTCTAGTGGGTGCGTTATTGGAACCAAAGGTCAGACTCCAGGCCTGTGGTTTTTGAATTTGCTGGTGTGGACGGTGGGACAGAATATTTTAAATCACGATGGTGTCAGAAATCACAGGGACCAAATCTGCTGGGTGATGCCATCGGGACTCTGCCCCCAAGCACTGTTTTTCGGTCAGCAGCTCCTTTGTTGTGGGGGCATTGCTATGGGTATGCCCCTCTCCCGACAGCCACCCAACACACACCAAAGGGGAGAATGGAGCCATTTTTTCACCGTGTTGATTAACAAATATTTTTTGGCCCTCAAGTGAAGTGTTAGGTATAAGGGGGAAAAACAAAGGGAAGGTCTTATATACCCTCCCTTCAATCCCCACCAGCAGCTTTCTGGACGTTAAGGGGGAGAATCAAGCACCATTTATTTAATTTACAGAATTTTCTTTAATCTTATATAGTATAAAATTTCAAAAACTCAGAAGAGTTGAAAAACATAATACAATGAAGTACCACTTAAACAGTTGTTAACAGTTGTTACGTTTGCCTTGGGTGTGTGTATGTGTAAGTATATATATTTCTCAGTGCCCCGTTTTTAAGCGGCAGATCAGATAAGATTTCACCCCTAGATTTTTCATCATGTGTCTGAAAATAAAGAACACTCGTCTATTTAACTAAAATACAGTTATCACCCCTAAAGAAATTAACAGTAGTTTCCTAATCTAATACCCAATCCAGATGAAAATTTCTTCATTTGTCCCCATGAAGATGTCTTTCATAGCTCCTTTCCCCCCCAGGCATTGCATTTATGCATTGTATCTTGCTTCTGTGTCTCTTTAGAATTTCTTTTAAACTAGAACAGTTCCTGTAACTTTAAAAAAAAGTGATATTTACCTTAAAGAGAGCAGGCCAGTTGTCTTAAAAAATATGTCCCCTACTTGAACTGTTGGATTATTTATTTGTGGTGCTGTTTAATTTGTTAATCTATCACTTGTCTTGCCTACAAATTGAAAATTCGGCTTGAAAAGCTGATTCAGACGGAAGTTAAACATTTCGGCCTGAGTATCTCATAGTTAATGCTATGTGCTTCATACTGCGTTTCATCTGGAGGCGTATAATGTCAAGATGTGTTGCTACTGGTAACACTGACTTGAACCACTTGGTAGAAGTGGAGACCCCCAGGTCGGTCCATTGTAAAGAAACCTTTTCCCCTTTGTAATTAGCAAACAATCTTTTTTTCTTTTTTAATATCTTTATTGGAGTATAATTGCTTTACAATGGTGTGTTAGTTTCTGCTTTATAACAAAGTGAATCAGTTATACATATACATATATCCCCACATCTCTTCCCTCTTGCATCTCCCTCCCTCCCACCTTCCCTATCCCACCCCTCTAGGTGGTCACAAAGCACCGAGCTGATCTCCCTGTGCTATGCGGCTGCTTCCCACTAGCTATCTATTTTACATTTGGTAGTATTTATAAGGTAAGCTGGGATGAAGTGAGCAAACAATCTTTGTGTTTATACTTTAGCACTGGGCATAGATCCCTGTTCCCCAACCATTTTTGACCTGATGGTTTTAGCATGCATTGATGACACTTGCCTGAACCCAGAGGGTTTTGAACTAGTGATTTTTTTAAAACTCCATCATTCCTTCTACATTTATAGCTGACATTCTTCTTTAAGGAGCTTTATTTCATTGTTCATTTCAGTGCTGTCAATTTCAGTGTTCATACATATACAAGTAAAATGTTAATAATCCTTGTATTAAATATGGTTCCTTACCTGGAGGAGACTGGAAGTATTAAAGCATCCTTCAGATTTCTTAAGGCATAGCTTATGGCTCAGGCTAATGGTCAGAAATGCTTTAATTGCAGGAGGAAAGATGTGATTATAGGCTATGTTTCCTTGTACACAAACTCTAGTATTCTTTTGCTGAAATTTGGAACCTTGTGACAATCTCTGTACCCCCACCTATTAGATTAATCTTTTTATAAGCACCAAGGTTTTTCTCAAATTCTCAGATTGCTCCTCTATATTTTAGTAATTGTTCTTAAAGATCTCGCAAGGTTGACCATCGGTGGCTGACCGACTGAGTCAGATGGGTTGCTGTGATGCCCGATGAAGTAGCTCTATCAAGGATCGCTGAGATAGTGGAGCCATACGTCCACTCACAACCCAGACATGGCTGATGAGTGAATTTCTAAACCTTAGTCTGGGCTCAATGTAGAGGAAGCTGGGGGGACTAATACTAGGTGCCAGTAAAAACCCCTGGGGTGATTATTATTATCTTCATTTAAGAATTAAGAAAATGGGGGCTTCCCTGGTGGCGCAGTGGTTGAGAGTCCGCCTGCCGATGCAGGGGACACGGGTTCGTGCCCCGGCCCGGGAAGATCCCACATGCCGCGGAGCGGCTGGGCCCGTGAGCCATGGCCGCTGAGCCTGCGCGTCCGGAGCCTGTGCTCCGCAACGGAAGAGGCCACAACAGTGAGAGGCCCGCGTACCGCAAAAAAAAAAAAAGAATTAAGCAGACCCAAGATCTCACCCTAGCTAAGTTTCAGAGCCAGGCTTTGGACTTTAAAATGCCTGGTTTTAAAGCCAGTGCTTTTCCAACTTGGGTTCCCTGAGCCCGAGCTCATGGTGAGGTTTCTGAACTCAGAGGTAGGTCTGTATGAGAGCCCATCTGGAAAACCACTTTTGGTAGATTCCAGGCCCACTGGAGAATCTGGGTCTAACACATTGCTTAGAATGGAGTAGCTTCTCAGGGTCAACTGGAACCCTGAACACGGTTGGAAAGGCAGAGAAGAGGGCAGGCCACACGGTTCCTTACAGCCCAGCCTGTTTTTTCTGTTTTTTTTTTTTTTTAAAATACACCACATGTGCCTGTATGAATAATCTATTCTGTAACATCTTCAGAATTAGCATGTGCAATTTCATTAAAACCAATGAAGATTTCCTGTGACAAGGCTGGGGTAGAATATGCCAATTCACATTTTAGCAACAGCACATGCACTTTCTTAAAAATGTATGGATTATATTTGGGCCTTCCTTTCTGTGCAGTGCAGGCAGAATATGGTTTGCAATTACACAAATCTGGATTCCTCATAGATCAAATTATTGTTCCCCAAATACAAGAACTACATAGAAAGTTCTAAATCAATACTTTCAGCAGGCTTTTAAATGTGACCCAATAATTTTTTTGTTTATGACATTTAACTCACTTTGTCATATATAAAATGACAAATATGTGTTAGGAGTATAGGCAAGTTTTCTAAACAGTTCAGGACAGGTAACACATAAAAAACCTTTGACATTGCTTTGAGATGATTCATGAGACACCAAAAACATGGTGTCCTCATATCCTAAATGAAATTTCACCAGAATATTCGGATTAACTTCTCTTTTCTTATGAAAAGTATTGAGGGGTTTTTAATGACCACTAGCAATTAGGACTACAGTTCATCTTTATACTTTTGACATGTAAAGAGAAAAGGGAAAATCAGTTAATGACTAAACAAACAATTGACTTAATTGTTTTTGAGCAATTGAGGTGTACTTGGTAAAATTTAACGCTGAAATATATCTGCCCATCCTGTAGAAGTCACTGTAGCCCTATAGCTTCTTTCCATACAAAAGACAGTAGACGCACCATTCAGCATCAGAAGAATGCTGAATTTCACTTTTCAATATGAAATGGCAGAAACATTTATTCCTCTGTGTGTGATCATACTTGAAATGGTTCCATCATTAGGAAATGTCTCCTGAAACTCTTAAAACTGAAACCCCAAGTTAAAATAGTGGGAACACTGCAAGTTACCGACAAAACCCCATAATCTTTTTAGAAGTAAATATTTAAGAAAGGGACAGATATTGAGTCTGCTGCTGTGCCTGATAGTGGTAACCTGCTTAGAATTGAAGAACCCCATCCTTTGAAAAATTGTGCGTGTGTGTTCTCAATGTTTATGTGGATTTCTTTACAGATGCTTTCACTCACAGATAAACTAGACCGAGCTTCCTAAAGCAAGTACCTTTTATGTTCATTGTGTTATTTATTATCTGACAGCAGTAAGTTCTTGGGAGAAGAAAACCGGCACTAACACGTAGTTGCATTTGCTTTAGCATTTCTGATGCACACACGTTTTTTCACAGTATGGCGCTTGTCTTTATCAGACATTTCTTGTACTTAATAAAGGGAGAGGTCAAATTTTGATGGGATAGCATCTTTAGACTAGCCCTTCCCTAGATTCTGTTGAATAGAAAATATTATCACAATATATTAACATTCTTATGGTACTTAAGGAAATCTATATATCCCTTCATTCCATTAACCCGTCCCTTCGAAAGACCTCTTCTGGTGAAGAAGGCTTTCTATGACATTAAAAAAAAATACCAAATATATCTTATTTTTAACCCACCTCAAAGTCACGTTTACGTGAATTTGGGATGAGAGTTCAGTGATAAGAAAGCAATTAAGGAAGAACATCCCTGAGGTTTTTCAAGCAGTGGCCATCCTCCAGAGCTCTAGACGTAGGGGTCTCTGTGTCGGGGTTTGCCCGTGCATGCACACAGAATAACCCGGGCTCATTTGTACCACAGTAATGAACAGCAGGGCACTGAATCTTTTCAGTTTTATTGGTATTGTATACAGTAAGTTATTAAATTTCATCTCTGTAATACACCTGCAATAAAATAACAAAACATCGCTGCACTTAAGGAACATGTGTGTGATACAGTGCCCTCCCCCATCATTTCACCGCCCCCCCCAACAGCTGCTTACAGATTTCAAGATCCATTGTATATATTCCCTTGAGCCCACCTCTAATAATCGAGACACATCTGCCATTGCAGTATTATAGGCATATGTAGTTTTATTGAAAACTATACCTGTAAAAAATTAAATAACTCCTACCTCAATTAAATTGGCAAGATACCTTTTGCATATTGCAGACCTCCTGAGACCCAGCGAGTTCATTTTATTCTTATATTACAAATCACTAAATATGTTATTTTTATTTAGCTAAGTAGCTAGCTCTTCTCATACTCTGATGGTAAGTTTCTTTCATTTTTTTCTTACTTTTGTTTTCCTTCTCCCTTCATCTTTACATATAAAAAAAAAGTACCACACAAGCTACAGGAAGGAAACATTGAGTCTGACTACCATCAACACGGTATAAATAAAGTCAAAGGGAAAGGATCCTAAAATGTACCTCTAATTCTGAAGTGACTATTAAATAAAAATAAAGGTTACAAAATCACGATCAAAACCTTAACTCATTTTGTGCTTTCATAGAGATTTTTACAAGCCTCTCTGAGATCCGTTTGATCATCCTAATAGCAGAATAGGAAATAATATGAAGAGGGAATGAGTTAGTAGGTCATACAAGTCATATATACGTAGATTCCTATTGGATTAAATCCCTTACCTTAACATGTATATTTTGTTGAAGATTGGGTCAGTAATGATGCCTATAAAATAATTTTTATCCAAACAGAAATAATAGTAAAATATTCACTGAAATAAACTAAGCATAACCTTATTCCCACTTAAGGTATGTAGGGTGTCAATATATATTACATGGTTATATAGTAGTGAGTATGAATAGTTATTCATCATGAGTTAATCATGCTACTCTTACAGTGAATATCTAAGAAGAAACGTTTATAAATTTGCTTCATATAGTCATGGAAAAATCTAAAGACAACATGCCGACTCTGTGATTAGGAAGAAAACTATGTACCCTTTTGGGAGAATATGAAGGTTACTCATTACATGGTATCATAGAAAGCATGTTTTGTGCTCTTCAAAAGGACTGTATGTGAAAGGGACAGAGGGAATGAGAGCTGGGTCCCTGACCCAAAGCGAGTTTAGACTCAGAAAATATCCTCTCATGACAGTTGAAAGGTAGATGGTTTCACAGGATGAACTGAGAGAAAAATGTTGGTGATAGTTACCGTAGAGAAGAGAGAAAATCAGGTAGTGTTATTGATCACCAGTCCAGATTAAAAATAGTTGCATGTTTCAATGATGAATTTTCTTTTTTTGATAAGAATATTGCTTAAAACCCATGGTTATTTGGTTCCATTGAGGGCTGCCTGGACCTACGAGATTTTGTTCAGTCTGTGATCAACTAGGATATTTTCTGCACCTCTTATGTTTCACAGGATTCAAAGCCTAGTGTGGGCACAAGCCTGAATCCTAGAGTCTTAGGGTCATTGCTTACAATTAAGTTCTAAAACCCCAAGAGAATCAGAATTCAAGATCTTAGAAGTATTTCAACTTTATAAGTTTTTTTAGTAGAAAAATGCATTATAAATTCTAAACAAACTTTTCACACACAACTCATGCACAAGTTGGAGAATACAACTTGACTCAGGCTAGACCACTCCTTTGAAGTCCCCATCAACTCAACTTTTTCTTCCTTGGATGTGATTCACTCCTGTGGAAAGATCTATTACCCGTACTTTTG
This sequence comes from Lagenorhynchus albirostris, assembly GCF_949774975.1. NCBI lineage: Eukaryota > Metazoa > Chordata > Mammalia > Artiodactyla > Delphinidae > Lagenorhynchus > Lagenorhynchus albirostris. The sequence continues at coordinate 18,821,036 of NC_083108.1, forward strand.
AACTGTGAAGTCTGTTTGTCACTCTGAGCTCTGCAGTTCGGAACTGTCATGTGTAGAGTGACTGGTACGACATAACATCAGAGGTGGTAAAAGATTTGCTGTGGACAGTGACATGTGACAAAGAAGAGTGTCAACAGCTGCTACTACTGACGTTGTCCCTCAAGGAGTCTTCCTGCATCTCTGCCATTTAACTGTGTCAGCCAGGGAGTCACTAATGTGGACCACTTTCTCTCATTCCTACTCCCACTTAGCTACCAAGTAAGATTTGCTTGAATATGTTTTCAGAGTGCAAATTGTGGGTGCCATTTTCTCAATGGAAAGAATATTTAAGTTTGGTGTTTCGTGTGTCGGGAAAGGGATTATCCTTTGCTTTATTTCTAGGAGAACTTCTGCTCTATTCCCTATGGCAGAAAACACATCCACCCTATCATGCGTGGACTCCAGACTGTCTCCGTTTCCTACTTCATTACAAAGCAGGTTTTCATTTCACCATACCCTAGCTGACTCTACTACCCCCTCAAATTTCATAGTGTGCCTTCAGATCTACTCACAGAACCAAGATTGGAGGCTCCTGTGGGGTCCGTCCGCTCTGTCCCCTTAGTTACCTGGCGCAGATCATTTGATCAGGGCTCTAGATACTTGCACGTATTGTTCTAGAAATAGAATGCAGACGTCCTAGGTCAGCTCTGTAGAACCTTAGTGAGCAAGCGGAACATATCAGAACATTCAACAATACTGCATTCCACCACACCTTCAGCTGGGTGTTTAATAAATATTTATCGTGAAATAGCACCCCACCCCCACCCCCCAAGGTCATGATATCACTGTCTTGGGAGAGGGCTTGAGCTAATAATAGCGTAGTCACCTAACCTGAGGCGCTAACACATAACTTTTCACACTGATGTTCTCACATCTATTCGGGTATATTTTTCAAGGGGCTAGAGTAGAATCTGGCAGTTACCGATGAGATAATTCACCTCAGGTATTGTGCTTTTGACCTTGAATTTTATTGATTGAACTTCCTCTCAGGATTAGTCTTTCCATCTGTGTCTGTTGGCTTGGTGACTGTCCCCCAGCCACCGTCCTAGATTATCCTGTCTCCCCCACCCCATAAGCCCGCAGTTTTCAGATTTGGTCCATTCTGCTTCCTATAGCAATAGACCCACTCCGTCCCCCGCATCCCCGTCACCACTGTTGCTGTCCCCACCCCTCCACTTCCCTCCACCTCCACCTTCCCACTCTCACAAGGCTGCTGGAGTGATTGTCTCCAAAAATCCCCAGTGCTGTTATGCCCTTGCTTAGCATGCCTCCATGGCTTTGGGGACCCAGCCTTAGCGTCCCCAAACGTCCCTAAACGGGATTTAGAGAGCCCGGCCCCTGCCTCGGCCTTCAGCCTTGGCCTTCACACTCACCACTCACATCTCGTGTTCCAGCCGTACTGAGCTGCCCGCGCTGCCCTTGAGGGCTCTTGCACGGTCCTCTCTGTCTTTACAAGGGCCCTTCCACTGGCCTGGGATATCTTCATCCTGCCTCTCATTCTCTTCTCCTTATATTCCTTTACCAGATAACTCACACTCTGTGTCCAGGATCCAGCTCACGCATTGTTATATCCAGGCCAGAAGGAGGGGGCCCTCCTCCGTGCTCGGGTAGCCTCTGATGCGCTGTGCTCTCCCAAGCGTTGTCACGCTCTCTACGGGCAGAGAGGGCTGGGCCTGTACTCTCTCCCGAATGCCTCATAGGGGACACTCTGTTTGCTTGAGAGTCAGTGGATGGATGAGTAAGCGAATAAATGAACCAACAACAATAACAAGTTATATAACTTGTGACCCCAGTGGGGTAGGAACTCTTTTTAATCCCCATTTTATTGATAATGAAACAGAGACTCAGCGATTTTGTCGCTATTAATAGTAAGTGGCAGAAGTGGGACTAGGGGACAAAGTCCTTTGGCTCCAGATTTATCATTTTCTCTATTGCTTCTTTATCCCTGGATAAAGTTGGTGAAGCTTTTTGTGATCGCCGGTAGCCCACAGGGTCTTCTCATAGATGGTTCTAGCTCTCTTCTCACTGTTAACTTAGGTATCATCCAGCTTCCTGCACTGAGACCTCTTTCTGTCAGTAGGAAAGACTGCGTTTCTAAAGAGGATATGATGACCTCCACAATCTATATATCAAGAGCATTGTCCTTCGAGGGCCAAGAAAGAATATTTTGAATGTCTCCCATAAGGAACTACAAATCGCATACAGTGTGGTGCGTATTTCCTGCGTTGTCTGTTACCTGTCAGTGGTAGCACCTCTCTGCTCCACTGCTGAAAGGACCATGGTCCACCTGATAATGGAAAGGCTTTGAAGCTCAGGGGTGAATGTAATACCAACTGGGTTTCTGTCACTCAGGTTTCATCCTCCTTCACTGTCCCTGGTCCATCTTGCTTGGCAGAGGGTGGGTAGGAAAAGGGAAGAAGTGGATGAGTTGAGTAGATAATGGTTTGCTTCTCCCTGTTTCCTGCACAGGATTCTTTTCCTCATAACCTTGAGGTAGGACATGGGAAAAAAATGATGATAATGAGTTTTATGTCTGTGTATAATTTTGAAATCTTCAGGATGGATTGTTACAGTAAGAGAGGACCTAAATGTCACCGGGTGCCCAATGCTGCTTAGTAGCAAATGGGAAACTAAGGCTCAGAGATGTTAAGAGACTTGTCAGCATCACACAGCAGACTTCATTCACGTGGACCCACACACAAGTTAGAATTCCAGTCTCAGGTAACACTGAAATTTTACTTGATGTCTTTGTAGCCTCTTTCTTCCAAAGGCCACGGGGCCACCCTAGACTATGAAGTGATAGCCAGAAGTAGTTGGAAATACATCCTGAAGAAATTTCTAGACCAGTGTCCGTTTGTTCCGCTACCACTGAATCGCGCTGTCGTGGAGCCAGAGGATGTTGTTTGCTTGTAAATACTGAGTTTTTGAAATGTCACTGTCACACTGGAAAAACGTCGTCTCAGAAGGTTACCAAAGTGACGGAATCCCGACATTGTAAATACGAGCCAACACAAGTACTCATAAATGACAGGAATGAAACATACTTGACTAAATCCATAATAATCACTGATAACACTGTTTACCCTCAGTGACCAGGAGCTGTGAACTTGGATAAAAAGCACATGTGAGCAGATATCATTCATGTGTCTGAGCCTCTAGCCATTCCAGAATATTTTGATGGAAAAGATCCCTAAATATGTAAAAGCTTTGCAATAACTAAGAAGCAAGTGTGCAAGATAGGGTGTCAGGCAGCCCTAATGGAACTGGAGAGAGAGGACTGATGAGATGGCCCTTGTTCTGGTCAGAACCAAACTGTGAGCCTGGCCGAGCGGGAAGGTCAATACTCTTATTTTCAATACATGTGATTCCTAGAAGGTCCATTTGCCACAAACAAGAGCTTACGCACGTGCCATGTTCTTGAGAGAAAGAAGATGTGGAATGAACTTACAGATGAAAAGCCTCAGAGCAACAAAGGCAAGATTCCATGAAAGTCTGAACTAGGCTTGCACTTGAGCAGGACAGTTAGGTGGTCCAACTCCCTCCAGTCCTAATTTCTCTAGAGCCCGGGCTTTTTCTTTTTCTTCTTCTTCTTTTTTTTAATATTCATTCATTCATTCATTCATTTGGTTGCGCTGGGTCGTTGTGGCACGCGGGATCTTCGTTGCCACGCGGGATCTTCGTTGCCACGCGGGATCTTCGTTGCCACGTACAGGATCTTTAGCTGCGGTATGTGGGATCTAGTTCCCTGACCAGGGATTGAGTCCGGGCCCCCTGCATTGGGAGTGTGGAGTCTTAGCCACTGGACCACTAGGGAAGTCCTCCGGGCTTTTTTTTAATAATAACTTCCTCCTTTGGGGAAATGATTGCTTTCTTCCCTCTTCTGTTCTGACGTTAAAATGGTGCCTGGATGTCAAAGGCTCCAAGAAGAGATGCCTGAGGTGGCAAGCCAGTGTTCCCTCAGCCTCTGTGATGTGGCTACTCTTGCTGTTCCAAGCACCCCTTTGGTCCCCATCTCCCCAGGGGACAGTGGAGACTGCATGACAGTGGGCTGGACCCTCGCAGTATTTCAACTGGTAAAAGAGAGCTCCAGCTGGTGAAAGAGATAGGGGAGTGACGTGGCCCGGGGGCTGCTCCCATCACTGCTCTGAGCTGTGTACAGGGAAGAACTGGGTTTGCCCTGAATGACCTCCTTGGTTTTCATATGTATGCAAAATACTTTTTCTTTTTCCTTGACGTACTGCGGTGTTGTTTGATTCTTTTTTCATAGTAAGCATCGCTTTCTTAACTAAAAATAAAAGGCCGAATTCGATATTAGAAATACTCAGTGCTGATGAAATTTGGGGAAAACTACAATATTATATATCACAAACTGACATTTGACCCAGAAGTTATAGTGGTTCTGCTTCTTGAATTTTTATGCTTAGCAAAGATTTCGTAAGGGGGAAAAAGCTTTCTATCGGAAGGTGCCCATTTTGGTATTAGCTGGAACAGTGGTGAAGAGTTTGAAGTGATCTGAGAGTCCAAGGCTGTGTGATGTTGGTGCATTTTGGTGTCCATGGGTGGGGTCTATGTGGATGCTAATACAGCCTTTAAACAGCATGGGCAGAGGAGGGAGCAGAAGTGTCCCAAGCCCTTAGAAACTCACTGACTGACTAGCATCCTGGTGACATGGCCGTTCACCCTGCCATGGGGATTCCCTGGGTGGGGACCCAGTTTGCTTCTTGAGCTACCTGGCAGCTGGCAGGAGGCAGGGCCTGCTGTCCTGGTTTGACTGATAAGCTGTAGGTGTTGGTGTTGGAGAGACGGTGGCCAGTCTCAGGCTCTGTCCTAGAACTGTTCCTGCTTGTTGGTTACGATTGCAGGTGCAGGTTGAGTAGCTTCTCACACTTCCTCTCAAAGAAAGACAGCTTTGTCTTCCCGGGATGAGCAAGAAGACAGTGGCCCTGCGGACGTTCTGCCACAGGGTCACCCTGTGCTGATGGTCTTACTGCCTTTTTTGTCCGGGCTTTGACAACTGTACGTACCTCCAAGGTTCTTGGAGCTGGAGCAGAGCTGGAAAAGCCTTGAATTTGGACTCTTTCTTGGACTCTCAAAAGACGAAGGACACTCATCCCCAGTATCTCCTCTTCCCACTTCTCTTCACTCTTTCATGATCTTTTAAAAATGATTTTATAAAAACCTTGAGGGGTTTTATTTTCGGCACGGCAGGCGGATTGGACTCTTGGTTGGGGGATCTAAGGAAGAAGAGTCGAACGAAAGTGGTCAGAACACAGGGTGGCTGTGGAAGGTCTCTGCTACCTGAAGGTCCCCTTCAGTGAGGTAGTAATTTGTTAATTCGTCTTTATCTGAAGTAGACTTCTGCCGTTTCAGCTTCCAGACTGCAGGTGGACAGCCACAGATTCGACTCTGTATCCACTTTGCCTGTCTCCCCTTGTTTCGCTTCCTGATTCGCTGCTTCCAACCAGCTGTTCTTCTAGAAACCAAAGAGAAGTAAAAGAGCAGGGAGGAGAGAGAGAGAGATTGGTATTTTGACTATCAATGGGTAAAAATATGTCAGGCTCATAAGGTAGCTCCTTAGTGAATTTAGCATTGGTTTATTAGTTTAGAGGGAATATCTTTGAGCTAAAGAGTTAGCTAATTAAGAAAATCAGTGGAAGATTTGAGGAACTCAACATTTCCTGTCTCCAGATCCCCTGAGTTTCTCCCTTCAGCTCTACTTCCCAATTCATTCCACCCTACCCCCACTCCTAATATTTATTTATTAAAAAAATTTTTTTTTAAATAAATGTATTTATCTTTGGCTGCGTTGGGTCTTTGTTGCAGTGCACGGGCTTCTCATTGTGGTGGCTTCTCTTGTTGTGGAGCACGGGCTCTAGGTGCGCGGGGTTTCAGTAGTTGTGGCACACGGGCTTCAGTAGTTGTGGTGCACGGGCTTAGTTGCTCCGCAGCATGTGGGATCTTCCTGGACCAGGGCTCGAACCCGTGTTCCCTGCATTGGCAGGCAGATTCTTAACCACTGCGCCACCAGGGAAGTCCCCTAATATTTAAATATTTGGTAAAGCTCAGAATTTCAGCCTCCTCTACCAGGATCTAGCCCCAAATTGCTCTCTCTGGTGGCTAGAGGGACAAAAGACAAGATGGAGAATGGGGAGGAGGTGGGGCGGATCATTTTGCCTCTTGTCTAATACATATGTCTGGTTACCTATAATGCGTATCGCTATGTCAGTATCAGTGTGAAGCAGCTCTGAATAGGTTAGTCTATCACTTTGTTTTCTTTTGGTTCATTTCGCTGCAGGGATTTCTTTTCCTATTCTTGTTTATCAGTTTCCTTTGGTCTGACTTTTTTTTTTTTTTTTTTTGCGGTACGCGGGCCTCTCACTGCTGTGGCCTCTCCCGTTGCGGAGCACAGGCTCCGGACGCGCAGGCCCAGCGGCCATGGCTCACGGGCCCAGCCGCTCCGCGGCACGTGGGATCCTCCCGGACCGGGGCACGAACCCGTGTCTCCTGCATCGGCAGGCGGACTCTCAACCACTGCGCCACCAGGGAAGCCCTGATTTTTGTTTTTACGCATAATGTATTGAGACTTTCTCACAGACCTCATCACACAGGGGTGGGCGAGTGAGAGAGACACATACACGTAGAGACTGAGAACAGGGTAGCTGCAGACTGTACGTGCTGTCGCCTCACGGGCTGATGTGAGTAGTGCTGGGAAGGGCTGTGGTTTTATAGGCAAGCTGATTAGCTAAGCGCTTGTCACCTCCGCTGCCGCTCATTGTCCGGCCAGGTGTGAGTGTGCCTTGTAATCGACAGCTGTCTGTGTCAGAGGGCCATCTTGTGTTCTTTTCATTTTGACTGAACACAGCAGAGATATGTGCAGAGTTCTCTGCAGCTCTGACAGGGGTGCCCTGCCTGCCAGCCCTCAGACACAGGAAGCAGCGTAACTGAGGAGCTCAGAAAAGAACATTAACCCATTGGCCATCTCGGTTTGGGATATTTTGGCCAAAAAGAAGTCTCTTTTTGAGGATACTACCTGGCCATCTAAGGTTGAGAAAAACATGAGATCCAATGTCTTGATGAACTGAGCTGGTATAGTGTAAAATGTCTTGGTAGTTTTTGGCCCATGGCGTTTCAGTTGATCTGGGTTTATGTGATAGGATGAAAAACTCGTTTTCAGGGTACACCCAGTGTTTCATGGTGGGGTTAGGCAGAAGCAGAAGCGTATCTTAATCCTAGGTTCACAGCAGTAGCGTCTTCTTTGAAGGTCATAATGGGACATTTGGCTTGTGTAGCAACAGTAATGCTTGGGACATAAGTGGTTTGGGATGAGGTGGAACTCTTGTTCTTTTCCTGCCAAACCTGACACTGCCCTGTCTGGGGCAGATTGCAGAATCTCCCTGAGATCATAACCACGCTATTTCATGGAATGTAGCTAACTTTACAGACATATGGACTGCCTGGCTAGGGCATTTCCTATAAAACTTAGAGATACTGAGCTGGACTTTCGGGATGCGGAAAGAGTTTAAGTTATTATACACATTTCAGCACAGGAGTTATACTGTTTAATTCTTTGCTTGGTCATAGTGTCTTCCCATGAAGCTGTATTTATTGGAGCATCTATTAGGGTTGGTACTACATGCAGGGCTTGGTTTGGACTGAGTCACACCGAGAATGCTTCCTACATTTGGGAATGATTTAGTGGTATCTTAAGTTTAACAAGAGGAAAATATTTCATTGCATTCATTAAAAAAAAATTATTGAGAAAGGGACAGTGTGAGGGAATATTGAATACATTGCTTTTACTCTTTCTTTGATTTACAGAGTTCTTCTCATTCATTATTTACAACTTAACGAACCTTTGTCACTGAACCTGGGTGAGAAGGAATATCTAAGAAACCTTGAGTAATTTGTTTCAGACTCTCTCTGTCCCATTTGAAGGACACTGTTAGAGAAAGGTAGTCTTATTAAGTTAGTTGGAGGAAATTCAGACAAGTAGACAAAAGACTCCTCTTCTAAGTTGTCCTTTGTAAACTAAGGTAGGAATGATCGAGCAGAATGTTTCGAATCTAGCAGCGTATAGACTGGAGGTCAGGGAACTGAGTTCTTATCCTGCCTTCAGCATTTTTTAAGGCTCAGTTTCTACCTCTTGCAAATGAAGCCTTGGCCCAGATAGTTGATGAGACACCTTCTAGCTCCCCGTGTCTGTGACTGTCAGAATAGGGAATGAGGCGGGAGAGTATGTGCTGGTAGCCTTCGGACATTTCAGAAACGTTTGACACGTTCCCCAAACTGCATGGATAAGGCAGCAGCTCTTTGCCCTTGAAAAGAATAAGAAATACAGAAAGTATTCAAGAGCCACATATTTCACCTGCATTAAGTGTTTTCTTCCTAATTTCTGTTCAGTATAAATGATAAATAAGTTGCCTTAAAAAAAAGTTTAATGAGTATGACGCGGGTGCAGAGAGAGGGTTGAGTCCAGTGGGACTCACGACCTACCTGCATCGTTACGATTCCTCCTGGAGGATGGTTTTGTCCAAGGTGTTGGGCGTGCTGGGCCAAAGCCTTACGGTGCAACAGTGAATTGATTCTAAGACACCTTTTTCACATGTTAACATCTCAGAAACTTATGGCATGCCAATTTAATTGGCGACTTTTTTTTTTCTTTCTTAGTGGTTAATGGATAATGATGTATCTTACATTCAATGGCATGTTTGATGAAATACAATTCTAAGAGAAACAAACATTTTTTTTAAACTAAAAAAGGCTACTGACTTCTTTACTTCATTGCTGCCTAATGCTGTGAATGTCCTTTTTAATCACTTTGAAGAATCCAGATTGCCTTAGGAAGGCAATTCATGGACAAAATTTACCCTCTTAGAACTCTGCACTTAATGCACATTTGAGGAAGGAGGAAATACATTCTAATAGTCCTCGTGTAGAAGGAATATTCTGAAACTAAGTTAGCAACTTCCACTCCTTGGCTGTTATCACATTTTTTTCCCAGAAATTTCTACAATGTTCTTTCTTTCTGGAATCATTCTAGTTATATTGAGTCAGAGATGCCAGAGACCTTGTTCAAAGGAAGGTAAAGTGTCTTTGTCAATTTCCAAGCTGGAACTGTGAGTCAAAGTTGTCAGTAAATCACTTAGACTTTATTTTTTTATTCACTTGCTTTTAGAGTTTGTTGATACTTCAGAGATCATCTAATCCAACTCCTCATTTCACTAATGAGTAAATGAAGGTAAATCACTTTGTCCAAGCTTTCGGCAAATAGGACCTGGCTAGCCTGATGCTCATTTGTGGCATTCTTGCTGCTAAGATCCCTACAGTGTAAGGAAAATGGGATTGGCTACAAAACATATTATGTACATCTTTTTTTTTTTTTATGTACATCTTTTGTTTGTGTTTTTGAGTGTTACACTTGTATTTATCTGGGTGAATATACTTGGGTTCCTTTGGTTTGTGTCTCGGAACACTACACTTGTTTTTCTGCCTGCTACACATTTAAATTCATAGGTCATTTCACAAGGGACAGAAGCCACACTTGTAATATACAACTGAATATATACCACCCTTTATGTTATAGTAACATCAGTCGATCATTTCTTAGTGAACCCTGTGATGGTTGAGAAAGCCAAAGCAGTAGGCTCGGGGGCTGCAAGTTTAGCATAAAAATTGTCCGGTGCAAGCTGATGTTACAGTGACTTACAGAGGCCTTGGCCTTGTTTTGTTATTTCTCCAACCTGTTTGTTTTCACCTTTGAAATGATCTGGATTTAGTTTTTCCTTAAAAACAAAAACAAAAATCTTTAAGGTCTTTAAATGTGAACCCAATTGGAATACATTTCATGTGAATGTCATACATATTCATGTATTAAATATTGATGTAAATGACATTTTTAAATTTAATAATGATTTCCCAAGACACTTCACCCTATTTGCTTT